>NW_019154098.1:1989177-2245627 GCF_002288905.1 Enhydra lutris kenyoni
CGCGCGTGTGGCATATACCTGTGTGTGCACACACGCGTGCAACATGACACCATCTGTGACACGTGAGGATTCTTGGCGCTGTGAAGGAGGTCCTCTCCGGAGGCATGAGGTCCCCCGGCTGAAGCTGGAGAGGCTGAGGCCCAGAGGGACCGAGTGTGGCCCAGGGTCCTGCTGTGGGTGCCGTGGCCTCCTGACCCTGGACAGCATGCGCCACGGTGCTGGCCCCTTCCCCCTCAGCCTGCCCGTTTATTCTCCTTCGTTCTACTTTATGTATCTTCATAAGCTGCCTTAAATCCTTTTTGAACAAGGCAGGGCATAAATAGATAAATAAATAAAAACCCCATGCTTCCAATTTTAAAACATCTTTCCCAGGGCCCCACTCATTCCGGGAGAGATCCATTTATAACCTCTGACAACTTCCCGACCAGGCCCCGGGCGCTTCTGGGCTCAGAAAAATGAGCTGGTTCAGAAGCCATTCAGGAGCCTGCTAACATTTACAAAGCCTCTGCCAGGTCCCCTCCCAGCCCGGCCCTGGGCTGTCCTGCATGGGGGGCCGGGGTTGGGGGCCCGGTGGTCAGGCGGCTGGGAGCTGGGGAAGCGGGGGCCGGGGATCTGGGGCTGGGAGCTGGGGAAGCGGGGGCGGGGGTCTGGGGCTGGGAGCTGGGGTTTGGGGGGCTGGGAGTCAGGGGAGTGGGGGCCAGGAGGCCAGGGGGCTGGGGCCAGAGAGGCCGGGGTTCCAGGGGCTGGGAGTCAGGGGAGAGGGGGCCAGGAGGCCGGGGGGCGGGGGCCGGGGGGGCAGCGGGCCCCAGCCAACCACCATAGCCTGCACCGCCCTCTCTGCGTGAGCTGAAGGACATGGGGTTCGGTGGGTGCCGGTGGCCCCAGTGCCCGTCAGAGAGGTTCCGGGCACATATCAGGTTCACAGTAGATGGCTACTGTTTACTGAGCTCCTACTATGTGCAGCCCAGGAACAGACTGCATCTGGGAAGATACGTGTTTTAACTGCCTGCCTCCCAGCAGCCACCTGCCCTCAGGCTCCCCCAGGTCCAAGTCCGTCAGAATGGGGCTCAGTGTGCCTGCCCGCCCCTGGGGGCAGACACACCAGTGAAAGCTTCCTGACTGGTTGATGGACGGATGGATGGACGGATGGAAAAGCCAAGACAGTCACATTGCCGAGTAGAGGCTGGCCTAGGCGAGCAAGCTTTCTTCTTCCACGGACAGACCAGGGCCTGTATGTGGGGGCCTGGGGCCGTCCGGGGCTCTGCTGCTCTTTGTGCCCGGATATAAGTCAATAGCCAGCTTCCTTCGTTGTGAAAACAGCACGAGTGTGAGCGTGAGTGTGTGTGTGTGTGTGTGTGTTCAAGGTGGGAGTGTGAGCCATCTCGGTCCACCACGACAAAAGGCGTTTAACGTGGTCTGCCCCTCCACTCCTCCGGGCCCATCCCTGGTTTGGCGGATCCTGTTTCCAAGGTTCCGAGGTTCCTGGAGGTGGGGGGGGTGTCTGAGATCATCACGGGGCCCGAGGCCCTTTGCTGTGAGGAGTGGTGGCCCTTTGGTGCAGGTCTGCCTGTGCTCCCCACCCGCTCCCCTGGCCTAAGTGTTCACAGTCGGGTCAGAAGTAGGACAGTCTTGCTTCGGTGAGTGATGGTGTGAGGACATCAGGGACACGGGTGCAGCCAAGCTCTGCCACCGTATGTCAGGTGCAGCCACACAATTTCTTCCAGGGGGTGGGGTGCCCCACTTCAGGTGTGTGGGTCTCTATTTCATGGGCCAGACCCGTGTCATGCCTGAGAACACGGCTGTGCTTGGCTGAACGTGCTGGGGATGGAGAGCCCCGATGCTTGGGTGTGCAGGCTTGACCACAACAGGAGCTCAGGGAATGAGATGGACGAGTGGGTCGTGGACACATGTGTGGTTTGGTCAGCCGGGGCCCCGTGACCTTGGTGGAGACCCATGGGGTTGCAGAGAGAACACAGGGCATGGGGTCAGCCTGGGCTCCAGTCCCTGGTGGTCTGGCTCTGCGGCCCGGCACAATGTGTCAGCGTCTCTGTCCCTTGCTGTGTCCCCTCTTGCGAGAATGACTCCTGCCTTACCTTCCTGAGGACACTGCGGCCAGAACTGAGCGTCTAAGCGTTGGAAGCACCAAGGGCTTGAGAAACGAAGGGGTTAACATGGGGTCCGTCTCTCCAAAGATACGTCGAATCATTTCTCATGCAAGATGCGGAATCATGGTGCCCATTCAGAGCCCCTGCACTCGTGGTATTAGCAGACGAACGAGGCTCGTGAGGAGCTGGGGTCCGGGTGACGGGGGCCCTGACAGTGATGAGGGGAGCAAGCCTGGAGGTGCCTGTAGATCCCGCTCTCCTCACCTGACGCAGGGGGCTCGGCTTGGGGGCCTGGGTAAGGGATTGGGCTTTGGATCGTGGGGACAGGGAGACCAAGCCGAGAGCCTGACTCTGTGTCCAGACCCCTCTCCGGCCTCACCCCCAATTCCCCACTTTCCACGCTGACCCGTGCACGACTGGTCCCCGCTGGCTCACCCGGACGGACGGGAGGGAAGGCTACTTGGAGCGCAGGCCTGAGGGTGACAGATAGGTGGGGTCTGCTGGGAGGCTTGGCCCAGAGCCCACGAGGCACGAGAGAGTTGCCGCTGCAGACAGGGACCTGTCCGGCTTACCGCCGGCACCGGCACAACCCACGGGCTGTGGAGAATGGCGCTGGAGCTCTTATCTGGGTTGTGGGGTGTAGACAAGTCACGGGCAGTGGGGGAGCCTAGGCTGAGTCCGGACGGGGCTGCTCACTAGCGGCACAGACTTAGAGAACATTCTAGAATCCCTGAGCCTATGTTTCTTTCTCTTGCAGACCGGAGTGGTCGGTTGAATTGTGTCCCTCCAAAACATGCCCAAGCCTGTGACTGTGACGTTATTTATTTATTTATTTATTTAAAGATCTTATTTATTTATTTGACAGAGATCACAAGTAGGCAGAGAGGCAGGCAGAGAGAGGTGGAAGCAGGCTCCCCACTGAGCAGAGAGCCCGATGGGGGCTCGATCCCAGGACCCTGAGATCATGACCTGAGCCGAAGGCAGAGGCCTTAACCCACAGAGCCCCACCAGGCGCCCTGTGATATTATTTAGAAATAGGCCTTTGCAGAGGGAATCAGGACAAGACGAGGTCACACAGCACTGGGGTGGCCTTGGTCCAGTGACATTTGGCCACAGACACGTGAGGGGGGCAGGCTGTGTGAGGATAGGCAGAGGTTGGAGGGATCGGAAGGTGTGGACGGCACCGTCCCCTGGGGGCTCCAGGGAGCACCTGCCTGCCTGTACCTGACTTCAGACTTGTGCCTCCAGCGCTGGGGAGAATTGATTTATATGGGAAGCCGCTGGTCTGTGGTACTTGGGAGGCCTTGGGAAATGAGCACATGGACTACAAGCCCTAGCCTCACAGGGCTCTCCCGACGGCTCCCCGAGGGCCCAGAGCACAGCCCCCACCCAGCCCGCGCATGCTCCTGCCGTCACAATAGTCCCCACTGCCCGTTGTCAGGCTTGCATCCTTGTCTGTAAGGCCGCAGACGCTCAGGGTGAGGGGTGCTCCTAGCCCCCGTCCAGCCCGCGGTCGTCAGGAGGACAGAGGGGTCCCAGGCAGGCCACAGCCCCCCTCTCTCCCCGCTCTGTGTGTCTTACTGGAACCACGGCCGTTCATCCGTTGTGAGCCTCTGCTCTGGGTCCGAGGAAACAGCAGGTGCGTGGGCGCTCAGTCTGCGGGGCCACGGAGGTGCGAGCAGGCGGCCTGTCCCCGAGGTGCCAAGCACAGCCAGTGACACCCGTGAGGCACCGTGCGTGGCACGGTTGCCGGCTCAGCTCGGCAGTGGCCCGTTCCCAGCACCGTTCCACCCTGGCGTCCTCCCCTGCCTCCCCCTGTGCGGACTCTTGGGTACAGTCCCCCACCCTTGGCCACTGTGCTGGGCTGTGTCAGGTTCCGCGGATGGGGTCAGGGTCCCCAAGCTCCCTGCATGTGTCCCCAGGGCACCCTCCCTCTGGCTGTGAGGACTACAGGTCCACAGACCTGCCCCGGGTCTCCGCGGCCACTGTTGACCCCAGGTAGAGAGACACCGGCTCAGACCAGTGGTTTGCCTGCTGGCGACACTGACGGCCGGAGCGGGTCCCCTGGGAGCCCTGGCCTGCGTCTCAACACACATGGGATGGCAAAGAGCACCTCGGGGGCAGAGGGCACGGGCCCGGGTTCTGGAAAGATTCTCCCCACTCTCCCTGTTGTGTCCTGGATGGTTTCTCCTAATGCTTCCTCGCTCCAGCCTCCTGAGTTTTAGTTCTGTGGGCCTCTCCGTCTCCTCGACGTGACGCCGCTCCCCTCCAAACCCAGGGGCAGGGGTGCGGCTCGAAGAGCAGGGCTACGGAGGGCGACCCGAGCATCTCGTGGGGCGGCAGTGTGGGTCAGCAGAGGGGACCCGGCCAGACCACACTCCAGATGGTGGGGTGGCTCTTTCCTAATCACAACGACAGGACCCTCAAGTTCCTGGCGCCGCAGTCTCAGTCACCTTCCCCTGCCTTTGGGGAAGGGGCCGAGCGGGGCCCTGGGAGTTCTGTGCCCTTCTCCACGGTGCTGGGTGAGCGCAGGGACTGGGGAAAACTGCCTCTGGGGAGGTCTCGGCTCCCACCCCCTCAGCAGAAGGTGAGGTTGGCTCCTGCGGCTCAGGTTAAATTACCGGATTAATTATTCAGGAGACTTAATGCGATCAAACCAGAATCCAGGCACCGGATCCAAGGGGGAACCAGAAACAAAATCGATGGGTACAAAGACCTTGGCAGTTAATGAAGAATTGACTCTCCTCCCCTTGAAGTTTAACTGGGAAAGCACAAACACTGGGATATGCAGGCCAGACTGATGAGAGGGAGACAGACAGACAGACAGAAGGGAGACAGACAGGTAGATCACACGGCAGACAGCCGTGGGGATGGGGGCAGAAACAGAGGACAGGCGACCATGTGCAGCCATGTCCCTGTGTCCCACGCGAGGAGTCCGAGCAAGCACCGTGTCCGTGGGACAATGTCGGTCTGCGGGACCCTGAGGGCAGGGCCGTGCCGCGTGCCGCGACAGGCTTCGGGTCATCTGTTCACACCTGCATGAATTCCAAGTCAGTTACAGGACACGGCCCGATCGAACTGGTGTCCTTCGCAGGCTGAGATGAGACACCCGACCCCTCCCTGGGGGTCCAGGCCCTTCTCCTCGCGGCGAAGCTGCTGACAGACACGGCCAATGTCCCCGTGTGCCCGGTCCGGGGCGCGCTTGTCAGGCCTTCTCTGCGGCCCTCTGACGGCCTGACCCGCCAGCCCCAGAGCCCAAGGCTGGCCCAGTGACTTCCAGCTGGTCCCTGTACTTGTTGGAGGAGCCCGAGTGTCCTTGGTGGACAGTGGGGACCCTGACGCTCACAGCACATTCGTGGCCGGGACGTTCGAGGTAGTGGGACATGTGGGACCCCTGGAGGGTGGGCAAGGAGGCAGGTCCTGCCTGTGCAGACGCTGCCGTGGGCTGTGGCTCGGGACGGCTTGGACTGGCTCACAGGGGAGACTCGGGACCTCTCAGGGACACCTGTCCCTGGCCTGTCAGTGTGGGAGCTGCCAGCGCCACCTCTGGGCCTCACTCTGGTCTCTGCTGCCGTTTCCGTCCAGCTGGGCTGTGCTCAAGGGCTTGAGGCACATCCCTCCTTCTTTGTCAAAACTTCCTGAGCGTGTGCCCAGCACCCAGCTAACCATGGGGCCGGGAGACTGTGAGGCCAGTCCCCTGCCCCCAGGACCCCTTGGGTGGCTGTCACCATGTCACCTGGGTCAGGGCTGTGGGGGGGACCGACACAGCTCGGGGCATCCCCAAGCTGGGCTGCAGAGGACGAGGCCCCTCAAGGCCCCGGGTCCCCTACTCTTGCTCCGTTTCTTTCCTTCTCCCCTTGTCGGCCCCCATGGCGCAGTGGGGGGAGGGGTTTCTGCAGCCTCCGAGTGCAGTGACCAGCGTCCTGGGTTCGAGTCATGCACCTGCTGTGTGGGGCCGCCTGCCTTATCTTTGAGTCCAGAATCCTCATCAGGGAGCTGGTGGGGGGGACCTGCTCGCCTCTGGCAGTGGTTGGGGGATGGCAGGGCCGTAATCAGAATGAGTGACAGCAGCGTGGAAGCCCGTGGGGCCTCAGCTCGGGCAGGCACGGGGGAGCTGCCCGCTGGGAGCCGACAGCGTCCGTCCTCCTCGCAGAAACGCTGGTGGATAACGAACCCATCCAAGCTCAGGAGGGAGAGCTTGCGCGTGTGCATTGTGTCTGCATCTGCTGTGTGCACCGGAAGCCTGGGGGCCTCTGCGTCTGACCTGCGTGGTGAGGGGCCGAGGGAGGCCCGGGGCCCAGACTCACCCACCCCAGGTCACGGGACAGTGGGAGCTTCAAAAGCAGAGACTTGGGCTCCCGGCCGGGCGCACAGACAGTGGGGCCAATGGCTGGGGGTGGGGTGTACACGACGAGGGGATTAAGCCGGGGGTGCAGGCACTGCAGCTGGGGTGTGAACCCACTGGCCGCTCCACAGGGAGAGGCTGTGTTCTGGAAGCGGGCTCCAGGGTGGGCCTGGCCCAGGACGGGTGCCCATGGGGTGAGCAGGAGGGACCCGGCTGAGGGACGGATGGAGCCTGGCGCCCGGCCCACTGGGAGCTGAGAGTCGGCAGCTGCGTCCTTCCCGTCCCGGGTTACACGAGGCTCAGCAGCAGTGGGGGGCCTCGGTGTTATTTCCATTTTAATGAGAAACGATTGATTACGCTTCTCGCTCCTCCGTCCTCCTCACCCGGCTCTGGACTAGACAGCGCCACTCCTTCGGGTGCCCGCAGGGGCTTGCTGGAGGGGACCCCTCGGCCCACCCCCACCGCTCCTCCAGCCGCAGAGCAGCAGTGACACCGGCGGGCAGCAGAGGGTGCTGGGAGCATGCGGCGGCTGGGAGGAAGCAGGAAGCAGTCGGCGGGGAGTTTACACTGTGTGGCCTTCCAAGAGGAAGTATGGGTCCCCATCCTCCCGCGCCTCACTGAGCTCCTGGACAATGTGCCATGGGGACCACGGGAACGAGTGCTGCTTCCGAGGAGCCTCACCCCCAGTGCCCTGACTCCCGAGGCCTTGGTCTGGGCGAGCCCACTTCGTTCTTTCTCCCCAGGCCCAGCTGAACATCGCCAGCAAAAGCCACCCTAGCGGCCGGACCACCACCCATTCCCAAAACCTGTTCCCTCTTCTGGGCATGGGACTGTCCGAGTCAGCCAGCCTGCCTTGCTGTCAGGGGGTAGCCGGACAACTGTGTTCTGGACAGTGGGGTGAGCGGGGGACATGGGCCTCCTGTGGGGCCAGGCGGGCCCTCCTCCAGCGGGTCTCAGACGAGTACACCGCAGAGCCGTGACATGGGCATCTGGGGACGGTCCTACGTCCCTGCCCAGCTCGCCTCCATGCGTCACGTGACAATTAACTTCCCAACAGGGCAGAGCCGTGGCACAGGTGTGGGTCTGTCTGTTCCCTGGGTCCCTGTGGGGTCCGTAGTGCTATCTATATGAGACACGGGACAGGCGCTGGGAGGGAGAGTGGACCCTGCCCCACGGATGTCAGTGAGAGGGAAACGGACCATCAGGAGCCATTCCCGACCAGTAAACTCCCTGAAGCCCACATCAGATGCCAGGGGGCTGAGGACCCAGGAGGCCTGTGGTCGGGAAGGGCCTCGGGGGATGCCATTTTGGCCGGGGTCTGAAGACAGAGGGGATCAGGCACTGGGGGTTGGGGGAGCAGTGCCCCAGCAGAGGGAATCACGCACACAGCAGCCTGGAGGTGGGCAGGAGTGAGGTGGGCTCACGGGTCAGAGAGGAGGCCAGTGTGGCCACAGCCGGAGGGACAGTGGTGGACATGGGTCATGGCCATACCCAATGGGTCCTCCCCTCCCCCAGCCCACTGTCCCTCCTCGGATGCCAAGCTCGGAGCCCCTCACATGAGTGTCGGTGGTCATGTGGGTGTGCAGAGGGCCAGCCGTGGGCGGCAGGGATGGGCAGGTGCTCTGCTGGGCCTGAGGCCACCTCTGTCCCCAGTGTCCCCTCACCTGAGCAAGCCTCCCCCTGAGGGCCAGACAGGCTCAGCCTTCCCTGGGCGGATGTCGGGCGCGTGGTCAGAACCCAGTTTGGCCTCAGGCCTGACGCCTGATGGGAGGGGCTCCCCATCTTTGCGAGCCCCCCGGGCCTCCCCACCTTCCCCAGGTGCTCTAGCCTGTGCTTGGGGTCCTGCGGAGTGTGTCTGGGGAGCGTGTGGCACAGCGGCGAGCCCCCACCCCTCTCCTATGGCTCCTGGTGGTGGGGTCCTGGCGTCAGGGGCGTGAGCTCCTGCCTGAAGCAGGCGGCTGAGGACAACCGATGACCAGGATAATTGCATCCGTCCCTGGCCCCGCAGTGATGAATGGGCCGGAAGCCGCGGCGTCGCGGGAATCGATGCTGTAATGTCTTTATCCCGGTGAAGGGATGAGGCGAGATGGGGACACACCTGCCAGGCTCACCCTCCAGATGTGGGGGAGGCCACAGCTCCCGGGGACGGTGGGGCGAGGAGGAACTTCTGGGGGACCGATGACGTTGGGGCACGGGGACCCTGGTGCCCAGTGCCCTCCCAGGCTGAGTGGCCTCCAGGCGTCCGGTGGTCCCTCGGCCCTGGTGCTCAGAGGGACGGTGTGAAGAGCTCTGCAAAGTGCCAGGGGACATGCGTGTGTCACACTGTGGGGACAGCACAGGCCGATGGCGGGAGGCCTCAAAGCTACAGCTAGGGGTCTGCACATGGTGTGACGAGACCCCCGGCTGCTGGCTGGTCCTGCTCCGTGTTCCCAAAAGGTGACATTGCAGACTCGAGGTCACATCTTCGGTGGAGCGGGTTGTCCTCCTGAGCGCTGCCCGCGGGGCTCGGGGCTCGGAGACAGCCCCGGGGCCAGGAGAGGCCGGGACGGGGACTCCGCACCTTCAGGGGAACCCGGAACGGCCTCCCGTGAGACAAACAGCCATCTGTCTCCTGGCTGTGTTCTTCTCGGGGCACCTCTGGTGAGAAACGGACTTACTCTCCGGAGCACTGAGGCTAAAACAAATGACGCGGTTTCTCGGCTCCTCTCGTGAGCGACGTCTTCTTCTTGAGAAAAGAAACATCACTGTCTCCTCCTGTTTGCTCAGCTGCGAGGACCACACATTTGTTCAGGTGAGTCCTCCGACATCAGCGGTCTCGAGCCCGGCCGGCCGGTGGAGTGACCAGGGCCAGTCCACCATGCACCGACCCCCATCTGTCCACTGGCCGCCCTCTCGGGGCAGAGACTGGGCATCCATGCTGGGGAGCAGGGATGCGTCTACAGGGGGCAGACACAGCCCCAGCCTGGGGGCACTGTTCAAGCTGACGGGGCAGATGGCCTCTGTTATGCTGGTCAGATGGCAGAGACGGAGCCCCTGATCTGATGGTCAGATGTGGGAGACAAGCTCCCAATGCCGCATGGTCCCCCGGCGGGAGGTCAAAGGCAAAGAAGGCCGGATTCTTTTCCCAAGGAGCCTCTGGTCTCCAGGGAAACCACAGGCTTCCTAGGGATGGGAGGCACAGGGTGCCTGCCCCGTGGGCATCCTGCGGTCTGAGGGTAAGCCGGCACCTATCCACAGAAGGGTGAGAATCCCTGCCCCAGAGCAACCAGCATATGCCGGGGCTGCGGGAGCGGCTGCCTGATTTGGTTTTATTGACTCTGGAAGGAGCGGAGAGGTGCTCAGCCGACTGGTCGAAGGGGGGAAACGCAAAGATTTAGCCAGATGTCCTCAGCCTCCCCCTGCGCTGAGCCACACGCAGCAGACCCCTGGACGGTGGGCTCGGCGTCCTCCCAGTTCCTACCTGGGCTCTGGCTGGCCTCCAAGGGGGACTGAGGGGGAACAAGTGTCATGGCTTCGGCGAGACTTCAGGCCCAACCTGCATGGCCTTGCCTGGGGCATCTCAGAACCAGAAGCCCCTCGCAGGTCCCTCCAGAGACCCCAGAAGACCCATCCCCGGAGAGCATGGATGTCCCTCCAGGACTCGGGCCTGAGCCATGGCCTCCCAATCATGAGGCCCTGGACTCTGACAGCCTTCGGGTCGGCCCCGTAGGAACGTCTGGCCTTCCTGCCCAAGGCTGCAGAGAGCCGGGGCCACAAAATGGTGTCCCCGAGCTCTTGGCAGAGCTGTGGGCGCGAAACCATCCATGGGCATGTCCCCTGGCCTGCTTCCCCTGTTGTCACTTTTCTCTGGTCTAGGGCCACAATGGGCCCGGATCACACCGAGGTCGTGGGACAGACAGCCGTGGGACCTCCTGCTGAGAAGCACGTGCTGGTGGTCCCCTGCCTGTCCCTTGCTGCGCATCACAGGAGAACAAAGTCATCGAGCCGAAGACCCTGGTCTGTTCTCTCTGCTCCCTGCACAGACCCTTACAGCGATGCCCGCCAGCACCTAAGTGGGGAGAGATGACTCGTATCTCATTGGGGCCTCGGACTCCGTTCACCGCCGGGCCCAGGGGAGGGGGATGGAGACAAGCAAAGCAGGAAACCAACCCAGGTGTTCTCCATGACCCATTTCTTTTTTTTTTTTTTTAAAGATTTTATTTATTTGACACAGAGACAGAGACATCACAAGTAGGCAGAGAGGCAGGCAGAGAGAGAGAGGGGGAAGCAGGCTCCCTGCGGAGCAGAGAGCCAGACGGGGGGCTCGATCCCAGGACCCAGGGATCATGACCTGAGCCGAAGGCAGAGGCTTTAACCCACTGAGCCACCCAGGCGCCCCTCCATGACCCATTTCTGTCTATAAGCCTCGGGCCTGCGTGTATGAGGACCAGGGTCCCTGCCCTCATCCAGCCGGGTCTGCGGTCCTCTGGCTGCTGGAGCGCGGCCGACGGCGGGCGTCAGCAAAGGAAAACACTGTCACCGCCGGGCAGACTTGCTTGCAAGAGCCAGCCTCAAGTGTCCAAGTGCTTTCTGTCCTTCTTAGCCCAAAGTCATGGTCAGTAAACCGCCGGACGTGCCCCTAGTAATTGGAGCCAATGCCGATCCCCCCTCCTCCGAGCGCCCGCGGCGTCTCCCTGTCTGCGGTGTGTGAGCAGATCTGGCCTTTCTCATGTTTATATTGTTCCCCAATTTCCTGAGGGTTCATGTTCTGCAAGATCGATGTCTGGTTCACCCGCACAGCCTTCACCACCCAGCATGGAGCCTTCACCTTTGGGACAGTTACTGTGTGAGAGACGGCTGCCGCGGCTTCTGCTCCTGGTCCTGCTGGTGACAGTGGGGCCAGAGGGCAGCGTCTCGGGGCCTCCGAGCAGCAAACCCGCTGGCTTGCCCTCCTGACCACACACAGAGACCAAGCCGACTGCACTCCCGGCTCACACGTGGGCACAGAGAAGTTACAGAACCTGCCCGAGGTCACGCAGCCCGAGTCCACGCATACTCAAGACAAACACGACAAACTTAACCAAAGCCAACTGGTTTGCTAAGCTTGGGTGCACCGAGCAGGAGAAAGACGCCGGACGTCTTTTCCTAAGGGTAATAGAATCTCAGAATACGGGGCACGAGAGATCGTCCGGTCCAGAATGATTCCGTAAACGAGCAAAGTTCTCGTGTGTATGAGGGGTGAGGATCGCACCCACTGGGCCTTGGGCGGGTCAGGTTACAGGCGGATAGTGGCCGTCCCCCCGGCCCCTGGGATCTGCAGGGCCTGGCCGTCTCCAGAGTCACCTGGGGTTGCAGGGCTGTGCCACACAGTTGCTTTGGGCACTGGAAGACACCAAGAATGCACATACCAAGCCTGTGCCAAACGTGGGCCCCGCAGGGCTCGTGTTTCTAGAATAAGATGGTGGCAGTAGGGCTGGGGGACGTTTGCAGAGCGTGGTTGGGTTTCTGCAATTCTGTGGGAAAATGTCATCAGCCCACGCGTTTGCTGGGTCGCGGGCTCCTCTGGATGCGGTGGACGACTCGAATTTTGAGTGGCTTCAGCATGTGGACGATGGCAGGCGTGACCGGGCGGAAGGGCAGGCCCCCTGCTTGGGCCCCCTGCAGCTCTCGGCCCTGCAGCCTGTGGGGCCGAAGGTGAGAGGGGCAGGCATGTCTCGTCCAAGGCCATGACCCGGAAGTGGCCACGTCACCTGTGTTCCCAACTGGAGGACCCAAGCAAGGTCACGCGGGACTCTTGGCCACACAGGGACCAGCCAGGTTATTGTTGGGGGCAGGTGCCCCGCCCAAAACTGGGGAGAAGCAGAGACTGGGTACCCGGCCCGTGTCCCGCCGTGTCCGCCAGCAGCACGGTTCTGACCGACACGGACAGGCACACGCCAGGCTTCGCGGGGAGCCTCGCTCCCTCTCCTGATACTGCCCTTCTCATCTGCCCCGTTTCTGTGTCACTGGCCTGTCTCATAATTAACGATCTTCACTGCACCCCGGTGACCCCCAGACCTGGGCTTATCCTCGGGTCCAGGGGAGGAAGTGGACGTCCAAGGGCTCTGACCTGTCCACGGTCAGGCTGCAGGGCCCGGGCTCCCCGACAGCGTGCGGTCCCCATGTCTCACACAACACCGGGCAAAGGGCTTTGCAAAATCAGTTGATGCTGGCTCAAAGTACGAGGTTGCCACTCTGCCTGGGGCCGTGTTCTCGCGGCCTGGAGCTGGGGCTACCGCTGTGCAGGGCGGGCTGTGCCCTGGCGGCCGGGATGCCAACAGCCACGGTCCTACTACTCCTGGCCTGACCCTCCCCGCTCCCCACCAGTGCGGATATAGGCTTCTTAGCTGCCCCCCAGGAGATGGTCCTGGTGCTCTGCCAGTGAGGGTGAGGCACGAGGACAAGGGACACACGGAGGTCCCGCCTGCAGCCCTGCCCCCCTGCCAGGAGCTTGCGGGTCACAGACGGCTGGTGCCGGGAGGACAGGCTGAACTTGACTTCCTGGTCTCTGGCGGGGAGATGATACCGACCTGCAACGCTTAGATCTAAGGCCCCAGGGACATCCCTCTGATCCCATGATGGGATTAATCGCAGCCAGTCCCGTCCTCTGTCGCAGAACAGAAATGGGCCTGAGGGTGCGCCTGTGAAGGAGGGGGGAGCGGATCATTACGGGACTCAAGATGGGCCCGGCCTGGTGGCGGGGGGCACCTGGCGTGGGAGGCACAGGTGCGGGGCTGGGTCTTGTCCCAGGCTCTGCTCACACCTCCTGCTCGGACAGTTTCTCCCAGAGTATCAGCCCCAAGACCTCAGAGCAGCACACCTGGCCTTGAGGCTGCGTCCTCGTTGGGTCACCTCCCCTTCTTAGAGACACCGGGCCTTCATCAGGAACAATGGTGGATTCCCCAAAACCATTGCCTGGTCTTTTGCAGATTCTGGAAACTCTCCAGCCTATGCACCGGCCAGGTCACCGATGGGCCCCGAGCCCTCAGACGGACCCAGTTCCTGACACGGTGATCTCCTCACTGCGGTGTGGCATGGTGCCCCGATGACCGGCAGTATGGGCTTGGATGGGCCAGTCTCGCTGTGGCCACGGCACACAGAGCGTTGTGTCCTGGGAGCCAAGATCGGTGCGTGGCACATGGGTCTCCTTGGAACCAGGGCCGGGCTGGGGACTTTGGGCTCTGTGGCCTTCAGGGCTCTCTGGGCCCCCCGCAGCGGGGAAGGTGGGGGCCACGCCTGTGTGCAGGGCAGTGGGGGAAGGGGCCCAGCGTTCCTTTCACAGGGACACCGTGGCTTTCCAGTGTGGTGTTCTGGGTTGGGAGGTCGCATTCCCAGGTGATCACTCTATCATCTGCGGTCCTGTGTGCTGTTCCTCGACCCAAACCCGGGTGGACAGGGAGGAGGCTCTGGGCTCACCCTGGACCCACACCTTTTCCTAGAGGCACACCTGGCTCTGTGCTGCTCGGACACATGGCCTGGTCACCGGGGGACAGGCTGCGGCCCCCGTGGAGCCCAGACCCATTCCCTTCCCAGGACCACCCCGGGTTGGCCTCAGGGCCCGATAGGCTGGATTTCTCTTCTCCCCTGGCATGTTATTCCGTCCAGCATGGTGGGGCTGCCCCGGGTTTACGAAATGCGGGACAATGGCCTGAAGGCTGTGCTTCCATCTCGCACCTGCGGGAGTGGTCTGCACGCACCCCTGCTCAGCGCTCCCTGCACGCGGGGGCTCGGGGGGCAGACTCCCCGGCCCGACCCCCTCTCCCCTTGCTCCCCGGGGACCCAGGGCCTTCCTCTGGCTTGTCTCTTGTCCAAACAAGAACTCTGACAGGAACTGCGGTCATCTCCAAGGAGGCAGGTGGTGCCGGCCTTGGCTCGTCTTCCTGTGTGTCGGCACGGCCTGCTGCAGGGAGGGAACAGCTGTCCTGCCGCTGAGACCTGGCCGCGGTGACAGGAAGGCCTGCGCCCAGGCGAGCTGCGTCCGCAGTCCTGCTCGGGCGCTCTTCCTGGCTCTGGGCCCCAGGAGATCCAAGGCTGAGAACCCCTTGGTCTCCTTGAATGGAGATCTCTGAGGCACACAGGGGGCTGGCCAGCACGGCCAGGGCGGAGCCCACTTAGAGCCGGGCTTTGTGTCCCAGCCCCGCCGAGGCGTCCCTGCATCTCTCCCTCTTAATTCTCAGCATCCCCCAGGAATGGCGCTTCCACCCCATCGACTCCAGAACCCGGAACTTACTCACCCGGGGGCTGGGTCTGCGCAGCCCCGGGCCCGGGCATGGCCTGTGGCCAGCAGCCAGCCCCCCATAGTCACACCCAGCTGGGCCCCAGCCCGTGGAGGCTGCTTGCAGGAAAACCGTGGGTATAGAAACGAGTCTTCAGTGACGGTGATTTCTTGAGGTCTGCTGGACGCCGCCCCCTGCCGAGCCCGTGCAGCGTCCCCGGGAGGTGGGTGCTGCCCGTGGCCCCATTGTGCAGATGGGGACGCTGAGGCTGCTGCAGGCCCAGTCAGGTCTCCCCGAGCGCCAGGCTCCGAGCTCCGAGCACATCCTGGCACGCAGCCCCCACGCTGGACCGCCGCGCGGGTGCCTGGCTTGGGATGATATGTGGGGACTTTAAATAAGAACCCCAGATGCCCCTGGACATTTCCCAAGCGCTGGGTGCTCTCCAAGCCACCGCATCTCCGGAGACTCCGAGACGCCCTCTCCCGCCCCCGCTCTGCCCTCCGCCTCCCACACCCTCTCCTTGCTGGTTGTGCCCTGGCCCGCCTGCTCCCTGCATTTGCGGGGCAGACCTCGGTCCCCTCCTGGTCCCCAGGGTCTGGCTCAGGGCCCAGGCGGGGGACCCAGCGCCACTCCCGCAGCGTGCACCCCTGCGTGTAAGTCCCGTCTGCTGTTTGTGCCGAAGGTCACCCCATAGCAAGAGGGCATGACCGAGCGTGAGCTGGGACTCGGCGGGCTGGGTTCCGAAAGCAGGTGTGGAGACGCGGGAAGGGGCTCCGTCCACCCAGCAGGTAGCAGAGGGGATGGCGTTTGGGATGTGGGTCCTGGAGTCCAGGCTGTGGCAGCAGGACGGGACACTCCATTTTCACCATGGACCTTTGTATCTTCTGAATTTTGTACCAAGCACATTTGAACAGTTAATAAAAGCTAAGATATTAAAAATTCACCAGGGCAATGCCTGCAGCCGCCCCCGCCCCAGCTTTGCCAAGCACTGGGACCTCCTCTGGGGGCCATCAGCCATGTTCCTGTGCGGCGGTCAGGGCGGCTGTGAGGCCGGGCCCCGCCCTTCCCAGCCTGGTCACTGCAGGCAAGGCCACCTCTTCCCCCCGTGCCCCGGTGTCCTCTTGTGATGATGGACCCAGAACGAGTGGGTCTGGCATCGGTTGGGAGGACCAGGGTGGAGGTCTGGCCCTGCACCGGGCAGCCTGGGCCGAGATTCCAGAAGCCCCTGAACCTGTCTTGCGTCTTGGGGCCATTCTGAGCTCGCCTGTAGGATGCGGGGTGGGTGGATCTCGCGGGTTGATTTCTTCTCCGACATCCTGTGACCTCACCGGTATGCCCCACGACACAGCCAATGTCCCCCTGCCCAGGCCCCCAAGCAAGGCCCCTAAGCTGGGGGATGCTGACGGCTGGAGGGCCTCCAAGCCACGTGACTCAAGAAAAGGCTTCTGGTTATTCCTGAATCATCAAGTGTCACTTAATTATTAAAAAAGCAAACAGCCTTGCCACCGAGTAAGACGCGTGTGATTACACAGATCCGTGAAGACCGTAACTACCGCTCAAGAACCAATTAGCACCTCATTAACTGTGCCGCTTATCGGGCAGAGGTCGTGCGGGGCAGGGCCGTCCTCCTCACCTGCCCTCCCGAGGGGCCCCCCCGGCGGCCCCGCACCCCCGCGCCCCTGGCCCTCAGCTGGTGCTTTCCTCCCACTTGTCCTCCCTGCCCGCACCCTGTCCTCGCTCCCCGCCCCTGTGCCCCTCCTGCCCAGCTGTACGGGGCATAGCTGGCAAATGCAAACATTTTGTAATTAAATTGTACACGATGGTGGTTTGTTACATGCTTTATACTGTGCAGGAGCCCCACGGTCCTGCTGATGGGCACGCCCGTCCCCCGGAGGAGCGACCGGTGTCTTCCCTTCCGCCGCGGCTGTGGCAAGAACGCTTTGGGGTTGCCTCCCCCCGGGGCCGGGCTTCTGGTGCAGTCCCATTCGCGGCAGCCGCCACGCGGCTCGCCAGGTCCCGGAATCTGTGCCCTTGACCAGCGCCTCCCGGTCACCGCAGTCCCGCGCCCGTGGCCGCCCCTGCGGCTGGGGCTCATCTGTCCTTGGTGCCGCAGGGAGGAGAGATCTGCGGTGTGTGTCTCTGACTTTCACGGTTCCTGCAGGCCCATCGGTGCTGTCGCAAATGGCAGGATTTTCTTCCTCTTCAAGGATGAATAACGCTCCTTTCTGTGTGTGCACGCCTCGTCTTCCTCGTGCATCCGTCTGTCCGTCCGTGTGTGCACACTCCGCTTCCTCATCCAGGCTTGTGAATGGTGCCCCGATGGCCCTCCCCCTCCCGCTCTGCCTCTCCTTTCCTCTCTCCCACCCTCCTCCCCCTGCATCGGTGCCTTCTGTCTCTCCATCCCTCTGTCCTTCCCCCTTCTCTGTCTGTCTGCCCCCCCCCCCAGACGTCAGTACAGCGGTGATGCGTGTGTGTCACGGTGCTCGCCACTTTACAGTGATAGCAGACTCGGCGCATCTCACTCCTCCCGTGGGAGCGCAGTCCTCGCAGCACAGAGGCCCGGCACCAGCTCGCACCCCAGAGCCTGGGCCGGCAGGGACAGAGCACGATCGCCCCGGAAGGACCGTGGGTGTTGGCCGAGGCTCCGGAGGCCTGACTAGGAGGGATGGGACAGGCGGAGGGATGGGACACTCCAGCCCTTCGGCCAGTCCTGGGACTTGGGGTCACCTCCTCCCTGTGAAGTCGAGTTTATCGAGGTGTAATTTACAGACCGTCAAAGGTGCCATTTCAAGCAGCAGTTTGACGAGTTTGACAAATACATGAGACGAGCACCAGGGCAGTGAGGGCGCAGCACCTGCTGTCACCCCAGAGCCCACGGGGGCTGGGCCACTCTCTCCCCAGCCGGCCCTCGGCAGTGCTGTAGGGAGGACCCATGTGCGCCGTGCGTGCCCCGGCGTGTGTGCTACGGCATGTGTGGCCGCGGGCGATCCTCTTGTGCCCTCGTGTGTCCCGGGGCTCAGGCTCTGCAGGTTCTGTTGTCTGACCTGCTGTCGTTTGTCTGTCCATCCTGTGGACGGGCACTTGGGTAGTTTCCTTTTTGAGTGTGCCCTGTTGGGGTTGGAGGCTGAGATGGGGACCAGGGGCCCAGGCAGGGTGAGGGACCTGCTCAGGGACACACAGGCAGGAGGTGGCCCAGCCTGTGTGCGCAGGGTTGCGTGTTCCCGGAATCAGCCCTGGCTGCCGGGGTCACAGCTCAGCACCAATGTGGACACGCCGGCCCGCTTCTGGTGTCCTGCAAGGCTTCGGGGGGGGGGCGGCTCGGCCACATGGTGGAAGGGTGGGTGGATTTCCAGGTGGGAAAAGGCACCCGACACATTTCTAGCCCGTGCGACGGTCCCTGTGGGTGTGCACATGCATGCGCACACGCTCCCCGCACTTGCTTACCTTGTTGCATGTGCAACCCCTCCGGGGCCTGGAGAGGCTTGGCCTGGGCTCCTCACTGTGGTTGCGGTTTGGAGTAATACCATTTCTCTGGCGAGGGCCCTGGAGCTCCAGCCTGCCAGTCCCCGGCCTGGGCACTGCCAGCCTTCCACAGGCCTGAGGGGGCTTTTAAAGTAAAGTCCTGTGCAGACAAGGGCTTGTCCTGGAGTATCAGGAGGAGGGAGGAGGATGGGGCCCACTGGCGGGCGGGCTGTGGTCTGCAGGGCCAGCCATCTGCCCTCCAGGCACAGGAGTGTGGAGCATTCCCACGCAATGCGATGTGGGGCTAGGAGGTCCGCT
The DNA here is from genome assembly GCF_002288905.1 of Enhydra lutris kenyoni. NCBI lineage: Eukaryota > Metazoa > Chordata > Mammalia > Carnivora > Mustelidae > Enhydra > Enhydra lutris. The sequence goes on from NW_019154098.1 coordinate 2,007,642, forward strand.
GGGCGCCTTTCATGAGGATGGAGGCTCTGGGGCAGTGCCCACGTGCTGAGAAGCAGGTGGGAGGAGAGTGTGGGAGGAACCCCAGGGGTTCAGCGCAGAGAGAAAAAGATGAGCCCCCAAATGAGGCTCTTCACCAAAATTAAAAACACAGATGCGAGGGGCACCTGGGTGGTTCAGTGGGTTAAGCCTCTGCCTTCGGCTCGGGTCATGGTCTCAGGGTCCTGGGATCGAGCCCCGCATCGGGCTCTCTGCTCGGCAAGGAGCCTGCTTCCTCCTCTCTCTCTCTGCCTGCCTCTCTGCCTACTTGTGATCTCTGTCTGTCAAATAAATAAATAAAAATAAAAACAACAACAACAACAACAACAAAAAAAACCAAAAAACAAAAATACAGATGCGAGTCACAACGCACATTTTGCCAAAACACAATCGAACAACAACAAAAAAATCCACCTTAGGCCCGCTGGATGACAGCCTGTATGTGGGAGGGGACAGCCCGGAGCCGAGAGCAAAGTAGAGCCCAGCTGAAAAGGCCCTGCCTGGACCCCGTGTTCTGGACGGGCGCTCACAGGGGTCTCTGTGCCCGGCTGGGGGTGGAGGGAGGTGCGCGGGAGGGGACGGGGCCGTGCTGGGACACGGAGGTGCAGGACTGGTGTCCTGCCTGTGGGCGTCACTCAGCTGTCTCGGCTGCTCAGGACAGGGCTGGGTGGCCCTTTGCTTGGGGGTGGATGGTCCTCTCTGGAGGCCAGGGACCGTGGACTTTGTCCCGACTGGCTCATTCTTTCACTCTGCCACGCTCTCTGCAGACACTGGACGTGTACGGATCTGAGTCCAGGCGGCTGTCTGCTGGAGTCCGGGGACGCAGAAGCACCCTCCTGCCCCTCAGGGGAGTTCGAGGGAGGCTCCTGAGCAGGGGGGCGGGGGGCCTGCCTGGAGGCGGCGGCCCTGAGCGGAGTCTAAGCAGCAGGGAGGAAGGACTGCGCAGAGGGGAACCAGGCTGGGAGGGAGTCCAGGGCTAGGGACTGAGACGCAACCTCTCCAGATGCTCCCCAATACCCCGAGGAACCTGCCTCATCCCAGCCAGGTGAGCATTGCAGGACGGGGGGCCCGAGAGCGCGGTGCACAGAACAGGGACCATTGCTGTTCCCACTTTGCTTCCCCGGGTGGGGGGCTGCAAGGAGGGCTCCCTCCCCTCCTCACCCCTCTCTGCAGCTGCCTGCGTCCTCCGGCTCGGGCCTCCGGTCTACCCATCTTGCCCCCTGCCAGAGGCACCGGCCCGGCTGACCCATGCTGGGGCAGGGGTGTGGCAGCCTCGGTCGACTGTCTGAGCTGCCTCCTTGTGGGGCGTCCTGCCTTCCTGCTCACCCTGCTTGGACCCACTCCCCATCTGCCCCTGCCCCGAGTCCTCAGCCACTCCCCGGCCCCACGAAATAGAGGCTGAGCTCCTTTGCATGGCATGGGAGGCACTCCGGGGTCTGGCCCCTCGTACATACTTCCAGCTCAGTGCCCGCCCTGCCCCCCAGAACCCCGGCCGCTAGCAGTGCCCCGTGGCTTGTTGTTTTCACACAGATGCGCAGAACAGGGGGAGTTTACTCCTGAGCCTTCGCACTGCAGTTCCATTGCTCAAGCGTCTTTTGTCCCAACTGGAAAACTCCTATCCACCCTTCAAAACCCTGCTGATGTACAACGACGCGTTGTAAAGTATTCTCTGATGCCCTCGGACAGGATAGAACTCTCATCCCGTGTTCAGATGGCTCCTCTTCGGTTGTTCCAGTACCCTCATTTTTGCTTACTGGCGTCTCTCCTCCATCGGATCAGGAGCTTCTAGAAAGCAAAGCCTGTGTCTTGAACACCTGCATTTCCTTGGCCCCAGGCCCTTTGATCAGCAGACACTTGTGCTGCACAGACGAGCGGAAGAAGAAAGCAAAGAGGCCCTTGTGGCCTTGTGTGGGGACTGTCCTCCCTGCAAATCTGGGGCAGGAGGGAAGACGCTGCCCGTCAAGTCGCTCGGCGTGCCTGGCCCCTCCGATCACACGGACGCCATCTCAGAGGACATGACAGTGTGTCTCGGGAGCCCCTGCCAACTCGGTGGCCCGCCAGGTTCAGGCAAGACAGACACTCAAACTTGGTCAGAGCCCCAGCTTGCCTGCCTCCTTCAGAGGAGCACGGCCGGGGCTGGAAAGAGTTAACCTCCCATGAGGTGATTTGTCCATTTGGCTAATGAAACTTCGGTAAACTCTTCCACGCCACAGCTCCACGTTGCAGCAGGAATTTCGGTGGGCTTTGCCGGGAAGTACTGTTGCCGTTGGAGGCTGCCCAGGTGGGGTGGGGGAGGGAGGGGGCTGGGCACGGGGGCCGCCACGCCTCTACCCCGTCACCCCAGGCCCGTGTTCCTTATCCACACACATCCCGGCTTCCTTCATGGAAGGCACACACCATGCAGGGCTCTGAGGACACTGGTGAGGCCACCCCGACCCTGCCTTCTAGGGCTTGAGGCCCACAGTGGAGGGAGCCACGGAGGGCGGGGCCACAGCCCACACAGGGCCCCGGAGCCCTTCACACACACGAACCCACAGGATGTGCTTGTCATCCATCCCACACACCAGGGGACAAGCACAGAGAGGCTCAGCCACTGGCCCAAGGGCACACAGCAGGGGTGGAGCCCCGGGCCCCCCAGCTGGTCCTGGTGAGGCTGCATGTGTATCTGTCCATCCTACTGCCTCGCGAGTCCACTGCTGAGTCTGGACTGTGGTGCTAGGTGTTCTCGAGGGAACCAGCATGCCTTCTGGTTTAGGCTGCGGAGGGTCTGGGGATATCTGGACCGAGAGTCAGAGGCGATTAGGAGTTGGCCCCGGAAGCTCATGGAGTGCAGGTCACAGCCGGTGCAAAGGCCCTGAGTCAGGAGGGGTAAGAGCATGAAGGGTGAGCCGGGCTGAGATGGGGGTGGGCGACCCATGAAGGAGGGTCTGGGGAGGCTGAGGTTTGCACGCTAGGTGGGGTGTCCCCCCGCAGAAGGGCAGGGATGAGGTCCCGCTTATCTCTCCCCCTCTGGGAAGCCCACCCAGTTATCTCCTTCTCTTCAGAGGAGAGGGGCAGAGGGCTGCCAAGGTGATCTTTGGTGGCTTTGTCGCCCCCTCTATTCCTGTCCACTCCCTGGACGTTTCCCCAGCCATCCGCGCGGTATTTTGGATGGAGTGAGGTCAGATGGCCCAGGGGCAAACCCACACCCTAACAACTTGCTCCGTGATTCTGCTCAGAGAACTCCGCCTCTGCAGAGGGCCAGGCAGGAGGGCACGTGTGGACCCGGGACGCGGCAGGTCCTCGTAAGTACAACTGTCCCCTGCCCTCACTCACTTCCCACTTCATCCTCCGGGACCCACTGCTTGGCCCTCCCCCTGGGGAGTGAAAATCCAAGAATAAGGCTGGGTGTGGAGCTGGGGGCCACCCCCTCTCGGGACCGCCCCAGCCGCACAGACGCTCTGACGCGGGTCCAGACCCCCCCACGCCGAGTCTCGCTCGGTCTTGTTGAGGCGACAGCCCTGTTTCGATCTCAGCTGCCCCCGCGTCATCAGCCTTGCTCGTCTCTCTCTGGTCCAAGCGAGGACAAGCCCTCCCGTGCGTCACACCCCCCACAGCTGAGACGCCGTGGCTTTGTCACAAAGGGCCTTTCGATCAGAACTCAAAGCCCGTCAGTGAGTTCAGGAGCAAACAGCAGCATGACTTCAAAGTCTGGGTTCTGGGTCCCTGGGAACCGGCGCGAGCTCTGTTCCCACGTCGGGGCAGGGGCTTGGGGCTCATTTCATTCGATCCTCAAGACAGTCCCCAAGGACTCCGGAGAACATGAACCAAGAGCAGGAAGGCTAAGAAACCTGCTCAAGGGCCCGCGGCACTGGAGCCCTGTTCACGGGAACCTCAGTATTGCCTCAAATAATAGGTCTGACTTTCCCAACTTCCTGTGTAGGGACTTTCTGTCTGGAGCTCTGCACACTGTGCCCCCAGACCTCTCTCCATGGCCCAGGTACCCCCCCGGGGGGGCTTGGCCAGGCTGGCAGGGCTGGCGGGGAGGGTCCTGGGAACAACCTTGGCCTTCAAGTCTCAGGTCTGTGCAGCCTCCTGGAGGGACAGAGCCCCGAGGAGCCGTGGACTGGTACTGTGGCTTCCCTTTCGGCCTCCTGCAGCTGTAGGCAGGGCCCAGGTCCCAAGCTCAGGGGTCCTGGGGGTGGACAGTTGCCTGGGCCCCTGCCCTGCTTGGGGGGCGGTGCCGAGCCCTGACGGGGGCAGGGATGGCTTCCAGGAAGGTGTGGCTCCTGGGGGCTTCACAAGGATGGCCAGGGCCGGTCAGCGACCCGGGCCTTCCAAGCGGGGGAGGCTGAGGAAGCAAGGGGCAGGGCCCGAGTGCCGGTGCGGCTGCCGGCCTGGCAGGGGCGCTCCGGGGGCTTGGGCTTCCCTGGAGGGCATCAGGGGCCCTGTGGGGGCTCCTCCCAGCCTCCTCCCTGCACACGGCTCCGTGGGTCGCTCTAGAGAGAGATGTCCCCGCTCTGGGTCACTCCCAAGAGTGTTCACAGATGGAAACAGCCCCGAGCCAGTCAGGTTTAATAACCAGGTGCCGGGGCAGAAAGAGCTCTGATCTGTAGCATTTGCCAATTGCTGCAGCGCAAATACCGTGGTGAGTTTCAGGCCAGCGAGGTGACATCCCTGACGTGGCCTGGGGCAGAGCCGACCACGCGGGGCTACCACGGGGCCGTGGGCTGCCTCCCGCTCACCCTTGATGACGCTGGGAAGGCCACAGTTCTGGCAGGGAGTGGTAATGGCCCAGGGATTTGCTGGGGTGGGGGGGGACAGAGAGGGGTGCATGGGGCGCCCCAGGGAGGGCACTGGGGGGCCTTCGCCCAGCCTGATGTGGACCCCTGCACACCTACGTCCCCACCGTGGTTGCAGCCGGTGGGGGACCCAGCCTCTCCCCCGGTGCCTCAGCCCATCGTGCGTCAGACCCTGGTGCAGTCGTGCAGATGGAGTCACAGGAACACGGCCTTCCAAGCTCGAGGGCTCTGTATTTTGTCAACGTTCATGCCCGGGACCCAGCAGGTCCCACGGTTACAAAGACAGAGATAGGAGACCCTGCAGGCAGGCCTGTAGCTCCTGGGAGCTGAGAGGTTGGCACGGGAATTTGACCCCGAATGCCATCTCCTGCTGTCTCCATCCCGGGAGCATGTGCCAGGGGCCCGGCTGTGCCCGAAACCCCACTGGTCCATCCAGGGTGAGGTTCCGGGCTTGAGGGGTCCTTGTGCACTGCTTTGCAGGAAGAAGGTCCTGGGTCTGTTTATGCTCGTAAACAATTTATCCCAATCAGAGCGCATGACCTCGGCGCGACTGAGGGGCAGCTCAGACCACACGGCATGGAAATCAAGCTCCGGGTTTCCTGCCTGGGACGAGAGTGGCCTGGGGTTTGCCCCGCAACGGCTCTGAGACCTTCTCCTGCTTCAGGCTCAAGGAGTGTTGGGGAAATCACGGGGATTCTGTGGCCACCGTGGACCAGGAAGCACCCAGATGCCTGGGGACCGTGACCTTCGAAGGCAACACTTCAGCGCCCAAGCCTGGGGGCAGCCCTGGCGCAGGCCCAGAAGCCCGCCTGCTAGGCCCCTGGCCCACTGTGTAGCTCCAGCGAGGTCACTGGGCGTCCTGGGCCGAAGTTCCCGGTCTGAGAAGTGACAAATATAATTACCGGTTCCCACATTCTCTGCTTACTGTGTCCTATTGTTGTGGCCCGAGAGTCCCACATGCTGATGCCTCGATCCCTTACCCAGAGAGATGCGTTATTAACATCTAGGCCTTCCAGGTAGGGAAACAGAGGCACAGAGAGTGAAGTAACTGGCTCAAGGTCACACAGCTGGCAAAGGCGGGACTCGGTCTCAGACTTGGGTGATCTGGTTTCCTGGTGCTTGGAAAACAAGATCAGACAAGTTCTCTTAGCCAGGAGGCCGAGGCCGTCTGCGGTTTCCCCTCCACGACCGTGGGCCAAGCCTCAGCCATTCCTTCCCCCGTGTGTTCGTTCACCGAGTCCTGGCCCCGGCCGGGTCCCCGGGTGCTATGATCCCATGGCCATGATGTTGGAAATGAGCAGCCTGACGGGTACTTGCTGCTGGACCAGTGTGAGCACACCGCAGGGCCCCTGCTGGTACGGAGCCCCCACCCCAGCCCAGACCGCCTCCACGCGGCCACCTCGAGGGCTGACCTTGAGGGGTGACCAGCCCTTCTTCACCAGGGTTCGGGGCCTGCCGCTGTGACATTTCAAGGGGTGTTGCTAGGTCCGCCCATTGATGGCTAAGGGGGCCCCACGGGTGGGAAGTGGCCCACCTGATCCCACACCCATGCCCCCCCATGCCTCATGGATGGGGTCTGTCGCCTTGCCAAGATGGCCACCCCCATCTTGCCAGGCCCTCCGCCGACATGAGGAGCCTGAAGTACCCAAGAGCAGCCACGGTTTGTAATTCCATGGGACACTTCCCGTGCCCACCTGCGGGCACCAGAACGTCCAAGTCCGCAGAGCCTGGAGCCGTAGGGATAGACGTGCAAATGCCTGGTCGGCACAGGGAGTGGGGCATGGGCTGTCCCACTGGCTCCCTGGTTCCCAGGTGTCTTCCTGGGGCCCAGGGGCATCGCCAGGGTCTCGCATGTAGTCCAAACACTACACTGTTGTGGGGGCAGCACCCCGTCTCCTGGAGAAGTGTCTCCGACAGCTGGCTCCCCTGCTCTGTCAACTTGCGGCTTCCAGGTGGTCAGCATGGGATGTGGCCAGAGGTCCCTGTGGTCATGGGCCTGCCCCCCACCTCCCTGCTGGAAAGTGGGCTTCCTGGCCTGATGTGACGGTGTGAGGGGGGCTGAGCCAGTGGGCCGAAAGCTTGGGCACCTTCCGTGCCATAGGCTGAAGCCTGGTAGGCAGGAAGCCCAGCCTATGCCCAGAACCTCCGCTTGTGAAATGACGTGCAGGCCCTTCCGTCCAGGACCCAGCGTGGTCCATTTGCCGCTACGTGGCCATCTGGTCCCCTCGAGGGATGAGCCGTATGCTGCTGGCACGTGGGTGTGGGCTGGGCAGCCCCGTGGGTAAGTGGGAGCTCACGCTGTTGGCTCATGGGGTGCCTCCTTCTCATCCTCCGTGGGCATCCACTCAAATGTCCTCAAGTCAGTGTAGGGGTGGCAGTGGCTGGGGCTGGCTAACTATGCCTGGTCAGATCAGCTGTGTGCCAGGCGTCTCCACTGCAGACACACTCTGTGGGCATGGGTGTGCGACACCACAAGCTTCAGGCTTCATGTCCTCTCCCACTTGCCTGTCCACGTGAACCTGACTCTCTCACCTTTTCCAAGTTTAGTCCCTTGGACTCCTGACCCACCAGCTAGACCATTGCTCCCTGCCCATAGTCTGTGCGCCTTCCAAACTCAGGGCAACTCTGTTGGCCCAGTGTGGAGGAGCAGGTGCACGGCCCAGAGCTCAGCCCAGCAGGTGGCCTTCCTTCTCCACTAGCTTTTGATGTCACCCGGAGGAGGGTGGAGGGCAGCTTGTACCCACACACTAGCCATGAGCTGAGCTTTGGACTCTCCCTCCTCCTTCAGAGGGTCCTCTGGGATTCCCTCTGCAGACATGCGAGTGAACTGAGGATGAGAGGCCCCGAGGTCTGGGCTACTTGTTCATGAAGCTTCTTGGGTGAGGTCCCAGGTGTACACACCTGGACTGGATTTTGCTGGGACCTGCGTCTCCTGCTATGTCTGGCCACAAATCCCAGAGCTGTGACCTCCAAACATATAGGGTCTCCCTCATCAGGGGGCTCATGTGTCAGGCTGCCAGCACGACAGCTACCCTACTCCTGCTCAAAGCCCGGGCCCTGAATCTGGATTCTCTGCAGGGACTTGGCACCAGCTCTGCGGCAGGGCAGTGAGGATCTGCTGGCTTTGATTTCTAGTTTCCTTCCTTTCGATCTGCTAGACCATTTTGTATGATTTCTATTCTTTTAAATTTTTCAAGGTTTGTTTTATGGCCCTGAATATGTCTATCTTGGTGAATGTTCCACGGGCCCTTGAGAAGACCGTTCCATCAATGTTAATTAGACCTCATCGGGGGATAGTGTTGTTTGGCCTAATATACCCTCACTGGTTCTCTGTCTGCCTGTTCTACCAATTAGAGGGAGAGAAGAGCCACCATCTCTCCCCGGAACTGTGGGTTTTGCCTTCCAGTTCCACCGCTTTGCCTCATGTGTTTTGAGGGTATTGTTAGGCGCGTACATGTTTGAACTGGCCCCTTTATCACTATGTTGTCTTCCTCTTTAGCTCTGATAGTAGTCCTCTTTCTGGATGTTCTTCGGTGTAAACTCAGCTAATTCAGCTTTCTTCCCATCTGTGACTACATGGTGTCTTCCTCCATCCTTTTTCTTTTCCTGCATCTGTATTTTAATACCAGAACTTGGCCTCTTGTAGGCAGAATATAGCTGATTTTTGCTTTTTTAAAGATCCAATCTGATTCTCTTTTTTTTCACTGCCCTGTTTAGACTATTCACAGGGAAACCTGTGACCAAGATGGTTGGACGCAAATCTGCCATCGTGCTCTCTTCTGTTCATTGACTTCTTCTTTGTTTTCCCTTCTCTTTCTGCCTTTTCTGAATTTAATTGAGCACAGTTTATGATTTTATTTTATCTTCTCTGTTGGCTTATTCTTTATTTCTCTTTAAAAAATACTAGTGGTTTCCCTAGGGCTGACAATGTACATTTTTAAGAAATCTGAGTCTAACCTCAAGCACACAATCCTTACATGAATGATGTGACTCTCCACGTGATGTAAAGATCTGATGACAAGATATTCCCAGTCACCTCCGCCCATCTTTCCTGCCCCTGTCATGTGTTCTACTTTTACACGTTCTGCAAACACACAGAACATTGTTACTTTGTTTTCTCAGGCTGCTCCCTTTTAGGACAAGGGTCTGCAGCCCGTTTTTGCCAACGAGGGCTTCTCAATGCACTGCCGCGCCTTTGGCCTCCCTCAGTTTGCTTTCATGCTTCCATCTTTACTGGCGCTGGGCTGTTAACACGGACCAGGTGTCCCCAAACCCTAAATATTTACTTTCTGTCGTTTTAAGAAGTTTGTCTACCTCTACTTTAGATCAGTTATAACTAAAGGAAAAAAAGCATTTTACTTTACCTTCATCAGTTTCATTTCCAACAATGCTCTTTACTTCTTTCTGGAAATGCGTGTTTCTGACTTATCTGTGCCTCTCGCCTGAAAGAGCTCAACAGACTTCGTGGAGACTAGGTCTGTCAGCAATGAATTCCCCCAGGTTTTGTTTGTCTGAGAAAGTCTCAAGTCCTTGTTCATTTGTTTTATGAACCTGATGCATTTTTATCATCGAAAATTCCAAAGCTGTTTACAATGAAAAGGGCACCACATAAGGAATGTGCAAATAATCCTCTCCAGTTTAGTAGGACCCAGCTCTGGGCCCATCTTCAGCAACACCCTGGCCAATTCCTCCTAAAAACCCTGGGTCATCTGCAATGCAATTTGAGACTGTGTCCGTAAAAGATAATAGTTTCAAACCATTAAGGATAGTGATTTAAAAATCTTAAGAAATTAGCTATATCACATGTGAAAAATTAACAATACTCTGTTAATATTATTAATATTCTGTTAATATTATTCAAGCAAGGTTTGAAATTCCTTAATTACTGCATAAAGGCATGCCATTTCGGAAAGGTTTCTCCGAAAGACTGGGGGTTGACAGGCCTTCCTTCAGCACTTTGAAGGCATCTCCAGTGGTCCTCTCGCTCACGTGATGAGAAGTCGCGTGATTTGTGCCTTCCTGCTGCTGAAGGTGACACGTTTTCTCCCCCATCCATGCTGCCTTTAAGATTTTCTGGTTGTTGGTATCCGGAAGTTTGAATATTTGAGGGGAGGAGAAGAGTAGTTTGTTCTGCTTGGTGTCCTCGGAGCTTTTCCAGTCTGTGATTTGTGTCTTTCACTATTAAATATTTCTGGGCCGTTGTGTCCCACATACTTCTTCTTGCCTGCCCTCTGTGGCCTCACGCTCTTCCAATTATGCGTGTGTTAGACCACTTGATGTTTTCCTATATGGCTCCTGGGTGCTCTGTTCTGTCCTTCCCCTCCCCAGCTTCTTTTTCCTCTTTGTGTTTCCAGTTGGATAATTTCTGAAGATACGGATACATTTTCAGGTTCACCAGTTCTTTTCTCTGCTGGGTCAAGTCTACTTTAGAGGCTATCAGAAGCACTCTTCCCCTCTGTGACAGTTTTCCATTCCTGGCGTTTTGATTAGGATTCCCTGCTGTCTGCTGAAATCACCCATCTGAGTTTGCATGTTGTGCACCTTTTCTGTGAGAGCCCTGAACACATTAATCATAGTTATTTCAATTTCCCTGATGGAGGGTTCCACCCTCGGTGTCATATCTGAGTCTGGTTCTGAGAGCCGCTATGTCTCTTGGGGATGGACCGCGCCCTGCCTTTTTGCGTGGCTCACAGGTTCTGTTGGAAGGTGGACGTGTGGTTTAGGACAGAAGATGCAGAGGTAGATATGTTTATGCTTGGACGTGAGCCCACCTTTGCTTCTGCTGGGCGTTAGCAGGAAGGTCTCTGAGTGGGGTCCGGAGCTGGGCTGGCTCTGGGGTTTTAGTGGCTGACTGCCCTCTGTGCGTTCCGACTGCAGACCCCGGGGTGTGGGCTGCCCGTGGGCTCCTACTCATTCCCTAGTAATTCAGGTTGGAGCATATGTTCTTTCTCGCTCCCTGGGCTGAGGATTGTATTTTAATGTTTTCCTCTTTAATTGTTTGAGAGTGGCAATGGTTTCCATCAGTGCCAATTTCTTTGGGGGAGGGGCTCTTCCTCCCATAGATTAAGCCTTTTTCTCCCCCCATGGGATGATGGGACAGATGGATCTGAGCAGACCTTCAGAGTGGCCAGTGTTCTCTTCCTCCAGGTGAACCATGGAAAGCTTTTCCGGGAAGGTCACAGGTCTTCCTTGTAAGCTCCTGGTGGGGTTTGAAGGGGGAAATTCTGTGGGAAGGTATGACACTCTCTACATTCGGAGCCCCCAGGGGCTCGCCCTTATAGCGAAACCCACGCTCGGTCCTCAACAGCCTAGTAACATTTGGCCGGCTTACATCGTGTCTGTTGCTCTTGGGTCCTGTCTGTCCTCGCAGCCGTCTCCTTTCCCAGATCTCGAGTTACTTGATTTTCTTGTGACATCCATTCTCTGGTGTGTCCGGCAGAGGCCATTACCACCTCCCAGCATTTGTCTTTTGTAAGAAAGCGAGCGATGGTTTTCCTGCTCTCTCCATCCCTGAGCTGGATTCAGAGGTCCCTCGAGTCGATCAACAATGAAATGATCTAGAAAATGAAAACACCAAAGTAAAACTTATGACTTAGAGATATGGCGAAGGCCGCCAGGAGCATCCCATCCCGATGTGGTTGGAAGTGGTTGTCTCGGGGGACATGTCTGGGGGAGTCCTGGTGGAGGGTGTCTGTTTTTATTCTGTGTCCCTCTGTACTTTTCTGTGAAGAGTCAATCACACACTCGTGTTGGTGTGCTTAGGGACCAGTCACACTCACACTCACACTCACGCCCCTACAGGAGCAGCTCGAGAGGTACCAGGAGGGTCAGGCTGGTCCCGCAGTGTCATCAAGGAAAGGGGGGCTTGGGGAAAGGAAGGGTGTCAACACCAAAGAAGAGATTTGCTCTCACGGGCTCTGCCGGCCTGGAAGTTTGCAAGTCCTCGAAGTCTCGCTCTATCGATTCTTATTTTTCCAAATGACGATATAAATTTAAGAAGGGATCCATAACTCCGGCTCTTCCAGCAGCTCATGGAGCATTAAGAGGCAACTCTCTGGCTTAGTTACTTGACATCAAACTGAGGAACAGGATTGACTGGGAGGGGTTCTGGAGATTGAGTCCTGGGGGGTGTCGCCTGATGTTACTAAAAAGAGTAATTCTGTGGCCAGTCAAGTTAGAATGTTTGCTAAAACAGAAGGAAGAATTCTTGGCTGCAGGTCTTCTCAGAGCTTTGAATCAATTGCTCTATCTGCTGTGACTCTCAAAGGAGCCACATAGTCTGTTTCGTCTGGAATTCCCTCTTTTGGGGTGTTCCCTGATTTGGTCACCCTAAGCCTTGGTCCTCCATAAAGTGGGTCTTAAATGCCTTTTGCGATTGTGGAAGGGCAATAAAAAGTGGGGAAGCCATTGGGCGAGGCCAGGCCTGCACATTCCCCGGTCCCGGGCGCTGGGCCGCTTGCCTGCCCGGCCAGCAGGGATGGGTTATGGCCGCCTCCCTTCCTCGCCTCAAAGGAGGTCCCTTGTGGGGACCCGTGGAGGCCGGCGTCCCTGCTGCAGCGGAACACGAAGGCGGCTCGTGGGTCTATAGGAGTCCGGAGCTGCAGGCCAGCCACCGTCCTGTGCTGGGTCCGCGGGAACCACTGACTTCTGGTCCACACCTGCCCTCCCAGGCGGACACCTCGGGATAGGAGGACCGAAGTCGGTCTGAGGAACTGGTTCTGGGAGCTCAGTGCTCAGCTGAGAGCACTTCGGGACAGTTTCCCGATTCCGGCCTTGCTCCCGGGTGAGGGTGGGTCACATTCTTTGTCCCCCCTGTTGACGGTGTAATGAGCCACGGGGGCCAGCGTACCAAGCCTGCTAGTCGTGTCCGCCCTGTACCTGCATCGTGAATCCTGTCTGCTCAGGGTCCAGCCTCGGCGGCAGGAGCCAAGCGAGGGATGAGAGATGGCGCAAAGGAAGGTGTTCAGAGGCCAGAGATCTGTGGCCGCCTTGCTGGCCCTCCTGGGGATGGTGGCTTCATCCACATTCAGAGCGGAGGGAAGGTTGGGCAGCCAAGAGTGAAACTGTACTGAGCAGGCTCCCTATCAAGCCCGGAACATTCTCTACCTCATTGAGTTCCCCCGAGTGGCACCCCTCAAGCTACTAGAAAGGACGCACACCATGCTGATTGGGTTAGAGACCCTCCCCACCTTCCCCGGGGCACCTCAGAGCCCCGACTTGGAGTGTGGGGTGTGTGCCTTGGACAAGACAACGCCATCCTTGCCCGGCGGCCTCTGTCCCATGCCTGAGGCTGGAAGCTTACGGACAGCACAGCCCGGTGCCCGGCCCACACACGGCCCGACGTCCCCTGATGTCCAGCACAGCAGGTGTGGGCCAACTTTATCAGTCACAGTCTCCATGGCAAACAGCGGTGCGGATTTGGCTCAAGGGCTGTCACTTCTGGTCTCTGCCGTGGGGCTGCCATCGCACCTTCTGCCTAGTTGTCAAAGCCACCACAAGTCGCTGACATTGGACTCCTTCTACTCACCCAACTACAGACCGGGTGTGGGTCCCAGCACTTCTGCACCAGCGCCCTTCCTGCGTCCGGGGTGAGGACGTGGGGCGCGGTGACCCGCCGTGCGGGCTGCCGCGTTTGCTCCTTCCCTCCTCTGTCCAGGCTGGGTCCTCCCCGCGTGGACCTGGAGGTCTCTGCCGCCCAGCCGGGTGCCATGGGAGCTGGATTCCACCACCTGCTGGAGGTGAGCACATCAGAGCATGTGGACAAGGTAAGGAAGCTGCAGCCGTTCCCACACATCCCGGGGTTCAGGGACAGTCGCTCTGAGGCCCGCCAGCACCCAACTTCTTAACATCTGCCTCCGCTGCCGTCTGTGCCTCTCGCCTGTGGGAGTGTCACTGTGACGTTCAGCGGAGATTTCGCTCTCGGCCTCCTTCTGCCTTTAGTACCGGGAATCCTTCCGTGAGGAGGCTCTGCCCCCCTCCCCGCTGACTCATCTATCCAACGTTTATTTACACCGGTTCTGATTCGCGGGCCGTCGTCCTGGCTTCAGCTGCGGCCCCGGCACCTCTTCCCGGGCTCGCCTCTGTTCTCAGTCGGTGCCCTTTGGTCACGTCTCATCCGTCTCCCGCTCCCTTGAGCACTGACCTCCTGGCGCCACAACACGCCCCAGGCGCATCTCACGTGCCCTCCGCTCCGGCTCTGGAATGATCCATCTGCGGATGTTGGCGGTGGCACTTAGAAACCACGGTCGGGCCTGGGGGCGCTCTCATGGAGGGGGCTCCCGGGGGCGGTGCTGGGACGCAGGCAGCCGCGTCAACCCCTGTGCGCCTATCTTTCCGTCTCCAGTCCTGCGTGCACCCGCGTGTGTCTACCAGAAAGTAAATCCCAGCCCGTGCGCCCAAATGACCCCACGCCTGCCCTGCGGGGTGACTCTAGCCTCCTCTCCTGATTGTTGCTAACCTGGCCCTGTTACCCGCGTCCGCTGCTGCCCAACCAGGTACCACCAGAGCACAGAGTTCATGTGTGTTGTTGTTGTTAGTTTTAAGCGCTAGTCTTACAGCACCGAATGAAACCATCGCTCCACGTCACAGGAGCACTGAGCTGCTGCGGGGGCGGTTATGGCTCCCGTCTGTGACGGGTTAGACGCACCTGTGGCGTGCTGCCTCCCGTCCCCGGGCTCCTGACGCTGCTCACTTTTGTCTTGTTGCGGCGCCGTTGAGTTCACTCCTGGTGACCTACACTTCCGTGGGGGTCGCCCACGCCATGAGCCTGGTTCCCACCATCACTCGTTCGGAACAGCTCCCCGCCCGCCTGCCTCGTCCCTCCAAGCCCGCCTGCCAAGCCCTCTGCCCTCCCTCAGCCCCCACAGTGGCTTGTTCCCTCATTCTGTCCTTCCAGATTGTCCTATAAACAGAGTCACAGAGTCTGGAGCCTTTTGGGGCTCTCACTGAGCCAGTGCATCTGGGAGTCCGTATTGAGGCATAGGTGGGCCGCGAGTCCCTTTGGTGGCTGAGCAGTGGTCCACTCTCCGGACATGCCAGGCCGTTTGTCCACATGATGCCCGCACGGAGCTTGGTGCACTCCCGTTTGCGGTGATTATGCATAAATCTCCCACAAGCATTTCTGTTCACGTTTTTGTGGACATGACTTTCCACTTCATCGGGGAAACACCTGGAATTTTCGGAGCGGGGTCAGGCAGGGTCACAAGAGCCTTTTTAACTGGGTAAGAAAGCGTCAGACGCTCTCCCAAAGCCGCCGCCCCACTTTGCACGCCCACCGGCAACGAGCAGGGTTCCCGTTGCCCCACGTCCTCCCAGACGTGGTGGTGTCAGGTTTTCTTGTTTTGTTGTGGGTCTTAGTTGGTATGTGCGTAAGGACCGGCGCTGACCGGCATCCTCTCCGGGCTCTTTTGCCATCCGTGTGTCTTCTTGGGTGAGGTATCTGTTTTCACCTTTTGTCCACTTTTTAAGCTGGATTTTATTGTTGGGCCTTGTGCCTCTGGCCAGCTGGGGCGGGCCCACTGTGCTCTGCGGGAGCGCAGAAACCCCCTCCTCGGATCTCTGGGGTGGGGGGAGCTCTTCTCTGGCCTGGACTGGTTCCTTTACATGAGAAAGAAAGTTCCGTCTGTTTGCTCCAGGGGAGCCTCTGCGGGTCATAGGAGCTCTGTCTCTGGGCAGCTCTTTCCTTGGTCCCCCCACACCCCAGGCTCTGTTTCCTCATCACAGGGGTCCAGAGCTCTGCCTGGGCTCCCTCTCTGAACCTGACGCTCACAGCTGTAGGCCCAGGCTTGCTCATCCCCGTCTCTGGGGATCACGGTCCTCCATTCCCTGGTGTCTGATACCTTGAGAACAACTCGGCTTGGCTGCTTTTGTATTGTTCTAGGAGGTCCCGTCCCTGCATCCTGGCAAGTCCTGGGTGCATCTCTGCCAAGGGCTCTACTGTTTGCAAAACAC
The DNA here is from genome assembly GCF_002288905.1 of Enhydra lutris kenyoni. Lineage (NCBI taxonomy): Eukaryota > Metazoa > Chordata > Mammalia > Carnivora > Mustelidae > Enhydra > Enhydra lutris. The sequence continues at coordinate 2,023,409 of NW_019154098.1, forward strand.
GTCACGTACAACATTCCCACTGATGGTCACAGCGACCAGAGGTCAGCACCATGTCCCCCAGTTTACAGCTGTAAACATTGCAGTGCGGGGGACGAAGGTGACTTAGCTCAGAGTTCAGAGTTCAGAGGTCAGAGGTCCTGCCCCAGATGGTGTCAGGGCTCTGGCTTCCTGCTGCTAGGGTTGGCGACTTTTCCAAATACAGCTCGGGGTGCTGGCTCCAGCATGTGGGGGCTCGGAGGGATGTGAGGGGCACAGAGAGGCTCGTGGATGGGGTAGGATGCGACCTGAGACCAGAATGGGGGACCTTGGGGATAAAAGAGGAGCAGGGACTCGACCTTACAGGCCAAGCCAACCGAGCTAAAGTATGAGGTCCGGGGGAAGAAGGGCGTTCCCAGGGAGCTTGCTGCTGGGCGACACCATGCGCTGTCTGGTTTCTGCCTTAGTGCTTAGGCAGAGTCTCTCTGAGTCCAGGACCAGTGACCCTGGGAAGAACCGTGGGCATTCTCTAGTTCTGCACTCTACCTGCCTGTGACGGGTGGGGAAACTGAGTCAGGAGACTGGCAGGCCCGGGGCTGCTGTCAGGGCTGGGACCTTGCTCCCTTCTTCACGGCGCAGCTTTTTTTTTTTTTTTTTTTAAGCTTTCTCTTCCCATTTATTTATTTTTGCCCTCAGCTTGGGCATTTTGTGCTGTTAATATCTAATTACACACAGCCTCGGGTTCCTTCCGTTATCTTCGGGCGCGTGTTTATTTTAGACCAGAAGTGGCGAGCAGGAGGGGAACTCTTAAACTGCGGAGACACGGCGAGATCAGCCACGGGGCCCGGAGCCCGCGAGGTACGAAACACGGCCACCCGCAGCAAAGCACTGGGCTCCCCGCCCCCCTGGCCAACCCCGCGAAGGCACTAGGGTCTCCAAGCTGCCTCCAGCCTGTGGTTTGGGGGATCCCCCAGCACCTACCTCGGCGTAACGGCCGACGCACGCCGTCTCTGGGCTCCTCTCCCGTCCCCGCTCCCGTGTCGGAGCTCACAGTGGCTGTCGTGTGGTCAGGGAGATGCTGGAGCTGGGGAGGCAGCTCTCCGGACCCTCCCGTGATGGCTCCGTCTACCGGCGTGAGAACGACTGTCCGTCCCCAGACCCCACGCCCGAGCACCTGCGCTTGCCAGAGCCGTGGCTCCGGGTAACGGACGTGCGGGGTACGTGGCCCCTGCCACACCAGCCGTCAGGGCTTGCTCACGGGTCTGTTGATGTCTGTGCTCTGCGGGGTCCAGCTGGGGTCTGCCCGATGGGTCCTTCATTCTAGAAACGGCGGCTGCCACGCCCCCCTTCTGTGGCCAACGGCAGAAACACAGACACCAAACCACGCTGTGCAAATGCTTCTAAACCTCTTCCTCCGACGTGTCTGCTGCATGCCGGCCCCAGCTGCGGCCACAGCCAGTCTCCCGAGCCTTCAGTGCCGCATCCCGGGTCCCTGGCAGGGGGAGTTGCTCCCATCTCTTCTATCTTTCTGCTGGCGCTGCTTCCTCGTGCGTCACCGCGTGCATCTGGGTGACCTTCTCCAGGCATGCGGCATGCGGGGGAGGCACCCTGGGCGGGAGAGCCGGGGCACCCTAGGAGTCCTTAAATGTCACCAAACAGCGCCCCGAGGTGGCTGCACGGACCCCCGCCCCCGTTTTCCTAAGGGCTGACATCCTGAGCCTCACAGACTCTGTTTGGCACGCGGGAGTTGAAGGGTGAGTTCCTCTGGTTTTAATAGCATTTCCCTGACTAAAGGTGAGGCTGAACACTTAAAAGTGTATTTATTGGCCACCCGCGTGTCATTTTGTGTGGGCTGCTGTGCGCCGTGCACCCCCCGTCCCTGCTTCCGGGCTGACTGGCTTTTCCCCACCGACGGGTGGGCATTCGCTCTGTCTCCCGGCCCGTCTTCCTCGGCCGCACGCACTGCACATTATCTTTTCCTGTATTTTTCCTTTGTTTGCGGAATTTTTGCTGTAGAAGACGTTTTAATTTTAATTCAGTCAAAGCGACTCTTTATTGAAGGTCATGGGCTTTTTGTGTCTGGTTTAATTAATCCTTTCCTACCTCAAGCTTCTGACGATCTGATCTAATACTGTCTTCTGAAAGTTTACTTCTTCGCGTTAGGAATTTACTTCCCCGGGATTTATTTCTGTGCGTGGCATGAAGTAAGGACCTCGTTTTGTTTTATTACGGGGCACCAGGGGTCACCACGTCCTTTAATCCGTGTTTGGACTGCTCCGTATTGAATCCGGTCCCTCCTCTGACATTTCCCGGGCTCTGCACGGCAAACCGACCCGCTCCGAGGGCCCCCTTCATCCCGGGACCCCCCTCCAAGCCCCCGCCATCCTGTGTCCTGTTTCCCTCGCAGCACCAGGGACAAGCCAACTCGGCTCTTGTCACTCTCTAAGCACCGACTTCTGAACAGACGAGCTGACCTCCCGAATCTTGGCTGTTAGAGGCGCTTCGTTTTTCCTTATTAATTTCCTGATTCTCTAGTAAGTTCCATAAAACACCCTATTGAAATTTGATTGGAACATAATGACTTTAAAGACTATTTTGGGGGAAATTCACACCCTAACAGGATTGAGTCTTCTTGTTAATGGACTCGGCGTAAGTGGAAGTCACTGGCTGTGCACCGGGCATCCGGGGGTCTCTCTCCTCCCGGGAACAGGCACATGGCACTTTCTGTTCTTGGGGAGGTGGGATCCCACGACCGCCTCTGGGCGTGAGCAGCAGTGACATGGGGCACTTCTGGGCCCGCAGCACAGTGGCCTCCAATCTGGGAGATGCTGTCTGCTCTGCAGCCCAGGGCCTCCCAGCGCCCCACGTGGGCAGGAAGTGTGGGAGTCACACCCCAGTGGTGTGCGGTGCCAGCTGACATGGGCCGTGAAAGCCCGTGTTAAGTTTTCTAGAATTCTGCAAGCTGGTTGGTTTCACGGGAGCGAGGCTGGATTGTCCCGCTGGGCTCTCTGGAAGGGCTGGTCTTTTCTAGGAAGACCGTTGCGCTGCTACAAACCAGGACAGTTTTGTCTGATTCTTTCCAATGTTTACTCCGCTTCCTTTTTCCCCTCTCACTGCCTTGGCAAGTGCAAGTGGGAATGGTGACGTGACCCGTGTCCTCCCTTGCTGTACGTCGGAGTTTTACCACCGAGTCTGTTGTCTCCTGTAGGCTTATAACTGACCTTCGCTACGCCTAGGTCATCCTATTTCTTAGTTTTAAGAGTTGTTTCTACTCAGTAACAGATGAGAATTTCACTTTTGCATCCTATGTGATACTCCCTGGTGTCTGCATTTAGAGGTATTAACGTGCGATATCTATCAGAATTTCTGACCTTGAATTATCCTTGCATTCCAGAACTCAAGCCTATTACATCCGATTAAACAAGCCTCATAAATTACTAAGGGTCGCCTCCGTCTCCCCTTATCCCTGACAGTTTGTACAACAAAAAGACTGTCTTCGTGAGATCAAACTTCTCACTGCTGGGTCCAAATTATTTAATGATTATTGGTTCATTCAAGTGATCTGTTTCCTCAGTTAATTTTAATGTTTATGGTGAATGTGTTAGGGTCCCGGGGCTGTGGTAACAAAGGACCACAAACCAGGGGGCACGGTTTCCAACAAGGGGGACTGATTCCTCCAATGTTCCGGAGGCTGGAAGCCGGAGACCAGGGTGTCTGCAGGGCTGGCTCTTGCCAGAGGCTTGGGGAGAAGCCGCCCCGCTCCCTCTCCTGCTTCTGGTGACGCCGGTGACCCCAGGCACCCCGAGACTCATAGATCTACCACCCAGACCTCTGTCTGCCTCCACTGGCACATACGGTGTTTTCCAGTGTGTCTTTCCCACCCTAATCGAGAACGAGCTCGTTTTAACCAATGTCGGCAAAGATCCTGTTTCCAGACAAGGTGACGGTCTGAGGTTCGGGTATTTGGAATTTGGGGAATACTGTGGAGTGCAGTATGGTGGGTGTGATGACCTGCTAGCTTCCCCTCGCCTGGACAGGGTCCTTATTGCCAGAGCTGGTAGACGAGCCGGACCCAGAGACCTATTCAGGGCTTGCTTGCTGGGCGCAGCCCTGGCGGTGCTGGTCATAGGACAGGTCTCCTGGACATGGAGGGTGTGGGATATTCTCATGATCAGTGCCTGTGAGAGGGGAGGGAACGGGGCTGGGCGGAGGGGAGGGCTGGCGATCGTGCAGTCAAAGCAAAGGCTTCTGCTGGTGTGAAGCGTGTTTGGGTCTAGGATGGCCCTTTAGCGCTGGTCCAGATCGGAGCAGGAGGGTGAGGCTCTTGGCTTGTCTCTGGGTGCGAGCCAGCCCAGCAAGGGGCCTGACCTTGAGGGGGACAGCTTCCTCTGGCCAAGGGCAATTCTGGGAGGGACTTGGCAGTGAGCATCTCTGCCCACCACTGCTTGTGGCTGAGGGATGGGTCACCCTGGGCCTGGAGCCGGCATTTGGGCACTGGGCTGGTGTCACCAGGAGCAGCGCCGTGCCTGTCTGGGAATGTTCCTGCCACGTGTTGGGGTCCTGGCCCCATAGACTCTTGCGTGGCCCCAAAAACAGCCCATCTGACTGATGTCATCTGACAGGAGTGGGGCAAACGTGGTCAATCCTTTCCTCCACGGACCTCATTGTTGGTGGAGGCAGGCCCCCAAGACACATACGCTGGCACCCTGCCCTGGCACCTGGCTTGGAGAAAGAGCAGTTACAGGGGTGATTTAGTCAAAGCGGGGGTCATCAGGGCGGCCTTAATCCAGGGTCACTCGTGTCATCATAAGAAGGGGGTTTGGATGCGCGCACTCACACACACAGAAGGTGGTGGGAAGACGGGGGCAGATGGCCGTCCACAGCAAGGAGGGGGACCTGGAGCTGTCCACCTTGTGCCGACCCAGCTGACACCCTGACCCTCCACTTTCCGGATGGTGGGGCCTCACAGGTCTGTGTGTAAGACGCTCGGTCCGTGTGGTGCTCGGGCACGGCAGTCCCGGGAAGCTCACCCATGTGTTGTCCTGCTAACCGTCGCTGTGCCACAGCGCTGGGGGCTGTCACGCCCATGGCACGGAGAAGGGCTCTGAGGCCGGAAGACACTGAGTGACCCAGCGCGGCCGGCTGATTGCCGCCGGCTCCCAACCAAATACTGACGTCAGCCCAACCTTCCCGATGTCTGCGAAGTCCCTGTGCTGCTGGCGGGTGCCTGTCCACCGGGTCGCGTCCCGTGGAGGCGCCCTGGCCGGGGCACCAGACGCCCTCAGGCGGGGACGGCGGAGTCAGACTTTGAGCCACGAGGCCCCAGCTCCGCCCACGGTCTGTCCCGGTCTGTCCCAGCGCGGCGGCCGCTGAGGGGTCTCCGGAAGTGTGAGCCGCCCTGCACTTGCTGGACGGCAGTAGCCGCAGTAGCCTGCACGTACGCCTCGTTGCCTCCCCCGCAGGCATCCGGGAGGCTCTGCACGGTGAAACCGGCCGTTCCGAAGCTCTTCATTGTTCGCCCGTGTTTCCCGAGTTTTCCACGAGAAGCACCAATAGCTTGTCTGACAAGAATAAGAAACAAAGCAACAAAAGGAGCCATTAAATGACATTATTGCCCAATATTTAGCTTCTTAAGCCAATTAAGGTTTGCGTATTCCCGTCGCATGGAGCGCAGAGCCAAGGACTCGGGGAGACGCGGCGCTGGAGACGGGGCGCGAGCTGCCGCCTCATTAAACCTCGCACGCAGCATGGCTGAACACGCCTGGCGTCCTCCGTCCGTGCCGGGAAACACTCTGTTTTAACCGAATACCTCCTAACATATTATTATGGTGATTAACTTGTTTTTGGCCAAATTATATTTGGCCACTATCTTCTCGACCAATTGGTTTTGGCCCAATTACATCTTCCTTGTGGTTTCCTGGTCTGTAAAAAAGAGATAATTATGTGTAGCTGACAGCGATCGACGAGGGACCCAAACGTCCAGGAGCTTAATGTGGGCCTGGCGCATGGCCGGTGCCCGTGAGCGCTCCGTCCCTCCTTCTGGAAGGACCCGCGCTGGCCATTAGCCCGTGTGCATGGACATGGCCCCATCCATGGCGGTCTCGGGGCCGCCTGGCGGTTAGGAGTCCTGGGGCTGGTCCACGGACACGTGGTCTGGCTGTGGCTCGGCTCCCAGGTCCCTGTGCCCTCAGACCCAGCAGGGTCCTCAGCTCACTCAGGAAACCAGCGCCCCACTGAGGCCACCAGAGACCCCAGGGCTTCTGGACAATTTTATTTTAAGTCAGGGTCCACTCTGGCATGGAGTCCAACACCGGGCTTGAACTCACGACCCCGAGATCAAGACCTGAGCTGAGATCAAGAGCCAGATGCCTCACCGACGGAACCGCCCAGGTGCCCCAGGGGTTCTGGCAATTTTTAAAGGAAACGTTGACAACTGGGGTGTGTGGGAGGTTGGGGATGACCTGGCCCCCTGCTGGGGTGGGAGCTGCCAGGGAGGGGAGACCCCAAATCACCCGTGTGCAGGGACACCTGCGCCTCCCCGTGGGCCAGGGTGATCAGCCCGCGGGCTACTGGGACAAATGCTACCAACCGACAGAGCAGTTTACACCACAGAAACCTATCGTCTCCCACCCTGGTGGCTTGTCACCAAGGCCAGAGAGTCTGCAGGGCCAGTACCCCTGAGGCCTCTCCCTGCGTGTCCTCGCGTGGTCGTCCTCCCGTGTGTGTCTCTGTCCTGGCCTCCTCTTCTTAGGGCCACCCACAGGACCCCACTTTACCTTACTCCTCTCTGGAAAGGTCCTCTTTCCCAACACAGTCAGCTTCTGAGTTGTTGGCATCCAGGACCCACGTACCAGTCTGGGCCACGGTTCTGCCCGTGACGTAGGGTCCATGTCGTGAGCCGATGGGCTGTGAGGGAAAGGGGTGAGTGGAGAGGCCAAGCCACAGCTCTGCTGCGAGTCCGGGGTCCGATGGGCTGGCTGTGTCCTTGTGAGCCCCGCCAGGCAGCAGACCCTTCCCGGGCCCAGCTCCGCCCTGAGCCGCCCCTCCCTCCCCGGTTCCTGTCTGCTGGGAGACAGGCGTGTGCGGTGCCTGGAGCCACTCCAAGCATGTTAGTGACTGAGGCGCCTCTCTCCCTGCCAATCGGCTCACTTTGTGGGACCCTCTCCCGGACACTCTGCACACGCGTGTTTATTCCCCGAGGGAAGGTGACCCCTGACGCCGTCAGCAGGAGTGGGGGCCGCGGGGATCTGGTTGGGGGAACGAGGCAGTGGGGTTTGCTTCCTCTCTGCAGACCCGACCAGTGTGGACGCGCAGGCAGCTGGAAGGGGACGTGGTGATCCACGGAGCGCTCCCCACGGCCCGCGTGCAGGAGAAGCCGGCGCGTACGGGGCTGTGCATCACGTGTCCCTCAGGAGTCCGGCTCCCCCAGGCCCATTGAGCCTAAGTCCCCAGGGCTTTTCCAAAGTGGACACTTTGGCACTTTGGAAGGGAGGAGCCGGCACTCTCCCATTCAGGATTGTGGGTGAAGAAACTGAGGCTCCCAAGGTCAAAGAGACACATCCAAGGTCAAATGGCAGGTTAATGCCCAAGCCGTGACCGGAGCCCGACCCCTAGCAGCCCCTGGCCCACAGCACCGAGGGGTGTCCCCTGGCACTGTGAGCCCCAGGCCTGCAGCTGCTCTGTGCTCGGGCCCAGCCCCCGCCACCACCGCCTGCGTGGGGTACAACCCAGCCTCCGAGGAGCCCCTGCTGGCGAGACCCGGCCGTGGCCCTGCACAGAGCCGGGGAGGCTGGCTCTCAGTGTGCGCCCAGCATCACACCTCCTCAGGGAGCCTGTCACCGGCGCTGGGCGGTGACCAGCACTCCGGCTGAGTGGGTGTCATCTCACCGGGATCCAAGCTGCGGACATTCGGGAACTCTGGAGTCAGAGCCTGAGAGCTGGGAGGGGCCAGAGGGGCACCAGGGCTTGCCCAACCGCAGTCCCGGAGCAGGTCCGCGTCACGGGCCGGAGGAAGAGCCAGGGCAGTTCCAGGCCCCTGTTGGGATCCACTGAGCCTGTCAGCAGCCTGGACGCTTTCAAAGCTCCTCGTGAGTTGGGGCCGGCGGCAGGGCTGGGGGGGAGGCAGCTTTCTGAGGGGCAGCCATGGGACCCCGTCTCTGCAGTGGCGGCTGGTTGCCATCGGTGTTTAGTGCAGACCCTCCGACGCAAACCAGTGCCGACGTCCGGGGTCTCTGAGCCTGCCCGGCCCGGCTTGAACCGCATCGGAGCGCATGGCGATGGCGGGCGCCCGCCCTCCGCCTTCCTCTGCTTGTTTACTTGCTTCTCTCCAGGAAGGGGCTCAGAGACCCTGAGGGCCAGGCCTGTCCCCTCCCCGGGGAGCACGGGAAGGAGGCCCGGTGTCCTGTGTGCGAGCCAGTCACTGGGAGGGCAGGGACGACCGGCGAGGACGGAGAATCCGCAGTGTGCCAGGTGTTGGGCTCACACCTGGATTCCTGTTTCGTCCGGTGCTCGTGGAGCTGGTCCGGTTCTACGCACAAGGTTGCTGAGGCTCAGGGCCCCACAGCTGGAAGGGGGGCTGTCGGGGCGGGAATCCGCCTGCTCTCCCCTGTGGGGGATGCTGAGGGCTGTAAGCTCAGCACTGAGATTTCTGAGTGGGGTCAGGACTCGAAGGTCAGGTGCACGGGAAGGCTCCCGGGAGGGGCCCTTGGGCTGGTCTCGAGGGGAGGGTAAGCTGTGTCCCTGAGGAGCAGAGGACAGGAAGGCCGGGCTGCGTCCCCCTGCAGGGAGTGGCTGGAATGCAGATTGTGTGCAAGGCTTACGTCCACATCCTCCCAGGTCCTCCCCATTCAAGGGCCGTGGTCCGGGCTTGAGGTGGGGCCAGGAGGGCAGGTCGGAACAAGCCCCCCAGCGAGAGTGGAACACGGCGGCTCCCAGGAGCAGGGAGCAGGGAGTGAGGGCAGCAAACGCAGTCAGATGGCTCACGGCCAAGGCAGGGGTGGGCGGACATTCAGAGGGACTGGGAGGCCTGGGAGTGAGGACGGGGCCCGCACCGGCTCTGACGCAGACGTGCCCATGACTCAGAGCGCGGCGTCTGCACACCGGTGTTTCCGGTCCTTCCAGCCCCGTGGCAGGAAGAGCATCCAGTAAATTCAGAAACAAAAAACTTGCCTTCCCGTAGTTCCTTAATGCAAGCTCATTGTAGAAAATCTGGAACATTCCAGGAAGGACAATGGGGAAATTGGAAGTCTCACCTCCCGTTCCAGCGGGTGACAGGCTGGCCCTTTCATGCGGGTCTGTTTTAAGTCTCCTTCCCCTCCCTCTCCCCTCCCACCTCTCCCCTCCTTCCTGGCTGTGTAGAACACACCTAACATAAAATCTGTGACTTTCACCGTCTCCTGCGCCCAGCTCTGGGGCACTGAGCACACAGATCGCTGTGCACCTGCAGGACCCTCTCCTCTCCCCAGTCGGAACTCTGCCCAGTTACACACGGGCTACCCTGTCCCAGCCCCTGGCTCCCTGTCCACTCCGAGTCCCAGGAACCCGCTGACGCCAGGGCCCTCGTAACCGGAGTCACGCCGTGCTTGTCCTTTTGTGACGGGCTGACTGCCACACAGTGTCCTCATCCACGTGGTCCTGTGTCCTCTCTTCTTCAGGCTGAGACTCCCTGGTCATCACGCCGGGCTTTGTTTGCCCATCTGTCCGTCTGCCGTCCGTCCGTCCATCGGCGGGTGCTTCGGTCGCTCAGCCTCGGCCACTGACACCAACGCTGTCCACACGCCGGGCCGTGCACAGTGTCCCCAGCGGCTCACCGCGGTGTGCGTGGCTTCTCCCACAGTGTCCGTGCTCGGGCTCTGGGCTGTGCCCACGTGTTCCCTGTTCCCGGTCACTCTGCATGTGTGTTTGCTCCAAGCGTTTGTCCTTCAGCTCACTGAGCTCGTCTCCTTGGACAGGCTCTCTGCAGCGGAATTACCGGTCGGCCCTTCTGACCGACGCTTCGTGCGGGAACTGTCAGGCCGCTGCTCAGAGGACGGCCCGCCGGTCCACACTCGCCCGCACCCGGTGGGACAATTAACCCATGCAAACCCGTGAGACCGCGGGGCACGGCAGGCGGCTTCTGCTGTAACGTCTTCCGTCCCCGGGCAAGGTCACTGACGTGTCTCCGTGCGGGTGTCGGGCTTTCAGGATTCCTGCCGCTGAGTGTCTTTTCCTGGATTTTGCTCATTTTCCAGCCCGGGGCTCAGTGTTTGTGTTATCGGTTTGTAGGAGGTCCTCCCAGAATGAGAAATTAGCCTTGTTGGAATGGCTGGAGGCCTCTCCTGGCTTCCCTCCACCACTGCGGGCCTCGCGGCTCTGCCGTGTGACACACAAAAGTGCGGCCGCTGTGACCAGACAGCAAGCTTTCTGCTTCCTCCTTCGCTCGCAGGAAGCCCTTGTCCACGCGGGGCCGGGCCGATCCGTCCCCACCCCCGACCCTCTGCGGTTATTTCAAAGGCGTTATTGAAAATCCCCAGTGAGCCTGCGCTTGGAGTGAACTTAGAGCCCAAACTCTTCCTGCCTCCCAGTGGCCCACAGCAGCCAAGGTCCTCAAGTGGCCTTCAGGGGCCCGGGTCTGCCGTGTTCTGCCCCCCACTCCCATTTCTGCACTCTGGTAGCTCCCTCGTTGTTTTGGGGAAATCGTTCCTGCCTCAGGGCTGTGCCTGTGTCCTTCCTTCAGGAAGCCTGTCCAGCCTCCCCTAGACATGGTGTCTGCCCACCCCGCCCCACAGACCATCTACAGTCCCCTGGGCCGGCACTGGGCCGTGTCCAACCCCCCCCACCCTGCCCCACAGTCCCTGAGTGTCACCTGGAGCCCCTCACTCACTGGTCTGTCTCTATGCCAGGGTCCCCGGGCCCCCGCGGCAGGGTGTCCTGCCCATCCCTGGGACTAGCCCACGGTGAGTGCAGCCACACGAACGCTCTGTTGGGGAGCAAGCTGTGCTCAGCCCGACATGACAGAAACGTAGTCATCTGCTGTCATCGTGGAGGGCTAGCTCTCAGGATCCTGCCAGACAGGCACCTGGACAGGAGGTGGGCTCCTTGCTTTGGGACGCAGGGTCCGTCCATCCCTTCCTCACCGTGGGTCTGCCCTGGGACAGTTGGCATGGGGTCACACACGGGTGGCCGTCCTGGGTTCCCAAGGGCAGCTGGGCAGAGGGTATGGCCAGATTTCCCAGGTGGCAGCTGGAGAGAAGGCCGTGGCGCCGGACTGCCCAGTTCCCTCCGGGATGCGCGGGCTCTGGATGGGAGTCTCGCGGACCCCTGGCCTCTGGTGGCTGCTTCTCCAAGGAGTGTCCTCACGTCCAGAAGGCCTTCCCCTTCCTGCCCTAGCTGAGCAGCCCACGGTCACGGGAGTGTTAGGCGGCTTGCCCTCCACAGGGCTCTCATGGGGCTCAGGACCCTGAGAACGAGCATTCGAGCCTGCAAAGAGGAGACACGGGCTGACGGGAAACAGACAGGGCACTTCACCCCCTCAGCTGAGCTCCGGGGACGTCCCGCGCATGAGGAGCCTCCGTAGGGCTGCAGCCGGTGAACGGGAGCCTTCAAGCGTGTTGTCGCTGAGTCCCCGGGGCAGGTGGGCGTCCGGCCGGGAATGAGAGGAGGAGCCTTGGCGGTCAGGCTCCCTTCAGCCAGCGAGGCTGTTCTCTGGGGCTGGGGACGGCGTGTGGGGCCCAGGGCGTCACCCGGGAGTGCTGGTTAAGAGCATCGCCCCAGTAAGCAGGGGAGCCAGACTCGTCCCAGCTGCCCGAAGCGCGATTTGGGCAAAAACACAGAGTGGAGAGGGTTTCGTGCCGCCGGGTTCACCCAGCCCGGGGAGAAACCTGGCAAAAGGGGAGCTTGAGGGTCTCGGTTGACGTCTGTGCGGACGCACGTACGTCATGTGTATGTGACATTTCCCTGCCCCCGATGGCATTGCCAGATTAATTCAGAAAATCCCATAAAAGGGCTCTATTTCAATTGACTTAAAGATAAGTAAGCATTTACATATAAATTAAATATTCTTAAAATTCCCAGAAATATAGGAACAAACCTAAATGCTTTTCAAGTTTACGGGCTTGGGTAAATCTTGGGTAAATGAGGTTAGTTTAATATTGCTGGTTTAATAAAAATTAAATTGTCTTCTGAGTTATTAGCAGTAAGTACCCTAGGAACACACAGTTTTAGTCGACTTGGGTTTCCTCGTCAAAATAAGGTGATAGAGCCACGATGCACTAGATGGTTAACATTAGAAAAATGATAAATTCCACCTACGAACGAATGTCTGAGAGGCCACGAAAGTGAGCTGCTCGACACCCATTACTTGATACGCATCAAAGAGAGCAGAGAAGCAAACACAGAAACCACCCGCGTATTTGATGAGATGCTTGCCCGCACGCACCTGCTGTAGGAACAGTTCACAGACCTGGCAGGACGCTGGCTTTGCGGGGAGAGTCATCCCACGTCTGTCCCACGTGACGTGGCCGGAGGGGAGCCGCAAACGTTCACTCCAAGCCCGAGCTCAAGGTTACTCGATCACGGTTCCTTATATTTACAGGATGGAGAGACACTAAACGCCCTTGCGTCTGTTAATCAGCACGTGCTTTTTGCTAAGTTGTAAAAGCGCACTGTAAAGATCCTGAGAGGCGTGTTCGTGCGACGTGCGGTCCCGCTACGGAACGCGGGAGTGTGGCAGTCGCCCCCTGCCCGGCTTTCTCTGCGGAAGAAGGTGTGCTGATGGTGAGACGTAATCGATATATGGAAATGAAACTGCCAGAAGTAATAAGACACACAACTTTGTGCGCAAAGTACGCAGGGAGAGCAGGGTGTGTGTTCCATGAGGAAAAGCACACGAGGTACAAAGGAAGGGTTTCGCTCAGGGAGAGGGAGTCACTGTGTGCTTCCGAAGAAGAAAGTGAGAAAGCACAGGTCGGGACCTGCGTGGTATAGGAATTGTAGATTTGCAGAAAAGGAATTGTATGTGTGGTCAGGTCGGCCGGGAGCAAATGGGTTTGTTTATTAAGCTTTTAGAAAATGAGCTTGTTCGTGCGCTGATGGAAACCGGGGCTTGGTTTTCTTTCTGTTACAACAATGCGTTCTTGCATTATTGTCTGCTCCTCAGAAGAGACTGTAAAAGGTATTTTTTCTTTACCCTGGAGTTAAACTCCCTAGAAGGCAGATTCCGTGTTTTATCAGAGTAATTGTCGTGCTCTGTGTGCACCTCGTTAGATCTTTGATTACTGACGGGAGGCTGAGTGTGGTTTCGCCGTGACCCGCGGTCCGGCTTCAGCAAGCGCTCAAAGCTTTTGACATCTTTGACAACTTCCCCAAATCACATCCGAAGTGGAATTTTGACCTTGAACTGACCTTGAGATTTCCCGGCGGGGAATCTGAAAAATCTCTGAGGATTTGTTCTTTCACTTTGTAAAGGAAGAATTGTAAAAACAAAAACAAAACGAAAAAAACCCAAACCAATAACTTGGCTTACTGACTGCGGCATCGCACAGGGTGTGATCCCATAAGAACAGAAGCTGGGGGACCTGGAAGCCTTTGTCGGTTGAGTGTCCGACTCTTGGTTTTGGCTCAGGCCACAGTCTCAGGGTCGTGGGATCGAGCCCCACGTCGGGCTCCGCGCTCAGCCGGGAGTCTGCTGGAGACCGTCTTCCTCTGTCTCTCCCTGCTCACACTCTTTCTCTAAAATAAATGAATCTTAAAACCAGAAGAGGAGAGGCTTAGCCTTCTCCACCTGGTCTGTATGTGAACATGTTATCAATGTCGGTATTTCGGAAAGTGCGTCAAGTTCACAGCTGTTTGCTGACAGCCTCCCTGTCCTTGATGGACCCGGTTATATCAATCGGCATATGCCGTGTGCCCCGGAAGTCACCAAACTTTCCTGTCAACGGACTCACAGACACTTCAAGTCTCCCGTCACACAGCTAGTCTGTTTTGCTCTGATTCTGCTCTGACGTGTTTGCAGCCTCCAGGGAGGCAGGCAGGCATTCCCATGAAGGCTTTCCTGAGGTCGGAGGCTGAATGGACCTGGCCTGGACCCATCCCCAGAAACTACAAAGACTATTTATTCTCAGAAAAAGAAGATGACCTTGAGAAAGCATTTAACCTTTCTGGTTCTGGGTCCTGCCCCGTGGAAGTTGTGGGGAGGTCAAGCTCAACTCCCCACCAGGAGCCAGACCAGCTAGTGTAAGCTCAGCCAGGTCTGCTGTGGACAGGTGTGCAGGTTGTTCACTGCCCAACTCAAGAAGCACTTTCACATAAAGTACTGTGTGAATCACACCTCTCAGAGCTGAGCAGTACAGGACCTATGCAACCGAGCACAGAGGTCCTGGTGCCTCCATCAGTCATAAGTCTTCAGTGGATACTGACTGTGTGTTCTGCTCTTTCCAGGGAACAAACTGGGGACAGGTGTGTGGCCTAAACCTTGCTCTAACAGTCTGGCTGGGATGGCTAGAAGATATCACTGGACACAATTCATGGTGTAATCATGTGAGGTCCCCCGGATGGGCCAGACAAAGAGACCTAGGTGTCCTTCCTGGCAGCTGCATGGGCGTGGCTCCTACTATGAAAATCTCAGGCTGGTCTCACTGAGCAGCTTGTCCTGGATCATTCAGCAGGTAAAGGCTGAGGCCAAGGAAGCCTTGGGTCTGTTCTTCATTCTTCCAGGCCTTCCTGGTCAATGCCACTCCGAGAGCAGGAAGCTGGGATGAGAGATGCACTTTCCAGTAGGCCTTTCATGGGCTTATTCAAATCTACAGGCTTGGGAGTGGATTTGTAAGGACGCCAGCTGTGCTTATTCCCCCCCAAAATGAAGTTCACATCCAAGGCTAAGTGATGCAAATCTCTCTCTCTCTCTCTGTCAGTCGGTTCAATGAGAGAGAAGAGTTCACAGGCCGGACTGTTTTCACACGTGCAAGTTACGCGTGTCCCCTGGGGAGCATGTGCTCACACCTGTACACAGAGACGTGGACACGCACAGGCACGGATGGTTATTCCCCCAAGCGCCTGTGCAGGAAAACACTCACGTGACCAGCGGACGTGGGCCTGTGAGCTCAGAATAAGGCCACACGCAAATGTAAGCAGACAGGTGTGCTCCCAGACGCCAGCTTACCTAGGCATTCAGGCTCCGAGTGTCCTCCTGCAAAGAGACACATGTGGCCCGTGCGTACACAGGCATGTGCTCACACTGCAGATGGCGTGCTCCTCATGGGAAGTCCCCAGTGGCTACAACTCAGACATTAAAAGCATCAGTAAAAGAAGCTGTCAGAGGTTCAGTTGCCACATTGATTTTCGTGGTTGTCAGAGCTGAGTAAATAAAGCCCAAGTGACATTTAATACTGGGTCTGCCCTCCAAGGACTGGCACCGGCGAGGAAAACCAGTAAACATTTTTAGCCTTCTTTAATGTGGAGTGGCCTTCCGTGAGGGTCAGAGATGTCCAGGACTCTCCGGGGACCTTGGGGTCTCCTAGTCTGTGTGTTGACCAGTCTGTGTGGAGCGGATATTGCTTTCTGTTCCTGGGAAGTCATCCAGAGCCGGCTGAGGGCCCCAAGGACTACCCAGGTGCAGGTGGGGTCCACCGGACCTCCACGTGTCCTCCTTCTCCTGCTTCCTAACGTCTGAGATCATCCTGAGTTAATCACCAGCCTGCCTGGGCCCTGACCACCAACGGTTGGGCTGAACGATGTCCCCAGAACTCAACCATTGAGTCCTAACCCCGAGGACCTTGCTGAAAACCAGCACCTTTAAAGAAGTGGTTAAGGTAAAATGAGGACATAGACGGGTCCTCACCCAGTGTGACTAGTGTCTTTGTAATAAGAGGAGGCACAGACATGCAGTGGGGGATGGCGTGGGAGGACGTGGGGAGGAGAGGTTGTCTACACGCCAGGGAGTGGCTGGAGGACCAGGCTTGCCCATGCCTTGCTCTTGGCTTCTGGCCTCCTGAGCTGTGAGAACACACATTTCTGTTGCTCAGGCCCACCGGTCTGGGGTGGTCTGTTCCAGCAGCCTGGCGGACTGACACGCCATGGAGCAACTGTCAACTCTACCATTCTACCCCAGACCGACCTTCAGACACGGGCCCATGTTGGAGGCCTGATGCTGGTCACACCTGAGCCCTTACCCCGAGCCACGTGTGGCCACAACCTTTAAAGGTTGATCCTTTAAGGAGCTCTGAATAGTAACGAAGACGTCCTGTCCATTTACTGACATGGCTCCCTTCACGTGGGTCCACGTTCACACTTGCACCATCTCCTGACCTCCCGCCCGTGGGTTCTCCTCCAGTGCTCCTGCAGCCCCGGGAGCAGACGGTGGACGTTCACGTCTGCATGTCTTCATTCCGTCGTTGCTGCGGAGAGATATGTTTGCTGGGTATAGAATGTTTGATTGGCGCGTCTCCTCTCAGGACATCGTAGCATCATTCCAGGAGAAGCTCGTATGTGTTGTTTCCGGCGAGAAGTCTGCCATCACCCTCACCTCTGTGCCTTGGCACAAAACGCGGCTCTTCCTTTTCCCAGTGTTCTCTTTGTCGCCGTGGCTGTGAGCAGTGCGACTGCCATGTACGGTCTGTGGTACTGTTCTTTTTCTGTGCATGTACAGTTTCTACCAAATTTGGAAAGTTTTCAGCCCTGACTTCTTCAATGATTGTTTTCTGTCCCTGTCTCACTCTCTCTCCCCTCTGTCACTGTCTCTGTCCCTGTCCTCTCTCTCTCTGGCTTTGGATGCCTGGGTTGGGCTGTTGCTCTGGTTCCTGACTCACTTGTGCTCTGTTCACTGGTCTACCCTCCGTATTTCCTTCCGATGGCTTCTGTTGCTGTGCTGTCAAGGTCACTGACTCTTCCTCTGCAGTCTCTCCTCTGTCGTGAACCCCATCCAGCATGTTGCTCCTCTTAGACATGCCAGCTTTCAGCTCTAAGGTGCAGCCCCAGAGGGCAGCTTGGCACCTGGCCGAGCATTGCCATTGGTTTTGGCAGGAGGGGGATGGTGTCAGTAGGATGCCTCTGGCTGTTCAGAGAGATGTCAGGGGTGCAGATGCAGGGAGCGCAACACAGGACTGCAGCATGACCCCAGCAAGAGAGGCCTCAACAGACATGAGACGATTGCTCCAAGTGTCTGTTGTCGAGCGGAGCCAGCCAGATTCTGGGCAGAGGAAGAAGTGGGGTCAGAGAGGAAGACATGGTCTAGCAGGTTCCACGATGGGCTCAGGTCCCAGGAGACCAGGTGGGGCAGCCAAAGGGCTCAGGCTTGGGGGCAAGGCCAGGAGTTGGTCTGACCCACTGACGTGAGATCACGTTTGTCTAGAAAGTGCTATGGGACTTGATCTGCCCTGAGGCCATCAGTGTGGCCAGGATTCCAAGTGGGCACTTGGCCTCCAGCCTCCTGATCATTCCATGAGGCTCAGGCTGCACCTCACCCAGGCAGGAAATCAAAGGGTGATGATGTATAAAGGAGCGTTTGCCTGGTCCTACGGTTTGAGATAGCGGCCCCGGGCTGCAGCCTGAGCTCTGAGCCTTCTCATGTCCCTTATGCTGCGGGAACCCTCCCACCACCATGGAGGCCGGGATGCCCACATTAGGCCACGCACAAAAGCCAAGGAACTCTTTGCAAACCGTCTGTTGGTCGTTGACGATCAGATACGATATAAGGGTGGCGAGAGGGAGAGTGGTGAGAGGGACAGCGTCTCAAGAAGGGTTTGCTTTTCCACCTTGACTCCTGAGAGGAATGAGCATGACGGCGTGCCGCCAGCATTCGAGAACAGCGGAGAGCAGGGGGCCTTCAGTGTCTCTGGCTGCTCTCCATCATCTGTCCTCTCCGCACACACATGGGAGAACCAGAACTTCCTTATCTTATGGGCTCAGTTTCCCTGACTCCCCGCCCGTCCTGCCTGGAGCAAGAGGCCCTCCATCCCAGCGCTGTCTGTTGTGGCCAGCTCCAGTCCCGGCATGAAGGTCCGACCTCCAGTCAAGTCACAGCCCGGACAACCTCCATCCATTCACTAAACATTTGCTGAGCACCTACTGTGTGTGTTCTGGGAATTCTACCATGATCCAGATAGACACACACACAGAGGGCTCACAGGTGTTTTTCCAGGGAGTGAAAGTTGCTGTGAGGAAAACAAAGAGGTTGATGCCCACATGGGCAGAGGGATGGCGGGAAGCAGGAGCCCTCAGCTGAAGGGTCCTAAGCTGGGGCACCTGCAGCCTGAGTGGGAAGGAGGAGCCACTCGGAAGACCCACCCCTGGGGCCCGGCTGCCCTCTGTTGCCTGGACAACTGTCCTCTGTCAGCTACACATCCTGACTCTCTGAGCCCTGGGCGTGTTGCCCGATGGATGAGTGAATGACCAGAGTTGATTCCCATGACCACTATCAGGTGGGGGCTGTTATTATTCCCATAACACCCCTGTTTCTCAGGGGAGGAGACCGTGATCTCAGGGCATGGGTCATGAGTGAGTGCCAAGGGGTCCAGGAGGGCCCGTGCCCATGGACGCCCCAGGGCATGCTTGTGGGTCACCGGAGCTCTGGGAGGACTGGGGCCACACCTGCTCCTGGAGCCCAGACATCTGTCCCGGTGTCTGGCTGGGAGTGAGGCTCTGCTGTTGGGAACGGCGGGCACTGTAGCCCTGCCAGTCGGAGCAGACGGTGCCTGCCCGGGACAGACCCCAAGCCCGAGTGCTGGCATGGGTTTCTGCGGGCCTGGCAGTGGCTGTGGGCGTTGGCCTGGCTCCCGCTGTCCCTCTGAACCGCGTCACCTCGTCGCTTTCGTCACTTCACCCCCAGGCCAGGCCGTGACCCAGAGGCTTCTCCAGACAACGCGCCAAGGACACAACTGTCATGTCAGGCCCCAGGCCTCCGACAGCCGCCAGGAGTGACACCTGGAGAGGATGCTCTGGGGCACGGTTCTGCCTTTCCTGGGGGGGACGGGGAGCGTGAGGACGGCTGAGCTGGCAGAGGAGGTCCCGCTGCAGATCCAAGGGGCGGAAGCCATGGGCTCTTCACGGGGGACGGGAGGGCAGCTCACAGAGCACCACCAAGTCCTGTGTTGTCGGTGGGGTCCCCAGCCCCGGGCAGCAGACCCTGTGGCCTCCCCTAGAGGCGGGGGCTTGGGACAGTCCTCACGGCGGGGTCTCTGGGGAGAGGCTCCCCATCTCTTTCTTGTGCGCCAGAGCCCATGGGGAGCTGGCGGTGATGGACGCTGGTTGGTGGGAGAGGCTGGGGGTGCAGGAGACGGAGGGTGCAGGTGCAGGGGTGCTTGGAGCTGGGGGAGGGGCCAGAACGGAGGCTGCCAGGAGAGGAGCCTCAGACAGCATGTGTGTAGAGGAAGCACGTCTCCTGTTGGGTCAGACAAGGGGTCGGGATCTTGGTGTGCTCAGGGCTCCGTCAGTACATGAGGGGGCGGCTGGTGGGGCCGGCGGGCATGTAGTCAGGGGGTAGGTGGCAGCAGTGTGGACTGGGTGAGCACAGGCGATCTGGCCCTGCCCCCTCCATCACCGTCCCAGCCTCGTGCGGAGCCTGTCCAGCCTGGGCACCACCTTCTGCCGTCCTGGCAGGTCCTGTCCCGCCGCCCCCGCCTCACCCCGTGCCCTTCAGCCTCCACACAGTGGCGCGGGGCCTCCTTCCCGGCTGCGGGACTCCATCTGGTCTCTGCTCTGAGTCCCCCGCAATCCTATATCTCTGTCTTCAGAGCGCGGCAGCCCCCGAAGATGTCACATGGCTAGAACCTTCCCCTCCGGACTCTGAGCACTGCGAATGCAGGACAGACCTTGTCGCTTGGCATTTAGACATGCGTTTGGTGTCCTTGGTCAGTAGTTCTTTGGGGAGGGATTGTCCCGGCTGCCGTCGCTCCCTGCCCCTGCCACTGGCTTCGCCTCCTGCTCGGGCCCCTGCGTTCTGCAGCCCCCCTCAGCTCCCCCCAGCAGACAGTCAGGACCAGCTTCCCTCCCTGTCCCCAGAGGGAGGGACGCCCCCTCCTCCGGGCTCCCTGGGGCCCAAGCCCCTAGCCCACGCCCTGCTGGCCCACCTTGCAGATGCCAGGAAGGGAGCCTGGTGTGTGCCAAGAGTGGGGGCGAGCTCAGTGGGCTCAAGGCCCAAGAGTGCCTCTGGATACATTAGATTTGGACATAGAGCTGCGGGACCAGGTCACACCTGCCCTGTGGGCCTGCACCTCACCTGGGCTGACCCTACAAGGGCTTGTCAGCCCAGGTGCACTGAACCGGGACAGGAAGTGCCAAGGACGACTCAGCCAGGGAACCTGGGTGAACAGGGCCACATCCACAGGGAGAGGCCACCCAGGATAAGGGGTGGGTGCCCAGAGGAGGAGGAGCTCGGGGTTGGACCCTCGGGGCTGAGAGGCCGATGGCCCCCCGTGGCGAGACGGGGAGGAGGGGGGTCCTGAAGACTGAATGAGCAGATGCCCAGAAGCGCGACGGGTCTGTGTCCCCCGCGCGTGTTCACATTTGATGCTTGCGAAGAAAGGTCGGCTGGGTATGGTCTGGGGACCACGAAAACGGGGAAGTGCACATGTCCACATGGAAGTGTGCAGGGAGAGGCCGGCCGCCCCGAGGCTGCTGGGCCAGACTGCTGCACACAACGCAGTGTGTGTACCCGTGTACGTGCACGCACACACGCGTAGATGTGCGTGCACACACACGAACGCCCGCACACACATATGGGATGTGTACACGTGTGTGCACACAGAACCCCTTCAATGCATTCACATGCATAAACACATGTACACGCGCACGTAGCACATGCGCACACACCCGTGCACACACCACACTCACACGTGAGCACACACGTGTGCACACATGCACACACACATGGACCATATTTACGCGTGCATACACACACACCCACGATGGCGCGTGCCACTCTGCGCTTCAGGAACGGTGTACACGGCAACTTTGCCTTCGCGTCTGGCTCCACCAGCGGGGGTCCTGGAAGCCCAGCCCATGGGAGTCACGTCTGCAGCTGACACGTTAGCTCTGGTCCCCGAGCTGCTTCCCTTCCGCCACGACAGAGGGCCAGCACAGGTCACAGTGGCCACTGCCGACCTGGACTTTCCATTTTGCTTAAAGACCAGGAGCAAGACGCCGGCCCTGGTCTCGCTGAGTTACAGGGGCTGCCATGGCCTGGCCTGCCTATGCGTGCGGGCCTGCGTCGCTCCGAGAGGCTCTCTCTACTCGGCAGAGGCGACCCGCCTGAAGGAGGGACCTGGGATGGGGCCCATCGTCTGTGTCCCCCTCAGTCACACACGGCGCGGCCTCTGTCACTGTCCCCTGGCTGCTCCTGAGGACAGGTGTGGGGCCGTCCCATGTCCCTCAAGGCCCTGATGCCTTATGAACGCAGAGGAAGCGCTCCCCCACTAGCGCCTGGAACGGCACGACGGAACCTTCTCTCCTCTGCATCAAAGGCGACACGTCCTCTCTCTTCAATGACAAGTGTCTTGCCACTTTGGCTTTCGGCGTACCTCTGAGGAGGGACACGGTCTGGAGCGGAGGCGAGAGGGGCACCCCCAGGCCAGGACTGACTCCCCACCACTTGCCAGAGCTTGCAAGGGGCTTCTGAAAGGAGAGACCAGAGAGGAGCCCAGACCCACCTCAGGAAAGGCTCAAAAGGGGCCTGACAGAGGGGACAGGCGGAAGGAGTGTCAGCGGCAGGTGACAGCTCGCTGCACTGAAGCAGGAAGGCTCAGACCGCGCGTCCTCCCCGAGCCGGCAGCGGGGATGGGCTCCACCGGAGGCTGACAAAGCCGGAATCAAGGGCCTTGGAGCTCAGCGATGGCCCCCCCAGGCTGCAGGGAGATCGGTAGGTTCGCCTGGGGAGGAAGCCGCTCTGGAGAGGGTGCCCCGTCAGGGAATTTGCATCTCAAAGAGATGAATGGAAAGCCGGCTGTCAGCAGGTCCCCACACACCAGAAGAACTGCTTGTCCCGGAGGAAGGGCGGAAGAGAACAGAAGCAGATTTCAAAACACCAGGAAGAGAGATTGCAATCATCCAGGAAGTGTGGGGAAGGCGTTAATGCTGCAAGATGACCTTCCTGGGCCCCCCCCCCCCGCTAGGCCCCCCACCCCGCCCGGGCCCCCCCCCCCGGCTAGGCCCCCCACCCCGCTAGGCCCCTCCACCCCGCTAGGGCCCCCCACCCCGCATACAGGCAAGCCTTCAGGGGCACCCCGGTCGCCCACCTCCCAGCCCACCTTCCAGGTGCTGAGCTGGTTTCATGGCCAGACGCTTCTGCTCCCTGACCCAGTGGTGGTCGGTGAGAGCTGAGGGCTGGCTGTAACTGGACCCCCTCCCGACTGTCACAGGGCTCCTGCCTCTGTCCCTGCTCTTGGGAGCACATGGATGGCTCTGCCTGGTGCTCTCCAGAGCAGCCCTACCTGGTCCCCAGAGCTCCCCAGCTCCCACCTGCTCCTCAGGCCAGAGGGACGCCACTCAGCACAGACTGCATTCTTTGCTTAACAGGTGTCTGTGAGTCTAACTGATGAGATGCCCTTGAATTTGCATGGTAAGTACTTTAGAAATGCCAACGTGGACATACACTCCCGGTGGGCTGAAACAGCTAGGGGGTCCTTGGGGAATTTCCTGAGCCCCGGCCTGAATGGGGCCAGGGAGGGCAGGGTCCAGCGCCCTGACCCTGGCAGGGGCCCCGCTCAGCTCCCACAACAGAGAAAGTTCACAGGGGAGGGCGCGTACTGCGGGAGGACAATGGCTATAAGGCTCCCTCCCTTGGAGATGAGAGTCCAACACTGGGTCCCATGGGCCTGAGCACAGTGCGGGGGGTGATGGGGACGGGAGAGCTAAGCATGTCAGCCCTTTAGGGAAATTCACACTCCTTGAAGACAAGCCCAGCGTCAGGGCAGACGTGAAGGTGGGGGCCAGCAAGTCCCGGGTCTTTGGCGGTTCCTGCCAGTGTCACAGCTTCCTCTTGTCACTTTGCAGGGATGGGATGAGTGACGCCTGCTCCCTGGGGACAAAGTCAGCAAGGCACCGATGGTCCAGACCAGGGCGGGCTGAGGTGGGCCGTCCGGGTGTGTAGGGCCAGCCCGGCTCCTGCACAGGGATGGAGATGGACCGGCAGCGGGAGAGTCTGGGGCCACCTGAGATCCATGGCAGTATTGGAGGGAGGCCTGGGGCAGAGGTCAGTCATGGGGTCTGTAAGAGGAAACATCCTGGATGGAGTCCTGGTATGGCCTCAAAGCACAGTTCAAATGAGCCGCAACTCTGGCATCTGATGTGACCCTCTTAGTCCCCAGAACAAACATTCACCAACCGTCTACTGGCCCCGGACACCAAGCTCAAGGTCATCTCCAGAACGTCAAGGATCTTCTGTGATTCCCTGGCCTGGTACTTCTACGAGTCTGGTATTGGGGGCAGAGGGAGGTCCAGCATCAACCCAGGTCATCCCGGCCGCCCCCGCCCTCAATGCATGCCACGGTCAGGGCATGTCGTCTTGCTCTCCACCCCACCCCCAACCGCCCCAGCCTGGCGAGGGGACGGTCTCATTGCTCTGGCCCCGATGTCCCTTCCAGTCCACCACCACCTGCCCAGCTCCAGTACCTCCCGCCTCCCCACTCCTGCCCCATGTGGAGGTTGGCCAGGCCCTCTCCGGACCACGCCAACAATGCTGACCACAGACGCTCCCCTCCATCTGCCGGGCGCGGGCCTGGGCAGGGCTGCCTGAGTCCCTCACATTTGGCCACGTTCCCTGGCTTTCAGCCCCTCAGTGGGCCACGACCCATGGGCTCTCGTCCTCTAACCTTCATGGCCAGTCCTCCCCCAGGGGTCCTTGCACACTTCCCCCAAATCACAAAACCCTCCCACGGAAGTCTGTTGCCTGAGGGCAAGAGGAGTTGTAGGCAATGACGGCCCCAGCTGTCACGTCCCCCAGCGTCACCTGCCAGCCACACGATCTGGCGGTGACGCCAGCCCGGCCGGCTGCCGGTGTCCCTTCAGCCCTGCAATTGGACCTGAGCCTGCTCAGCGGGGTTCAAAGGGGACATCTTGCTCTGGGATTGGGGTTCCCAGACCCAAACACCCCTCAGGGCCTTCCACCCGGGCCTGACCTCCTAGCCCCATGCTCAAGAGTGGGGGTGCCCCTGTGGAAAATGAGGGCCCCCTCTGTCCCAGGTGGGGCCTCGTGTGTCTCTGCTGGGACAACAGAGCTGGCAGAGGTGTAGGCCACGGGCCTGATTCTATGAACAGAGGAGAAACTGAGGCCCAGAGAGAGGGGGCCTGTCCACACTGAGCAGAGCTGGCCGCGCCGTCCTTGGGCATCAGCGGCCTTCAGGAGACACAGAGCAGGCGGGGCCCACAGTTTTGGGCCTTGCTTCCCCCCACCCCCCCGCCAGCTCCAGACGGCTCTGGCTGGCAGGATGAGGCTGGGCGAGCATATGCCTGCCACAGCGGGCGACAGCTGTCCGCCATCCAGAGAGCTGGCAGAGCCAGGCCCGGGGGTGCGGGATCCGCGGCCAGTTGCCATTTATGCTTGGAAATTGGAGACATGCTCCCTGCCAAAGGCCCCCAGGGCGGCAGAGGCGTGCAAGGCTGTTAACTACCTCTGCGTGCACTGGGCCCGGGGGGGCAGCGACGCGGGCCACCACGTGCTCTGCCCCCGTCGGGGAGGACGGGGCTCCCTGGTGCCCAGCAGAGGCGGGAGGGGGCAGTCCGGGGCGGGGGGGAGGACGGCTCAGAGAGGAGGGGTGTCGGTGGGGGCTGGCGGATGGGTACGACGGCTCAGAGAGGAGGGGTGTCGGTGGGGCCTGGCGGATGGGTACTCAGGTGGGCAGCCGCGGAGGGGCTGCAGGTGGCAGGTTCCTGTGCTGGGTAGAGAGGTGGGTACCCCGGGCGCTCGGGCGCGGTGCTGGGCTCAGCTCTGTCGCAGCCGTGGGCCATGCAACTCGGGGAGGGCAAAGCCAGCTGCCGACTGTTCGTGGCTAGCTCCAGCCTCTTCACCAGCCCTCGGGGTCCGTGCTTCTCCCGGGCGGCCCTCTGAGCCCCGAGCCTGTGCTCCCCCTCTTAAGCCCAGGACCCCATGAAGGAGAGAGGAACTCTTTCGTCTCTTTCCCAGATGACCCATCAGAGGCCCAGAGGGGAACCAGACCAGACGCTTGTCCCTGGGACCAGAAGCACAGCCTCCTGACCCTGACCCTGACCCAGGCCTACCCTGACAGGAGTCAATCTCTTTGACGTCCGACACTCTCAAGACACTGAGCTGCCCTGTGACCCTGAAACAGGGACAGTGGGGCTTCCCGGGTGCTTGAAACGAGCCCAGGGCAGGGCACAGGGAGACTTGGTTTAGGCGTGAGCTTTGCTTCTTGCTCTGAGCCCCCGAGAGGCTGCTGCACTTGGAAGCTCGGTTCTGTCCCCCACAAGGGAATCGGGGTGCCCTTCCTTCCAGCTGCTGATTGTGGGACACCCAGGATGTGGGCACCTGCATGTCACCGTGCTCAGGAGACGTGGCTGCTGTCCTTTTCGGGGTGCTCCTGGTGGTCGGGTGCAGAAGGAGACATGTGGCGGACTTGGCCCATGTGGGGACTGCGGCATTCCTGAGCCTCGTGGGCTGTCCGCCAGCCCCGAGTCCCACACGGGAAGCCCTCCTGGGGCTCGCATCGGCCGGCAAGCCAGCAAAGTTCAGGGAGCAGGGGCCTGGCCTGGTGTGCGCAGAAGGAGAGACGCGGCCACAACCCAGGGAACGCCGAGGACGCCAGAAGCTGCAAGAGGTAGGGTTTCCTCCCCGCCGCAGTCCCCAGGGGCTGTGGTCCAGCTGCGTCCTGGCTTTGGACGTCTGGCCTTCTCCTCTGTGCTAACCTGTGCAGCAGCCGCAGGGAAGGAATGGAGTCTCAGAGAGAGCCCATGGTGTTGGTGGACGCCGGGCCGCCTCTCCAGGCAGAGGAAGGCTAGATAGGCCGGCTGAGCCACCAGGTAACAGCAAGATGCTGACCTTGGCTGGGGGGGCTCCATCAGGAATCACTCAGCATCACCTCAGAGGGCCGGAGGAACTCAGTGTCACACAGGCCTCCCGATCCAGCCCATCCTCCTGTGGTCCCAGGGCCCACACAGGACCTATAGCTGCTCCCTTGGGGAGCAGGGAGCAGGGAGCAAGGGTTGGCATTGTGTGAGGGCTGCATATGTGCAGGGCAGAGCCTGGAGTGGGGTGCTCTCGACATGCAGATTCTAACGTGGGACTGGGGCATTGGCTACCGCTTGGAGCAGCCTGCTCAGAACCTTGTCCTTATTGCTCAGAAGCCCTAGGTTGGGGGAGGGTCAGCTTATTCTAGGAGAACCCAGGATAGTTGGGACAGACGTTGATGATGGTGATAGAGTGTGACGACCGTGGTGGTTCTGATGATGGTGTGGTGGTGGTGATGGTATTGGTTCTGATGGTATTGATGGGGGTGATGGTGTAGGTGGTGGCGATGGTGATGGTGATGATGGTGGTGATGGTGTAGATGGTGGCGATGATGGTGGTGTTGATGGTGTAGATGGTGGGAGGATGGTGATGATGGTGGTGATTATGCTGAGGGTGATGGTGAGGATGGTGATGATGGTGGTGATGGTGTTGTTGGTGTAGATGGTGAGGATGGTGATGATGGTGGTGTTGGTGATGGTGGTGATAGTGATGGTGGTGATGGTCCTGATGGCAATGATGACGGCATTGATGGTATTGGTCGTGTGGATGGTGGTGAGGATGGTGGTGATGGTGGTGATGGTGATGGGGGTGATGAGGGTAATCCCCAAATCCCTTATATCCAGCAGAGTTATGTTGTGTGTGTGAGAGATCCCAGTGCCCCACAAGTCTACACTCTCACTGTGTGCTTGAGCCAGAGCTGGCCTGGAGCAGAGCCCCCTCCTCCACCTGAGCTCCTGCGGACCGCCTGTGAGTGCGTCGTTTCGTCTGAAGCTTCACTATTTACTTACGGATTCAAGGTGTTGAACCAGGTTGAAGCTCAGATATCAGCCAACCCAATCTCTTATTTTCTCAATGAGGGACAGGCTTGACCAAGTCACACAGCCAATGGGGCTTAATAAGGGCCAGCACTGAGATCCCAGTCAATCCCGCTCTCACCTGCTCTTTCTGCTGTTCTGACAGAGCTGGGGAGGGCCAAGGGGACGTGAGGTCCCTCACAGTGCATTTCTCCACATCAAGGGGGGGCAGGGAGAGAAGGGGCCAGCTGCAGGCCAGGTGCTGTGGAACCAGCCTCTAGGGTAATGACATTCTATATATGAACAATGCCTCTGTCCAGCCCCTCTCCCTGCCGGGTGTTCACCCCGACACCCTAAGACAGGGGGCAGGTGCAGGGTGTGGGTGGAGCAGAGAAGAAGCTGGCCCAGGGCAGCGCGCTCCAGCCTCCATGCCCCTGCATGAAGGGGCAGAGGGGCTGGGGAGACCTCACTCTGCAGGAGACGGAGTCATGGACCTCAGACTAGTGCTGTCACTGACCGCGCGCCCTGGGCCTCCACTGTTCCATCTGGTGAGCGGGGGCAGGGCTGAGAGCACAATGCATGGACCTGGGCATCCAGGTGCCACAGAGCGTTTGTCATGAGGATTCAGAGCGAGAATGGATGGAGGGGAGGGTTGGGGTCAGAGATACCTGGAGCATGGTGAGGCAGGGATTGGTCTGGAGAGGGTGGCCTGTGGCCGGCTCGGTACGGACAAAGCCAAGGGGACGGACATGGTGGATGCAGGAAGCATTCAGGGTGACACAGATTCCGAGGTTGCACCACAAGCGAAGCAGGGAAGGAGCGGGCAGGAGGAGCGGGTTTGAGGAGATAATGAACTCGGCTTTGGAGCCAGCTGGGACGGGAGCAATTAATCCATGCGGAGAGGGAGGGTGCCTGCTCTGCTGGCTCAGTACCTGCACCGCCGCTTGCTCTGAATGTCCCTCTAATCGGCTTAGAGATTTATGCAAAGCCGGGTGTGCAGGAGCCCTGATTGGGTTGTGAAGGGACTGTCCAGGCTGCCAGCCCTCAGTTTCTCCCCAGCACCCTGGCTCTGAGCTCTTGCTCTCTGATGAAATCCCGCAGCCAAAATGGGTATTTTAAACATCATTAAGACTGGAACCAAAGGGGATTTCCACAGGAAAAAGTGCACAGGTCCAGAGGCCAGGCCACCCCGGGGCCAGGACAAGATGCAGAGATCATTCTCAGAGCAGTGGCAAGTAGGGCACTGGAGGGACGTCATGAGTCCCAGCCACAGCTGAGACGGAGCCCTGATCCCAGGCACATAATGACCCCTGATCAAGGCTACACAGTGAGCCCAGATTCCAGAACCTTGCCATAGACTGAGTCCTGACCATGACCAGACATGGGTCTCTGACCCTGGTCAGTGGCTGGTCTGTGAGCCCTGTCCCAGACCAAACCCTAATCCCACTCACAGTTGGAGAGCTGACTGGTTCAAGACGGAACCTTTGTCCTCACATACTCAGTCTCATGGTGGTTCCAGACTGAGCTCAGACCCTGGTCACATTCTAAGCCCTGACCATGGTCACACACTAAACCCTGACCGTGATCGCACACTGAGCCCTGACCCTGGTCACACACTGAGCCCTGATTCTGGTCACAGTCTGACCCCTGACCCCGGTCACACTCTGAGCCCTCACCCTGGTCACACTATGAGCCCTGACCCCAGTCACACTCTGATCCCTGACCCTGGTCACACCCTGAGCCCTGATCTTGATCACACGCAGAGCCCCGATCCTTCAAAATGAGAACAGCGTCATGGATGGTACTGTCCCCTCCTGTCTAGGCATTCTGTGGCCCTCTGGTTTTGTGACAAGGGCTGCTTAGAGTGAAATCTCACACTGTCATTTGAGTGGACAAGTCTAGGTGTCTCTGATCATCACAATTATCACACTTTACCACTGCTGTTCAGATGTGTGTGATGAACCGAGAGGGCAGGCTCCATGTTCGTCCTGCTCTCAGGGCATCCCCAGGGCCTGGCACTGTACCCCCGCTCGGTACAAGTTGTGGACTGAATGAATGAGCGAATGACTTGATTAAATCCCAAACTTTGGAAAAGAGGAAGTTGTGTCAGATGATGGAGGAAGCCAATAGTCTCCTCGGGCATCCTGCAGAGGACGGCAAGATCGGGGTGTGGGAGCGCACAGGGGGCAGGTATGTTAGAGTCAAAGCAGCACTTGCTAATGACGTTCGCCAGTGAGGTTAGAACCGGTGTGTGTGTGTGCACGTGTGTGCCTGTGTGTGTTGTGTGCCTGGCTTGGGGGTGCCACGCCCCTGTGTGCGCGTGCGTGTGCGTGTGCGTGTGTGTCTGTGTGATGCGGTTGGGGGCTAGCATCCAGGAACAAGGGTGGGGAAGAGCCTGGGGGTGGGTCCTACACACTGAGCCGGGGTTGGAGGGTCACCACCGTGGGTCACTCGTCTCCTGGGGAACCATCTGGGCTCTAGGGTCAGCCTGGATCGTGGGTTCAGGGCACTAGAATCTCTGCCTTCACAGTGTCTGTGGGGGCCTTGGGGCAGATGGCAGAGGGGCACTCAGGGCCCGTGGTCATCCACGTGCTGGGCAGGTGAGATCCTGACCCCTCCTCTATCAGAGCAGGAAGCAATGTGAGCCCAGGGGTGCTGGTTTGCTTTCAGTGTTTATTTTTTCTCTGAAAAGAAATTAGCAAGCACATAGGACATAAAGCTTAGAAAATGTTGTGAGCATAAGTAAAAACACAGCAGTGACTCATCATCCATGCCTCCTTGGAGTTAATATTTTAGGTTGCTCTGTATGGCTGTGTATGTTGTACACTCCTCAAAGGGGCTGGGGGAGGAGACGGTTCCCACCACCCCAGGAGGGCTGTATCCATCTGGGTGGGATTGTGGGGGTTGGGCGTGGCTCTTTGCGGTTTCCAGGAAGATGCCGCTCGGCTGCTTTCATTTTGGTTCTTCCCTTCCAGACTATCTCCGACCCTAACACCCCGCAGACCCAACGTGTACACATCCACGTAGCTTCCCGAGTGTAGAGGACGTGCACACTCTGCTGCCTGCTGTGCCCTCTTGTCACCTCAGGTTGTGCGTCGTCCGGCGTAGGCGCCCCGCAGCGTGTGCACCCCTCCCCCGCTGTCAGACATCGCTTTGTTCCCAGGTGCCTGTTCCAGTGACGTCTGTGGTGACCCACATCTCTGCACGGGAGTGCTTTCACCTTCCTCACAGTTGCACGGCCAGCTGTGGACTCAAAACCTGCCACCCACAGGATGTCAGGGCTGGGGGCATGTGCTGCTGGGTCCCCGGCTCCTAGGACAGAGGGGCTGTCGAGTCTGGAATCTGCAGGGCAGGCCAGCAGGCTGGGCACTCAGGTGGGGTGTCTATTACAGCCTTGAGGTCGAGTTCCTTCTCCAGGAGACTTCGGTTTTGCTTTCAGGACCAGCGGCTGATTAGACAAGACCCACCACAGCACCGAGGGCAATCTGCTTTACTGAAAGTCCACCAGTTGTGGATTTGATCATAACTACAGAATATCCTCACAGCAACGTTGGGTCCCGTGTTCGAGCAAACGTCCAGGCCCTGCAGCCCAGCCCAGCTGACATTGCTGGGACCTTTGCAGTCACTTTGAAGGGCATCTACTACCAGCCCACGCACACACATGAATGTTTGTCCTGACACATCTTCACCAATTAATGAAGTGTCAGGATTTATTAACTTAATATTAGCATCAATATCCCATTTGAAAGTGCATTCATTTGGTTAATAGAGAATTGGAGCTACTTTTCACATATTTCTAGGTCATGCGACATTTGCCAGAGCCCAGCAAGGTCAGACTGCCGTGCAGTCCTGTGCACTGCAGGAGAGAGAGATGCTGTAGGAAAGACAGGCAGGCATGGCTTGGTTGAGGGGGGCCCTCCGGCGTGCGAGAAGTTGCAGGGATCCGAGGGTGCGGTCAGAGCAAGGACTGCTTCTGCTCGTCTCCCTCCCGCTTCCACCACACCCCTCGCAGTCCTGTACCTCCGGGAATTCCAGACCACGTGGGCATTAGCACTGAGTCCTTGTCTCCCCAGGTTGATGGGGGCAGAGGGACGCATGGGGCCCGGTCCTGACTGCAGACCCCATTACCGTTCCTCACCGGTAGTGTCTTATTGGTGCTGCTTCCGAGGACGGACAGCACGGCAGCCAGACGCCCAGCACGTAGTAGGGGCTCCGTGAACCCAGCCCCCTCTCTCTTCCCCTTCATCTCACAGCTTGATTTGCCGTTAGCGTGGTTGAAAAAAATTGGGTCAGTTCCTATAATATCTTCTAACTGATTCCGATCATTCAGGCAATTGCTCCGTCATTAACCCAGATCATCACAGTCTTTGATCAGCCACCGAGAATAGTGACGCGGCAGGCGTTCAGCAGGGAGCCCAGCCCCACGCAGACCGTCATCTGGCATTTGCCAAAAGCCCGCTGGAGACATTTGGCATTGGAGGGACAGCCAGTCCAAGGCACGCGCTAACTGCCCGCTTGCCCAGGTCACTCTGTTTTCCAAATTTGTATTAGCCCTGAATTTGGCCTCCTGGTTCCTGTGCCTTGTCCAGATCACTGGTGTGTGTGTGCACGTGTGTGTGCGTGTGTGCGCGTGTGAATGTGTGCACGTGGCACGTGTGCACGAGAGACAAGATGTTTCAGTTCCTTTAAGGAAAAAAAAACTTGTCATGGAGGAAAGGTACAGGTTTGAGAGGCCACAGCCTTTCCTGGGGTAGGCTCTGTCATCGACAGGGCATGTGACCTTGGAGTGTCCTTGGCTTGTCCGTGCACCAGTGCCCCCTTCTGTAATCTGGGCTCAGGGCTTCACGTCCAGGGCGCTGGCAGGATGAGGTCCAGCATGACGACCACACTCAGCGTGGACCAGGTGTTCCATCGCCGCTCACTGTGGTCCCTCTTCCCAGCTCATTTCCCGCTACGACGTCACTAACTCATGATCATGTGCGTCGCCTGGGAACACACTCTCACTGCACGTAACTCTGAGTTCCCGGATGAAGCTCAGGACGCCCCGGCCCCGGCCCCTCTCCCTTCTCTCGGGCTCTAATGCTGACACCGATTTCCCCGCTAGAAGTGAGCGCTGGTGTCCTTCAGGGGTGCAGGCCCACGGTGCTGGGTTGCTGGCAGCACGGAGCGGAGTCCTTTTATCCTCGAGCTCATCCCTGCAGAGCCCTGGACCGGTCTGTTTCCCCCGCACTGCTGACGGCACCCCAGAAAAGCCAGGCAGTGGGCACCTGGGTCGCCGCTGACTTCTGTGGTTACGGCCGTGCTGCAGACGGTCCCTGCTTGCGCCCCCGGATGCTGGCCGGGCTTCTCTGGGGCTGGCGCTGAGCTGTGTCTCGAGGTCCCGTGGGCCCGTGGTTGGTGCAGCAGCTGCTGTCAACCTGCCTTCCAAAGTCCTCGTCACCAGTCCCCGGAGGGTTGAGGCAGCGTCCGACTGTGGCGTCCCTGTCTCCCAGCGCCCACACAGCAGCCAGCGAGAATTTATCGAATGGGCGAGGGAATGAACAGACGGGGGGCTTCACTCTCCTTTTGATGGGAATGTGTGTGTTCCGCAGCCACACGGCGTGAGACGTGTCACCGCACCTGTCCACGCTGTCTGGCAGGGCGAGCCGGGCGAGGACTGGGTGTGGACTGCGGAGGCTTTCCGGTGCACACCTGAAAGTAACAGAACATTGAGCATTCGTTATTCTTCCATTAGAAAATCATGACAACAAAACAAGGCTTTCATTTCGTTTCAATGTCAAGTAAAGGCGGCACGTAGCAAACCAAATCAGGAAGCCCCTGACCTCTCGGTAGAGTTGTGAAGCCTCACACAGCTTATGTTTCCGTCCCCGGATCCAGGCATCGCGTGCGGTGCTAATGACAGGGTCCCGGGGTCAGCTGGAGCAGCGGAATGCGATGGGATCGTCAGGCCCTCACTCTCCGGCGCGCCTCCTTCCCAGACCTAGGATTTCATGCTTTGTCCCCAGATTCTATAGAGGAATGTTAATAAGAAAGATCCATCTGAAGGCTGTCCCCTCTACCTTTTGCAAAAATGTACCCTGAAACCTTATCCACGCTGCTGGTCAGAGCTCCTTATGGGAAGGCCAGCAGCGTAAGTTCCTCCTCCTCCTCATGTTGTCCCAGATGCCTGTGCCGGGCCCGCTGATGTGGAAAAACACTGGCCTCAGAGCCCAGACCTGCCCGCACCTGCTGGGACCCCCTGGACTGGTCCAGGCCCCGGAGCCGGGCTGCGGGGAGGGGAGGGCCTGGCTTGTCTGGGCTCAGCCCCGAACAAGAGGCTCCGAGCAGTGACCCCCGAAAGCTACTGATGGAAACGGTTGAGGTCATGTCACCGTTGTTTGAATATCCGTGCATCGTGGCCTTGGAAAGACCCTCTTGGAGGCAACGTGTTCTTGGAGCATTTCAGAGGATCTACGGACTTTCTCTACCGACTTGGAGGGTCCACGAGGGATGGAGCCTCATTGAAGGGACTCTGGACGAGGCTCTGAAGGGACTCTGGATGAGCTCTGGTGTGTCGTCACTTCCTTAGTGTCCGGGGCGGGAGGCGGTGAGGGGCGGCCCTCAGCTCCGTTTCAGGGTCAGCATCAGCCTGGGCTTCTCACTCAAGGCCTAGCCCCGCCCTGGTTTCCGGGCCATTCAGGTCAGATGTGAACTGGCTGGACACTGACCGAGGGCGGAAGGGCAGGAACGGAGGCCCCAGGATCCCGTGGACCTGGCCTTGTCTGGAGAAAGCGTCCTGGCAGATGGAATTAGCTTCGAGGTCCTCACGTGGGAACACTCTGGACCACTTGGGCGACCCTCACCCAAGGGCAGGTATCCTTACAGGAGGCGGGAGAGGGGAGGGCTCAGAGAGCAGAGTGGCTCTGTGGACGTGCGGGCAGAGGCGGAGGGACACGGCAGGCCCAGAGCCCCAGAAGCTGAAGGAGCAGGAAGGGCGCCCCCGGCGGTCCTGCGCGGGAACGAGGCCCTGCAGCCCACGGACCTGGTGCTGAATGGTGACGGCCCTGTCTGGTGTGAGGCCGGCCCGCGGCTGGGTGCTCCGGCGGCTCACCCAGGATGCAAACGCGCCCCAGGAGGTCTTGGCTCGGATTCCCCATGGAGGCTGCAGGAGGGGCCGGCTGCTGTGCCGGGAGGCCTGCGAGCAATGCTGAGGAGCCACCGGCCGGGCTTGGGCCGTGGTGTGGGCGAGAGGCCAGGGAGGGCCCCGGGCACCCGAAGGGCTCGGCGACGTGCTGGTGCATGGGGCACCCATGGGGTGTCGGGGAGCGTAGGAACGGCCGTGCGAGGCCGGCTGTTGGCCTCACCAGGGTGATGACTGCTTCCCTGGCTGAGTCAGGAACTCTGCAGAGTAAATGCTCCCATTCATCCTCCCTCTGTGAGTCCCGTCACTCCGCTCGTTTGCCGCGGGAGAATGGGCTCAGAGAGACCGGTTTGCCGACTTCGGTCACCCAGAGGATGTGCATGGGGCCAGGCTGGAAGGGAAGCTGTGACCGCCTTCCCGAAGGTCCCCGTGCCCTTCTTGCCTCCTCCCGACGCCTGCAGAGGGGTGGAGACAGGCACGCTGGGCCCCGGAGGGCCGGGCAGACCGGCCACAGGCGCTCTGCACTCACACTCGCCAGTGACAAAGGTGCAGGTTAGTTTGCTGCTTGTCAGAGCCTTGGAGAATCAGGCTTTGAGCCCCCCAGCCTGCATCCCACTGCCCCCCAATGTATAGGCCTCCAGCGGGGGTCTGGGGATGGGGCAGAGACTGTGGATACCCAGGGCACATGTGGCTCTGGAGAACGAGCAAATCCCAGGTGACCTCGTTCACACCTGTCGCTACCCTTCAGGAAGGAGCCGGGGCTCCCAGGTCCCCTAAGAGCTGCGAGTGGAAACCCACTTGTTTCTAACGGACTGGCTGGTTGACAGCAGCACCGTTTAGTAATAGGGATAAAAGCAGAGAATCCCTCTACGTAATCGGGAGCTCACACAGAGTATAACCGCGAAGCCCAAACCCGAGTCCCACAGGCCACACCGAAGTGCGTCATGGGTGCCCCGTGTCCCGGGCTCTGCCCGAACAC
Organism: Enhydra lutris kenyoni; assembly: GCF_002288905.1. Classification (NCBI taxonomy): domain Eukaryota; kingdom Metazoa; phylum Chordata; class Mammalia; order Carnivora; family Mustelidae; genus Enhydra; species Enhydra lutris. Next base: position 2,058,427 of record NW_019154098.1, read on the forward strand.
TTCTTGGATGGTGAGCCCATGACCGGCCCCCACAGCCTGTCCCTAGTGGACACTCCATTCATGTCCCTGTAACGTGCCCCCTTTTGTTCTGATCCCCCTAGAAGCATCAGCTCTGGCCTTCTCGCCCCTGAGAAGCCCGGTGCATCTGAGGCCCGTGCCCTGTGCTTGTCGTCAGGGCGCTAGGACGGTGTGTTGTGTTCCAGTCCCCAGACACGGACACAAGTGGGCAGTTGCGAACATGACCAAGGCGGTCCTCCCCCTCCCCACTTCTGAGGCCCAGCTTCCCCGCCTTTCTTCCCTGTACCTTTCCTTACTTGCCAGTCACGCTTCCCGGACCCCGTGGCATTCTGCCCAGTGTCCTCTGAACACCCATTTGTCCCAGAACTGTGGCCTGGGCCATGTTGGGGCGAGCCAGGCTCTCTAGACTCAGACAGAAAGAGGCGGACCCTCCTCTGGGAAGCCAGCAGGGGTTGAGCCCACAGGAGGTAGACCACGACGATCACCAGGGGTGGAGCCGAGAGCGTGGGCAGAGTGGTGGCAGGGACCACAGCCCCCGGCTCCGGCCCATCCAGAACTGTTGGTGACTTAAAGCCGTCACCCTGAAAATCAGGTTGGACGTCAGAAGAACCGTAAGTTCTATGCAATTTCCCGCTCCGTGGGGCTGACACATGCCCGGGGAATTTGGCATGATGAACGGGCCCTGGGGGGACTGCAAGAGAGCCAGGGGCCTGGGCCAGCCTCCCTGAGCAGACCGATGGCCTCTCCAGCTGGGCGGCCGCCACACTGGCCTGGCCCATTATCACTCACAGGTGGTCTGCAGATAGCGAAGGCAGAGGGAGACAGGCGGGTGATGTGCGTGAGTCGGAAATGGATCCCCGGGCAGATCCCGAGCTCCCGCCAGTGCCGGCCTTGATCTGGGTGCTGGAGGCAGAGAGGTGGGCGAGGCTCAGGAGGGCCCGGCAGCCGCCGCTGGTTCAGCCACGCCCACTGCCCACCGTTCGAGGCTGTCTGAGGGCTCTCCTGCCTCTGCCATCAGACCATGAACTCACGTGCGCGTGTCGTCTCCAACATTCCACCCGCTATGGCACGCCTCGTCCCTGTCTCCTGGGTCAGTGCCACCAAAGCGCCCGATCGTAGGGAGTCCTCTTTAAAACCCTGATCGACCCGAGTTAAACATGGGGTGGGGGTGGCGCATGGGGTTAAACAGTGTCTCCACACCTCATATCCACTTGGAACCTCAAAGTGTGGCCTTCCTTGGAAATAGGATCCTTGCCATCGGTTAAGACGAGGTCAGAGTGGGGTGGGGCGGGCCGCTGTCCCAGTCACCGGCGTCCCTGTGCGAAGAGGAGGGAAGGCCGTGTGAAGCCGGGGCAGAGACTGGAGCCATGCGGCCACAAACCAAGCACCGCCCAGGACGGCGGGTCACCCCTGGAGCCAGGAGCACCCCCAGAACCCAACCCAGACAACACTGGTTTCAGACTTCTGGCCTCCAGAACCGTGAGAGAACACATTTCTGTGGCTTGAGGCTACCCAGTTTGTGGCCCTCTGGATGGGCAGCGCCGCGAGACTAGTATGGAGGGTGAGGAGGGTCAGAAGACCTGCAGATGGCAGGACGGTCGGGACAGGCCGAGCTCTGCTGTGTAAGAGCTCCCACCCCACGGCTTAACGCCACTGCAGCTTCCTTCTCACGCCTGCATAGGTCGGCAGGTGCTCCACTCACCACAGGGGCTCCGTACCCCAGTACCCCGGCTGACAGAATAGCCACCGCCTCTTAGATGCCGCATCCTCCTGATGGGGAGAAGGAAAGGGGGGCATTTCACAGCAGCAGGTGCACCTTCTAGCCTGTACCCCACCTGCATGGCTCCAGGCAGCTACTAGGGGATAGGAAAGGCAGATCTCCTCTCCACCCAGCCCCGAAGGAGAGGAGGCCTGGGAATCCGTGATGAGCACCGACATCACCACAGCCCTGGCCCGGGCTGAGGATCGTTCAGCCCTGAATCACTGAGCCGCTTTCATCTCCACGTCTCAGCTCAGGACTGTGGGAAAATCATGGGACTGGTCAGATGACTTGAATCCTGGTTCTAATAAATTTCGTCACAACGCTTGGTGCAAGGCGGCCTAGGTCTGATCCATTAGTACTGGTGAAGGAATGAAGGAGGGGAAGAAAGATGGATGAAGAGACAGATGGATGTGTGGGGGAGGGACAAATGGATAGACGGTGGGTAGTTTGATAGGCAGGTGGGTGGGTAGCTGGGTGGATATAGGCATGGATGCATATAGATGGTGGATGGTAGATGGTGGATGATGGATGATGGATGGATGGTGGATGGGTGGGTGCATGGGTGGGTGGGGGATGCATGGATGGTGGATGGTGGATGGATGGTGGATAGAAGGATGTATATATGGATGTATGGTGGATGGTAGATGGATGGTGTGGGTAGTTGGATGTATGTGTGTGGATGGATAGATGGTGGATGGATAGATGGATGGATGATGGATGGATGATGGATGGCTGGTTGGGTGGATGGTGGATGGGTGGATGGGTGGATGCTTGGGTGGGTAGGGGGTGGGTGCATAGATGGATGGATGATGGATGGTGGATGGGTGGATAAATGGATAGAAAGATGGTTGTATGGATAGGGATGATGGATGGATGGGTGGATGATGGATGATGGATGGATGGTGGATGTGTGGATAGATGGATGGATGATGGGTGGATGGTGGATGGGTGAATGCTTGGGTGGGTAGGGGGTGGGTGGATTGTGGACAGAAGGATGTATGGATGGATGGTAGATGGGTGGTGTGGGTAGTCGGATGTATGTGTGTATGGATGGATGGATAACGGGTGGATGATGGATGGATGGGTATCGTTGGGTATTGTACAGATGGGTGGCTGGGTGGGTGGACAGATGGGCAGAGGGTTGGATGGATGGGTGAACAGCTGGGTGGATGATGGATAGACAGATTTCCTGACAACTTTTCTTTGAACCAGAAGCTTTATATAAATTAACTGATTTAACCTTTATGCCCCATCTATGTTATTGTGGTTCCTAATTTACAGTTAAGGAAGCTTACTTGGAGATGCCCAGCGAGTTTCTGGGGTCACACAGCTGACTGGTGACTGAGGTGGGATTTAAACCCCAACAAGGCCGGACCTGTCATCCACAAGTCCCAGGTGACCACCACAAGGCTGAGAGTGGAAGAGCTGGCCCAGGTGACTGCCCTCTTCAGATCAGGGAGAGCTCCTCCCCCACAGAGCTCCTCCCCCAGGGATGTGCCACCCCCCATGAGAAACTCCTCCCACTGGAGGACCCGCCCACTGGAGACCCTGTCTGTCTGGAGAACCTGTCCACCTCCCTGGAGCGCTGCTCTGGTAGAGCCAGAGCTGGTGGCTGTGGCTGGACTGACTCGGAGAGCTGGTGCTGCTCGGTAGAGCCAGAGCTGGTGGCTGTGGCTGGACTCGGAGAGCTGGTGCTGCTCGGTAGAGCCAGAGCTGGTGGCTGTGGCTGGACTCGGAGAGCTGGTGCTGCTCGGCGGCGCAGGGAGGACAGTAATCCCGACTCAGAGTCAGGGATCTCCGGCAACCCAGCTTTCACGCAGACTACGTTCGTCCTCTCGGGGTCTTTGTGAGAGGGAAGCATTCTTCTTCTGATTCCATTCTGTTTTATACAAAGAAAAAGTATCATAAAAGGCCCAAAGCCACAGTGATTCGTCTCCAACTCATTTCAGAGTTTCAATTATCGAAATTATTGCTTTGCCCCGGCACAAAAGGAAGAGGCTCTATTTTTAAAGGCACTGGGAGATAAGTGCCGGTTGCCTCCCTGTCAACAATGCATAATAATTCTGATCAGGCGCTCATCACGTTTCAATAGTAGCAACAATGGCAGCCATCGGGGTCCCTGGGTGTTTTATTTTTAGCCTGAAAATCACAAAGGAGGAGCCAGGAGAAGATTTCATATGGCAGCCTGGGCTTCTGAATGTCGCCTCTGTCAGGCCAGCCAAAAGTCCTGGTTGGCTCCCTGGGAGCTGGGAGAGTCCTGGTGGGAGGGCTGCTTGGCCGGGAGCCGGACAGGCTGTCTGGAGCACGGCTCCGGGCATGCATCCATCCTGGATCCAGCAAATGGCGCGGGAGTCCTACAGGGAAAGGCCGGTTTGGGCGATCTGGCCTCCACCGCCCCGATAAGACATGCCCCCAAATGGGCACCAGCCCTGCAGGAGAGAGACACAGAGTACTTGAGGGGCTTGAGGCGAGAGCGGTTATCAGGGGAGGCTTCATGGAGGAGGCGTGGTCAACCTGAGCTTGGGGAAACGAATGCAGGTAGCCTGCTGGAGATGGGAGAGAGGGTGTGGTAGGAGGTCAGAGGAGCCCCTGCCAAGGAGGCCTGAAGGAGAAGGTAGCACGGGCGGGCAGGGAGCCTGGCACAGAGGGAGGGGCCGGGAGAAGAGACGGGACAGAGTGGGGGTGCTGGACGGAAGAGGCAGGCCGAGTCTGAGGACTGTCCAAGCCCGGGTCTGTGTCCTTCCTCCTGACCTGATGGTTTCTCCGTCTCCTGCGCTGACGAGCGCACACCGTGTCTGCACCCGCGTGGGACAGCCTGCCGTGGGTGAAGCCTGCAGCCGCCTCCAAGCCCTTTGACCTGGCCCCGGAGGGATCCTCAGGATGGAGGGCCACTGGGCCACGGTTGGCCACGGGGCTCTGGGCCAGTGGGTGAGGCTGCTGCTCACTCGGAGGCCCTTTGGGGCGAGAGCTGTGAGGAAGGGCACTTCGCAGGCCTGTTTTCCTGCTTTACGGGCGTAGACTTGTGACACTGTCGCTTTAAGCTGTGGGAGGTGCCAATCGGACACATTTATAAAACCCCAAGGGTCACCGCCAGTATCAGCTGCTCACATCGCTACTGTTTCTTCTTCATGTGCGGTGCTGCGGGCCTGGACTTACTGCCCAGATCAAGTGGAGAGAGGGCGGGAGCCGACGGAGGGAGCACCGGGGCCCAGCGTCGGAGCGAGGGGCTGCAGAAGAGGGGACTTCGTGGAGGTCAGACCTGGGGACTGGTTCTCATGGGTCCAACCGGCAGTTCCAACCCCCCGCCCCAGCCCAGCTGACGAATCCAGGCAGGCCTCGCACCAGACTCTCACTGGGGACACGCCTTGTCCTTATTGGAGTCCTGGATACTGGTCACCTTGCCTCTCTGTCCCCCCTCAGGCTGGCTTTGAACACCTAAGGTCCCGGGTGAGAAGTTCAGGGCACGGTGCCCTGCCCCGAGGCTGCTCCTTCCGGCAGATTCTGTCCTGCCCTCCCAGGTCTGGCCAGGCAGCTCAGCCCAGCCCGGCAGGGCCCCTCCCCTCCCCCAGCCTCTCCTTCCCTGGGACAGTCAAGCCGGAGCAGAGGGAAGGCCTGTCTAGAACACGGCCCAGGGTGCTCTGTATTTGGCCTCCTGCGGACACAGCCAGCGAACATGTGGCGCATCAGTGCACAAGCATTCAGCTCCAGTGTGGCTGCCCCTGGCGGAGAGGTGGGGCCTGGCTGAGGAAGGGCTGGCATTGGCCAGTGCCCAGAGGAGGGGGCAGGTGACGGGGCATGGTGAGCTGCAGGGGGTGGGGGGCTGGGGGGCAGCTGCCCTGAACTAGACAGATTCATGAGTGAGTGACCCTAGCCCATCTCCAGGCCACGATATCCCCTTTCTGCCTCTGCTCATGATAGCGGACAACTCGAAAGTCAGACCCAGAAGGGAGCTTGTGCCCAGTTCCCCCTTTACTGAAAAGTGTACTTGGCTTAGTGAAGACTGGGGGTTCAGTATTGAGGTGCCACCTTTCTCTTCATTGTGGGGTCTTAGTTAGGCAAAGCTCCAGACCAGCCTTCATGGGCCGGACCCCTCCGGAGGCCCCACCTGTAGGAATACAGAAGGAGATGCTGCCTGCCGCCCTCAGCAGGCGTCAGCAAGCCTTACCCACAGCCCCAGACATTAGCACAGACGCAGGACTTGACCTTCTGCACTCCTGAGCTGTCGGGGAAGTCGCTGCCTGTGAGGTTGGCCAAGCAAGCTGGGTTTTTCTGTGAACAATCGATCATAGCTTTGGACTACGGGTGCTTAATGTGGACTGTGGACAGTCGTGTGGTCCCCAGATGGTCAGTGTGGGCCCAGGATGGCCAGTGTGGACTGTGGACAGTCCCTGTGGACCGGTATAGACTATGGATGGCCACTGTGCACCATAGTCTGTCGATATGAAGAAGGAAGTCACAGGGGACATGGTCACTGTCTTCGAACCTCAGTCGATCCTTTGTCAGAGAAAAGAGAAGCATCTTATGGCTATCAGGGTAAACCCAGCACTAGAGCATGGGAACCCAGCAAGGCAAGCTTGGTCACAACATATAGGACAGCATTCTAACACAAAAGCCATCCTGAGTCATAGGTAGTGAGCTCCCCACCCCTGGAGGTGTTCAAGCAGAAACTACATAAGCATGAGACTGCTGAAGACATTCCTGTACAGAAAGGAAATGTTAGACTAAACTCTACTGCAGCCTCTAAACTCTTCCAATTCAAAGTTTCTAAGATTCTGAAACTGAAAAGATCTCACTCTTTGCAGGACCCTCCCCACTTGCCCACCCCTGTCCTCCTTCCTTCTTCCTTCCCCTCCCTCCCCTGCCCCTTCTGCTCGAGTCTCTCCTCACCGTTTTTGCATCGTCTCGTCCGTGGATTCAGTTAGTGCGTTTGTGAAGGATTCTTACCCGCCGTTTCAGCCTCTCTTCTGAGCCAAGCCCAGCTCAGCCCACAGCCGACGGCCCCCCGGGCATCTTCTCATGGACGTTACAACGGTATCCAAAATTAAAGTGTCCAAGCGGCATTATTAATCCCTCTAAATCTGCTCCTCTCCCAGGTGCACGACCTCAGGAAAGACCCCATGATCATCCCTGCATCTCAGGTCAGAACCTGGTGTCACACTTGGCCCTGGGCTGTGTTTCACCCAGCCACCCCATACCGGGACAACGGTCAGGGTGCGTGTGTCCTTTCTCCTGAATCTGCTCCCCCTCCCTCCTCACTGCCACTCCTTCCTGTTTGTGGCCACCCTCACTCTCCTGTGCGTTTTTTACACTGCAGAGTGACCCTGCCCCCCAAGCCCACTGGTGCCATCTCCATGCCGCACCTGTTGGGAAGGCCCTCCTGTCTCCGGACCCGTCACACCTTGCTTCGAAGGCTGGGACTACACAAGGGCAAGGATGAAGCCCAGCTTCCTGCTTCCAGATCGGGTCTCTGTTTGCCTCTCCTGACAAGCCACCCTCTCTCTCCCATGACACCCACACACCTTTAACTGTGCGGAACAACCTGCTGTTCCCCTGAGCACTGTGGTCTCTCATACCACTGGACTTGGCAGACCCTGTGCTCTCTGCTTTGATGCCATCCCTCCAACTTTTCCCCCTCCTTTAACCCAGAGAAATTACTCCCTCTGCTTCGAAATGTGGCTGAGATGTCAGCTTCTTCCTCTGGAGATAGTCCCGAGTGCGTGCACCAGCACTGTACCTTCTTGGGCTTCCCTCTTTACTATGGGATCTATCACCCTGTTCTACAAACTTCCTAGCTCTCCCTCAAATGTGTCAACTCTTTGAAAGCTCTTTCTATGGCTCATCTCAAAACCTCTTTCATGAACAAATGTTGCCAAGGTTTTGTGTCTGTTTTCTGCTCCTTTCTTGGAGAAAACAAAACTAAGGGGGAAGTTCCCTTTGTTTCTGTACCATAAACATAGTGTCTAAGATGAAGGTCATCAGAAATGAATCTCAGGGCTATTCATCCTGTCCTTCAGAAAGCAGAGCCTGAGGCAGGGGTTAAGTGCTACTCTTTTTTGGGCAGTTGCAATCTTAGGGCAGCAAGGTTGAGGGGAAAAGGGACGTGAGTCAGCAGAGGATGGGAAGGAACATGTGGTGCTGCATTGTCCCCCTGCAACGGCTTCAGGACAAGCTTCAAGGAGGCCAGGAGTGTCGCTCTAGGAGAACACCAGCCAGCCAGGGGCACCTCCAGTCAGCCCGACTGTGGAAGCCATGAGCCAGGACGCTTGGGAGGAAGGGACAGGGGTGGGGTGTTCTGCCCATCTCTCTCTCATGCCCGGCCTCCCATTGGTTGGTGCACACTTGGAGAGTCATCTCCCCTCATGTCCCTGGCACAGTGTCCCGCCCATTCGCACACTGTGGCATCTCCCCTAAGCCTAGAAGTGTTGGGGGTGCAGGCTGGTGTCTGTGGCTCAGAAGAAAGAAGAGGCGCAGGTGTTGGAGGCGGATGGAGACAAGGGAAGGGGGGGCAGCTCTTAAGGTGGGTGTGTGGGCAGGAAGGAGAAGGGCCCGACGCCCCACCCCAGGGAAATGCTGGAACTCCAGGGCCGGGACTCACCGTGGGCAGGGCTCCCGGAAGGCTCTGGCTTCTCACCACTTTCTGGTCCGACCATGTCGGTGGCTTGCGTCCTGGCTTGGCCTCTGCACACCTCCAGCACAGAATCCTGTTCTGACCCAGCCTGCCCGAGCCCTGCTCGCTGGAGAAGAGAGACCTGTCTGTTCGCATGGCCCTTGTCCCACTGCGTGTGTCCCTAAGGAGGCCTCACAGGGTGGCTGCGGCTTCATCCCCAGATCTTCAAGTCACGTCATGACTGCGTGTGCTATCGTTACTCCCAGACAGAGGCACCCGGGGCTCCTAGACGAACGCCTGCTTCTCGGGGGTGAGGTTAGAGGACACGGAGAGCAGCGCTCCCTCCATTGTCTGGTGTGTTGGCAGGTCTCCAGAACACTCCCTGTGTCCCAGACAGTGTTGTAGGGGCCCCCATTTCAATCTGCATGCAGCCCTTTCCATCGGGGGACACAGAACAACCGTGACAGAAACTCTCACGATGACAGAGTCTGGTGCAAACTGAGGAGGGCGTGAAGCCTGGATCAGACCAGGACCGGCAGCCTTGGGGTCCCCAACATGCATGGGCTGCGGGAGAAGAAGGGCAGAGTGTGTGGGGAAGGGTATGGAAGGGGCAGACGTCCCCATAGGCTGTGGGATCCGTGAAGGGACTGACAACAGCGCAGTATTCTGGCTTCTGGCTTCTGGCTTCCGTGTAGCTCCTGTTGCTTCCGCTGCCTCCCCGCCGCGGGAAAATCACGGGAATGGCTTCCGGTTACTCAGTCGTGGGCTAGGCCTGGGGTAGGACCGGGACTTGGGGCGGCTCACGCAGTCCTTACCAGGTACTGGGCTGGATGCAGGAACCGGCTCGGAAGGTTCTGGGACCTGCCCGCCGTGGCAGTTCGGACCAGGTCAGCGGGATCCTGGAGGCTGCTGGTGGTTTCATCCACACGTGGTATGTGTGGGGTGGGCGCATGTGGCCCGCACATCATTAGCTCACGGAGGCAGGCGCTGTGCCCACCTCCTCATCATCCGTGCCTGCAGGAGAGGCCTGGCGTCAGGGAAGAGATGTGCCCAGAGCGAGGCAGAGGCCGGCTCCCTCAGCGCGGAGATGCCCCGATCCGTCCAGCACCTGCTCCCCAGTGAGGCATTTCACAGCTCGGTCAGACCTTGAGCTGTGACCTGGCGAGTCACAGGCTCTCAGGGCCTTTGGTGCTCACTCCTTCCGCCCTGGAGGTCTTCACAGATGCCCTGGGCTTTGAACCTTGCGAGAGCCCCAGGGAGGGACGTGTGACGCTGGCCCAGGACAGAAGTGCAGGCTGAGTGGGGAAGGGCCGTACGCTTGCCCAGAGTCAGCTCACTGCTGGGGGCACGTTAATGAGAGCTCTGGAGGGGGTCCTGCCTCGACCTTCACCAATGTCCTTGGCCTCTCTGGGGAGACCGCTTTGTGTCAAATAGGACTGGGGGCCCTGCCTCGAGACCATTCTCCAAGAGGGGTTCAGATACAGTTCTGGGGGCATGAACCTGAAAGAGAGTGACCAGAGTGCTCTGCCACCACCTGTGCCCCGCAGCCCCGGGGGAGGGACCGGTCATGGTGATGACCAAGGAAGCCTGCGGCCCAGTGGTGATAAACACCCAGGGACTCTTGCTCCCAGGTTTAATCTCACTCAGAGGTGGACGACAGGGACAAATCAGGCTGACAGGAGCCCCGAGTGCCGTCGCTCCTCACCCCTGCAGAGGGCAGGGCCTGCTGTCAGCCAGGCTCGGTACCACAGGGGCTGAGGACAGAGGGGGCAGGCGGGGTGTGGGTGCCCGGCTGGGGAGCAGCGGCGAGCAGAGCCTTTATTCCCGCCGGCGTCATCCTGGCCAGATGCACAGTGGGCAGCTCTGGTTTCGCGGGAGGTGCAGGGTGTGCGGTCCCGCGGGCTGGGGTCTGACGCCCTGTGTGTGCGCAGCTGCGAGTGACGTCGCGAGGCCAGCAGCCTGCCTGGGCTGGACGGCGTCTAGTCTAAAGGTCGATTCTAACGCGCACCATTAATTCTGGCATTACTGACCCGACAAGGAGGTCGCCGGCTGTCCTGACAGGCACCGTAGATGGCGAGATGCCTCCTGGTTTCGGATCTGCTGAAATGGGGGCAAACATGCCCGTTCGACGTGCTACATCGGGGAACCGACGAGCAATTAGTCTGCAAAGCGGCGCTTAAGCTCCCGAGAGTGGGACGGGCCGAGGAGCAAACGTGCTGTGGGCGTGGGGAGGGGCTGAGGGGATGGGGCAGAGCAGCTCGTGTGGGGTAGCAGTGTCCAGCGAGGGAATGAGCTCCCCAAACCCTGGGGGTGTCCAAACTCAGGCTCAGCGGAGTCCAAACAGCTCAACGGCCACACGAGGCTGTGCGGACCGTCCTTCCGGGCTCTTCCCCACCCGGGGCTCAGCTCCCTGGAGAAGCACCTGCCCGACTGCAGGGGTGCGGGGGAGCAGGCAGACCAGATGGCCTCGCAAAGCCCGCCCAGCTGTGAGACCCCAGGGCTCAGAGCTACCTTTCGGCATCCTTTGTTTGTCTCGTTTTTGCTTTGTGTCGTTTCTTTCACTCAGTGAGTGGTGGCGAGTGAAGCGGAGACACGGGGGCTTCCCTGGAGGCCAGAGCCTGCGTCTGTCCAGAGGGCAATGGCTCCCACCGGCTCCTGCTGGCCACCCGCAGGGTCCACACAGAAGGCAGTCGGAGCCTCCTGGGCTCATGAGGCCCTCACTCCCTGGGGGCCCTGAGAGATGGGCAGGGGAGACCAGACCCGGTTCCCAGCGTCCCATCTGCACGAGCCCGACCTCGGGAGCAGCAGAGCTGTTGGACCCTTCTGACCATCAGCCTGATTCCGTCCCCGCCCTGCACCTGAATGCACCTGGCCTCAGCCGTTCTGCTGGACCGGCCCCTTTCCTCCCCAGCACCCAGCCCCCGTCCTCGCTGCTGAGCGCCCGGCTCTCATCTGATCCCTGTCTATGGCTTCGGTCCCCCCTTTCTGCTGGGCCCTCGTTACCACCCCTTTGGACAGAGAGCTGCCCCCTTTCTACCCTGAATCCCTGCCAGGGCCCGGCTTCGACGAAGGCACCCGGTACATACTCTCACGTAGTCTCTTGCAACGAAGGGGAAGGGTCATCCTTACGCTGCAAACCCAGAAGCCGGGGCTCAGAGGGGCCTGTAGCCCGTCCCCGAGACCTCCCAGAGCCTGTAGGGGGTCTGGACCTACCTGGGTTCCTGGCTTGGTGACGTGCCGTGCGGCCTCTCCCTGGTCCCGCCAGGGGTCTCTGCTAGCCGCATCGCTGGTGACGGCCGGGCCCTGACCCTGCCAGCCTGCCTCTTCCTGCCCCAGGGGCGGAGCCCTTGCCGCTGCCCAGCCCCTTGCGTGAGGCCTGCTGAGCCAGCAGCTGAGTGTGCACACGGACTCCCCTGCCCCCTCAGTCCTTGGCCGGGGCGCCGCCTGCCGCACACTCCGCCTGGTCCTTCAGGTGCCCTGTCCCACCCACACCTCCGTGCCAGGGGTGCCGCCTCCCAGCTCCACCGGCCCTTGGGGCCGGCCGCAGGCACACGCCACGTGTCCCTCTAGCTCCACGGAGCCGGCCTCCTGCACAGGTCCTCAGGTCTACACTGCAGACCTCAGCAGAGGGGTCAGATCTGAGTGGCCAGAAAGACTCCTCTGGGCCCCACATCTCTCGCTCACCCCAGGGTGCCTGAGGTTCTCCCCTGAAATCGGAGGCAGAGGAGAGAGAAGGACGGCATCCCCTCGGCCTCCTGCCTCCTTTCCCGTGCCTGCCGCAGTGAGCTGCTGCGGACTGCGTGGCTTGCAGTGACCACACTGTACTCTGTCGTGGCTCGGGAAGCCAGAGTGTCGGCGGGGCTGGCTGCCCCCGGGACCCGCAGGGTGTGTGTAGTGCCTCCCTCGGGGCCCCGCAGCGGCCGTCCTTGGCGTTGCTTGGCCTGTGCGCACATCGCTCCAGTCTCTGGCCTCGCCAGCCCGAGGCCCTCCCCCGTGTGTCTTCACGTGGCCTACTTAGGAGGACACCGTCACTGGACCAGGGCCCGCTGGACGCCAGGATGTCCTCTCTCAACTCATCACATCCCTGTTTCCAAATAAGGTCACATTCTGAAGGTCTGAGGGGACGTGAACTTGGGGAGACATTCTCCAGTCCCAGACACCCTCAAATGGCTCAGGAGCTGGAGGGAAGGGCTCTTCCAGCCTTGTAGCAAAGCTAGGGCAGCCCTGAGTCTCTCTCTCTTTTTTTTTAAAGATTTTGTTTTTATTTATTTGACAGAGATCACAAGTAGTCAGAGAGTCAGGCAGAGAGAGAGAGAGAGAGAGAGAGAGAAGCAGGCTCCCTGCTGAGCAGAGAGCCCGATGTGGGGCTCGATCCCAGGACCCTGGGATCACGACCTGAGCCGAAGGCAGAGGCTTTAACCCACTGAACCACCCAGGCGCCCCGCCCTGAGTCTCTTGCTGCTTAGTCTGGAACCTTCCAAACCCTGCTGACTCCCTCATCCATGTCCTGGCTTCAGAGAGGGGACCCACGGTCCAAAGTAACTTTCTTGTCTGCCGAGGGCGCATGGCGGCCCAGCAGCTCAGGCAAGGTGAGCTCAGGGAGGAGCTGCCTCTCCAACCCTCCGCCATGACAGGGAGACGCCTGGAGGACAGAGTCCTACAGGCCATGGGACAGAGCACCGAGGTGAGCGAAACCCTTTACCCTGTTCTCCCAGAGTGAGGCTGCCCTCCTGCGCACGTGCTCCCTTCCTCAGGGACCTGTCCTCCTTGTCCCACGGCAGGCGCAACCCCTGGAGAACCCCTTTCCTGTGGCTCCCCTGTCCCTGTTGAGCCCTTGTATGTGCCCTACGCTCATGTGACTGTGCTCGTGTGTGTGGACCCCACAAGCTGCAGTCGGGTCGTCTCTTGGCTTTAACTCAAGTATCTGAGCCTGGGGTCCCCTCAAGCTCTGCTCGGGAGAGCACTGTGGACGCCAGCCCGGACAGCCAGGCCAGCCCAGCCCGCACATGCTCCCGGCGGCCGGTCCAGTCACGAGCCCACGAGCCCTCCGAGGGCCCCAACCGGGCCCACCTCCCAGCCCTGCCTCCCTCCCCCCACCAGCCCTCTCCAGCAGTCAGCAAGGTGACCCACATCTGAGGCCCCCGAGAAGCCCTGCCTCATCTGTGTGCACCAGGCGGCTTGGAGAGGGGACGGACTCTCTTGGGCTCCCTGGAGAGAAGAGCAAGTCAGACAACAGGCAGGAGGCAGGGGCCACGTGAGGACGGTGAGGAGCCGCTGGGCACTGGACCGCCCTGCACACCCCGTGCACGTGCAGGATGCCTGGCAGGTGGCTGAGCGGATGGAGCCTCCCTTTATCCACCTGCCAAATGGGGGAACTCATCTTTCTCAACTCCTGTCCCTCCCTGTTCCAAAAGCCTCTTTGGGCACTGGACCACGGGTCCTCAGAGCACGGTGGCCATGGCCCATGTGGCCGCTGGCGTAGGTAATTGACCGTGGAGGTTGTGGCTGGCAGAGACCAGCCTGCATCACAAGTGGCTCTTCGCAGTTTTCTAGTGTGAGAACGCCCAGAGTCAGCGCGGAGTCTTGGGACGTGCCAGGGACCTCCACTGCTCTCTGTTTGCTCATTCGCCTCGGCGCAGGTCTGTGATGGAGGAATCTGGCCAGGCGGGGTGGTTCTGTCCTCTCCCAGAAGCCTGAGAACTTGCTCCCCCAGCCTTGCTGTGGGCAGGCCCCCCCAACGCATCACCCCACACCCAGGCTGAGGGAAGGTAGGCCAAGCAGGCTGGGGCGTGGGGTGTCCCAGAGGAGCAGTCCGGCTCCTACAGGGGGGCTGCCTCCTTTGGCTCTCCTCCTGAGCAGTCGACACCCCCCCATCTGAATGAAACAGGGGCCCGAATCCCAGAGCCAGTCACCCCAGCTCACAAGCTGCCACACGTGGCCACAGACCCCGAATCCTTCCCTTTGCCACAAGGGATGCTGAGGAGGGAGGAGGGAAATCAGGCATCTCGGGGAAGTAGTGTAGCTTTTCCGGGTAATTACCCGCACCTTGTACGATCTAATGAGCCGTCCCAGGCCCTGGTGGAGCGGCCCGGGGGAGTTGCTGAATGTGTCCCTACTGTTCACACGGCGGGAGGAGTTCCTGATTTTCAGGATGGAAGTGGGTGTGTGCATGTGGGTGCACATGTGCACGCATGTATGTCTTCTTGATTTTTCCCTGTGTGAAGGAGGGGCCCGGGGACTGTGTGCAGGGCTGGGCAGGGATGGTGGGAGCGTGTCAGGGGCTCGGGTGGAAAGCTGAGAACCATCCAGAGGGTCCCAGGTGCGCGTGTGTGAGGTCGCCCATGAACATCGCCTCTTCGACCCCAGCCAGCCCCTCGTGCTGCTCAAACGTCAAGCCACATCTCAGTGAGCACTGCTGAATCCAGACCCTAGTGGCATTCACATTCGCTTTTCGTTCTCACAGAAATTAAGTGTGTAAAGATACCATATTTACTTTAAAAATCTATAAAGTCTTAGATGGGATAGGACGGCTCTATTAATACACATTAAAATGGTTGTGTAAGCGTTCACTGAAACAGGTGAACTTGTCCCCCTCGACCCTTCAGATGCTGGGGACAGGACAGGACAGTATCGGGACACAGGAGGCACAGCGGGGCAGCCAGGAGCTCCTGGGGCAGAGACACCGGTCTGGGGGCTGTCCCGGCCGGTCCAGCTGTGAGCCTGGTCCTTCTGGCCCTGCTGAGTGGTATCCCTGCACCTTCCTCCTTTTCTTTCTTTTGTTTTTTTATTTCTTAAAGATTTTATTTATTTGTTTTAGAGGGAGAGAGAGTGTGAGGAGGGGCGGGGGCGGGGAGCTGACTCTGAGCTGAGCGTGGAGCCCGACACGGGGCTCGATCTCACGATCCCGAGATCATGTCCTGAGCCGAAATCAAGAGTCGGATGCTTAACCCACTGAGCCACCCAGATGCCCCTCAGCTTGCTCATTTTAAAATCTCCCAGATTCCATTCCACGGAGACGCGGACTCCTGCCCCTGCTGGAGGTTTCTGGGGAGCCCCTCCACTCTCCCGCATGAAGACACGCACCTGAGCGCCAGCTGCCCCTCCTGCCACCCTGAGGGGTCAGGAAAACCCACCTACCACTCAAGCAGTGGGGGGGGTGCTCTCCTGTGCTGGGGGAGGTGGGCCTGTGACTGTGGCCCGAGGACACACCTTCCTGGCTCCATGCCTGCCGGTTCCGGGGCCTTCAAAAGCCGAGCAAGGGTTGCATTAGATAGCCAGGGCCCTCTGCCCTGGCCTGGCCTCCACTGCCACGTTAGAGGCCACGTTTGAGGCCACGGTGGCATGGGAGGGACGGCACAGGAGAGGTCTTCTCCCACCCGCGTCCCGTGCCCCCTCCCAGCAGCCCTGGAGAGCTCTCGGCCCAGCGCGGGAACTGCTGCTGCTTCCAGATGCCAGCTGCGGCGGCGACCTTCCGCCTGCCTCCGGGGACAGCCCTTCCAGAGAGGGGGAGCAGGCGGCACAGTGCGTGGAGAGGCCACACACCCAGACGGGCCGGAGCCCGCACTGCCTGCCACTTCCTCTTGCGTGTCGGCCTCAGTTTCCCCCCGGACACTCTTCCAGAGAAGTGAAGGAGTCGCCGAGAGGGAAACCTTCACGGCAGCTTCCCCGGATCCTGGAGCCCTGCTCCGCCTGGCTGGGAACCACGGTCACGAGGCAGGTTCCGGCGCTCCTCCGCCCTCTGCCAGACGGGCCTGCCTTCCCCCTCGCGCACACCTGACCGCCTGGACCTGTCCGCTCCGCCTCCCCACTCCCCGGCCCCTGGCTACTTGGGCCCCTCCTCTCAGTTGGCAGATTAAATGAAGGGAGATTTGCATAGCAATAAAAAGGTAATTAAAATCACCAACACATGAAAAGCCCATTATAAGATTCCCTGGGAAGGAGGCCTGCACTGGTCAGGAAGACGCAGTGAGAGGCGGGGCTGTCACGCCAGTTAAGGAGCCTGTTCTGGTGCTGGGGATTGCACACAGAGATTCTAATCGCCCCGGGGCCAAGCTGTTCAGCCCCGAGGGAACTCGTAAACATCCCGCTCACCATTAACGGTGACCCAAGGTGTCTCCGCGGCCCAGCGTCGCAGGCTGAGTGCAGACCCGGCGGAGGCGGAGGCCGCCGCTCGCGCTTCTCGAATTCGGTGACCCTTCCCCGCGTCTGACTGCATTTCAAGGTCGGAATCACGTGTGTCCACGTGTGGGTCTATTTGTTGTTCACGGCCACTTGGAAAGAATGTGTGTGTGTGTGTGTGTGTGTGTGTGTGTGTGTCCGTGCGTAACCACACTGATAAAGCCAACACAGCATCCAGTTACGTCCAGTGATAATTACGTTAGAGCTCTCTGGGAACTTCATGACCGGCGGGAATCCCAGCAGCCTCTGTGTAACGACTTGCGTACATGACACCCCGTCGACCGTGATGGCACCCAGAGCTCAGACCCACGGGCCCCAGAGGGCATCTCACAGATCAGGCACCCGCAGGAATCCGAGCTGGGGATGCAACGGCCCCCACCCCCACCCCGTGATTCTGCTCTGGGAAGCCGGTGGAGAAGCCTCGGCCTCTGCCACGGACCCCTTGTGTCCTACACACTCGTTCCTTGCGGAGGAGAACCTGTCAGGCTGAATGAGACCTGGCCTGCGGCGTACTGGCTCTGCCCTCTCTCCCGCTCCCCAGATGCTGTTCCCGGCCAGGGGGAACGTGCAGAGGCCCAGGGACCCCGAAACATCAGCGCTCTTCTGCTGGAACCTGGACCCATGGCATGTCCATCACCCAGGCCATGCTCCCTGACCTCCTTTTTGATCTTGACAGGGACTGAAGCTAGACCCCTGCCCCAGCCTGGGCTGCTTGGGTCGGCCGTCCACTCACCCATCCATCCACCCATTCATTCATTCCATGGTCTGCTCACGGAGCAAACATCTCTCAAGCCCCTGCTGTGTGTCATGGGCTGGGTCCTGAGGGGTTGAAAACGAGTCGGAACTGGTGTCTGGTTTCCACGTGTTCGATACCAAATATGGGAGACGGCCTGCGCCAGCATTCATTTATTCCTTTTCTTTCCCTCCTCCCTCCCTCCCTCCTTCTTCCTTCCTCTTTCCCTCCCTCCCTCCCTTCCTTCCTCCCTGTCTCCTTCCCCCTCCCTCCCTCCCTTCCTTCCTTCCTTCCTTCCTTCCTTCCTTCCTTCCTTCCTTCCTTTCCTGATTCCTCCCTTCCTCCCTCCCTCCCTTCCCTCCCTTTCTTCCCTCCCTCCCTCCCCCTTCCTTCCTTCCTTCCTTCCTCTCCTTCAGCAAGTGTTATGGACCAAGTGCAGACCACAGGATAGTGAGCACGGAAGACAGTCTTTGCTCTCACGGAGCTTACATTCTAGTGGGGAAAGCAAAAGGTAAGTAAGGGACATGCAGAGTGGCAAACACTAGAAGGTGAAGAGAATGATTGTGGAAGGTGCTGTGTTATAATACAGCACTTGAGCAAGGCATTTGATGAGATGATATTTGAATATTGTCTCT
The DNA here is from genome assembly GCF_002288905.1 of Enhydra lutris kenyoni. NCBI lineage: Eukaryota > Metazoa > Chordata > Mammalia > Carnivora > Mustelidae > Enhydra > Enhydra lutris. Next base: position 2,076,360 of record NW_019154098.1, read on the forward strand.
AAAGACGAAGAGGGAGCCATGGCTGTATCGGGGAAGGGCGTTCGAGATAGAGGGTAGCAAAGAAAAGACCCCAAGGTGGGAGTGTGATTGGAGAGGAGAGGGCAATAGAAAGAAGGATAGGATAGGATTTTAGAGAAACTGTGTATGTGTGAGAAGGTACTTCAGACCATGGAGAACTTTCTAGGCCATTGTAAGGACTTGGGATCTTATTCTGAGTGAAAGGGAAGCCCCTGGAGGGTTTGAACAGAGCGAAAGGAGACATGACTTGTACATTAGCAGGATCGTCCTAGGCTCTATGTAGAAAACAAACTGATGGGGGAAGGCGACAGAGGGGACAGGTGAGGGAAGAAGCTGGGAGAGGGAGGGGGAGGGGAAACAAGCCATGACCCTGGTGAAATGACGGTGGAGGCACGAATGTGCCAGCAGACGAGTAACGGGCAGTGATTGGACGCTTCCGATAGATCTTAAAAGTAAGGTGGAAGCATTTTCTTCTGAGTTGGATGTAAGGTGTGACGTGAAGAGAGAAATCAAAACCGTCTCTAAGCTCTTTCACATAAGAAAATGTTGGAAGTAGCCGTCCTTTACTAAGATGGGGAAGAATGCAGGAGAGCAGATATTTTGGGGATGGAGACGCAATGCTGGTTACGGTCATGTTAAGTTTGACTGACTTTTAGACATTTACGTGTTAGACATTCAGACATAGGAGTTGCACTCAGAGAAAAAACATCAGGCTGGGGTAATGGTTTCACTTCGGAAGTGAGTTTGGAGAAAAGAGCTGGTCTGGTGGTGAATCCCAGGAGAACTCCAATACCGAGAGGCATGTCAGCAGAGGGAAAGCAGCAGAGGACACAGAGGGACCAGCAAAGCAGGAGGAGAGGACGTCTGTGCAAGCCCGGTGGGGAGGGTGCGCAGAACGGTGGGAGGAGGCCCCTTGCACACAGCAGGTGCATGACGCAGGGGGTGACGCATGACCGTTGCGTCTAGCAACGTGAAGACACCACAGGCGCTGTTCTGGTAGAAGGGTGGGAGCAAACTTTGCAGGGATTCAGGGGATAACGGAGGGAGGAAAAGTGGGAACAAGTGGAGAGGATCGACGAGGGGCTCACTGTACATGTGGGGGTAGGGCTGATCTCTGCGTGCACACACACAGGTGTGTCTGCGCATTCCACACTCACACCCATTTCATGCGTATGAGAGACATTTGTAACAGAATCCTGTGATTCAGTGGAGTGCAGAAATCCGATGACGGGGGGATAGAGGCAAGATATGGTCCACTGACCCCAAGAAACAGGCAGACAGTGGTCCACCACGGTACACGTGGGCCTGCCCTGAGCCCCGGAGGGACACACCCCAAAGTCTCCGGCGCCCGGGATGCTGTCCGTGGTGCTGAACGCGGCTTGGCTCTGGCCAAGATCACACTCCACACTTGCGTGCCCAGAGGAGGTGCTCAACACATGATTTACGATTTGGCATTTAACTACATCAGTCTGTATATTTAATTGCTATTTTATCACCTATTAAATCATGAACATCACATAATTTATTGGATGTCATCGACACTGGAGGGAACGGGATACAGGGGAAAGGAGAATGGGAGGACGGGAGGGGTTAGCTCTTCACGTAGAGGCCATGACATGCCAGGTACAGCACTGGGCAGAGCTCGCAGGTCATCTCCTGTGGTTACCATGGCCATGCTGAGAGGTGAGTGCTTGGAACCCCATTCTTTCCGTGTGGTTCAGGGGAGTTCAGTGTGTGTGTGTGTGTGGACAGCAAGTGAGGGGAAGGCACTGAGTCTGGATTAGAATCCAGGTCTGTCTCCATGCCCCTGTGCACATCATGACCTTACTAGCCCCGTGGGAAGATCGCTACTCCCATCCCCTTCCTTAATGGCTTTCCTGAGGTCGGCAGGGCACAGGACAAAGACAGGGGTCAGTCTGCGCAGCCAGAAGAAACCTGGGGAGGTTCCATCTTGTGTTAATGACAGGTATCATGGAAGGAGCTTCATGCAAAGTCTCCAATTCATCTCAGATGAGTAAATTTTCATAAAGTGCAAATGTCCTCAGTCTGCTCCCACATTAAACGTCATCAACAGCTTTCCCCCAGCGGAATTACTTTCCTTCAGTGCAGTCATTCACATCCTCTGTGGTGACCAGTGGAACTTCTTCAGGGGAGATGGGACGTTGGCCATAAGACGGGCGGCTCAGATGTCCTGCTGCAGGAAGCATGACTGACGGACCCAGCAGTTTCCCTTCTGAATCCACAACTGCGTTTGCAACAAGGCATCCAATCCTTCTCCTTCCACCCCCCCTTTTTTATAGGCAACAAATGTACAAAAGAGCCGAGGTGTCTGTGCGCCTTCACCTTCTCTAGCCTGTCCTTGATCCCACAGATGTTTCCCCACTAAGTGTCCTGCACATCTAACCCCCTCCTGGCACTCATTTCTTAATGGATCCAGACGAGCTCAGACAGGTAGAGCTAACCTATAAACAGGGCTGCTACACCAGAGCTGCTTCTTACCAAGGTCTCAGTGGCCATTGCTCTGTGTACAATGGTGTGTGTGTGTGCGCATGCATGTGTGTGCGCACGGCCCTGATCAATCAGGGATCCTCATTCTAGATCAAGGTTCTTTCAACACCTATGTTGCAAGGATTCCACTAATTACCAGAATGGACCTCACCATTATATGGCACCAATAATTGACTGATTATAAGGAAAAGGACGGCTTACCACCATCCCACCTCTTCGTAGCTGCCTCTCGTTTCTCACAAAATGTCCCTCATAGGTCCCCACTTCTTAGGGTTGGGTCTAACATGGGTTGAAGGTCATCTGACCAGCTCCCTCTCTTTGCAAGCATTCTGTGCCATGTGGCTGGACAGAGAGGGATGAGGCCCCAAGGGCTTACAGGGAAAAGGAGTCTGGCATCAGCATGCGGCCCTATGTGATGTCCTACGTCTATCTTTCACCAGAGAATCTGCAGCGGCCTCAGTTAATTATAAAATAACACTTTGTTTCCTTGCATATATTAGGCTGCACTCCATGAAATTGTCATTTTTGTGGTTCAAGAACATCGAATGTCAGTGATTTGCTGTGGCTCACTGTGGGATCTTCCTTGAGAATCTTGTTGGGGGAATGAACTGAGGAGGGGGTTGGCATGGCGAGATTCAGACCCTCTTGGGTCCCTAGCCCTAATACCAGCAAATATCATCCAAATCAATCTCTTCCCAACCAGGTCTGCACAAATCCTGCCCACCCGCTGGGGTGAAGACGCAGCATTAACTGTATTCCTAAATTCCAATCACAAAAAAGAGCAGATGTTTTCTAAAATAAAAGGGCATTTATGACGCTCCTGAGGACTTTCTTAACTATGCCAGAAGGCAGTACCCAAAGGGACGAAAGTAAACCTCAATTCAGAGGAATAAAAGGGCGGAGCCTGGGCGAGTGTGGGAAGGACTGACTGCAGAGACGCGTCCCTCATCCCGGGAACCCGGGATTGCTCACCTAATCCACAGCTCATGTCGTCCACCAGGTCCCCAACACCCATCGTCTCCGTTCTTTATCCCGAATCCCAATCTCCTCCCCTCCCACCCACTTAGTTTCCAAATCGAAACCTGGGGCCCTTCCTTCTCCCTCATCCCACGTCAGCCCCTCACCAACTTCCGTCCCATCTGCCTCTGAACTCTGGATGGAATCCGTCTGCTTGTCTCCACCCGCTGTCTCCACTCTGGTCAGGGTCGCCACTGATCCCCGTCCCGACGACGGTGATGGAACCCTCACCGTGCAGGCCTCACATTCTATTCCCAAGAAGTTTACCCCCACCCCAAAGCCAGTGCAGCCTTGAAGGAGTAAAGCCAACTGTGCCTGAGCATCAGTAACGCCCACAGTTTTTCCTGCTTCCAGAACAAAATCGAAGTCACGGAGCTCATCCCCCGCTCTCCGGCCTCTCGTCTCACCCAGCCCGCTGTCTCCCGGGCACGCTGAGCTGTCCCCTGACTCTTTGCCTTCAGGGGGCTGCCGATCATCTCCCCAAAGAATTCCTTCTCTCCCTCTCTTTCCCTGCCCGGCTCCCACCCATCCTTCAGGACTTCCTGCGTCAGTCTTTGTGCTTCCCTGTCTCAAACTGAATTCGACACCATCTGTCATCACTGTGTCTGTGTGACTGCCTCCTCTCTTGACCAAACTCTCTGAGGGCCAGGGCTGCCCTTACATGCCTTTGTGCTCCTAGAAGCTCCTTCGGTGGCTGAAGCACAGACCGGCTCTCCTGGAAATTATGCTGTGCATGAACATCGCTGCTGTCGCCAAGCCCCGTCCCTGAGACGGCCGCCCCCCGGCTATGCACCCCAGCATGGCAGAGCCAGGCTCCGCTTCCCAGCACAGCCCTTCCATGGACATGTGGGTCCTGATAGGAGAGGGACGTGACAGGAGTCGATGACGGAGGCAGTGTCGGGCCTCATGTGTCGGCTGCAAGAGGGAGTTTTAGGGGCTCTGAACCCTCTGCAGCACCGTAAATCTGGTAACTGAGGGTGAGGTTGGGCCGACCACGTGGTGGGATCGCGCTCCTGCTGCTTCCCAACTGCGGTCGGAATCAGTCTTTACGGAGAGATGGGAGGGGTCCGTGTGCGCGCACGCGTGTCTGCACGTGTGTGTGCGTGTGTTTGTCCATACCCCACACAGAGAGGGGGAGGAATGTGTATACATACCCTATTTATAGGGAGAAGACAGCATCCTCAAGCAGAAAGAACCACAGCGGGGGCTCCGTGATAAGGGTTTGCATCCCCTCCCTCAGCCCTGTGACTCCGTGGGGCGTCACGTCATGGAGCTGGGGCTTTGGTTTGAGCAGATTCAAATTCTACCTCTGCTCTCTGGCCGCGAGGATCCTGTGTGCCGCCTGAACTCTGAGCGCTGGGTTCTCCGTGTGGAAAATGGGGATCGCTGCGAGTTGCTAGGGAGACCGAGTCTAGGTCCCTAAATTCAGAGGGTCCCCATGTCCCTTGTGGGGGCTGGGGGATGCCGGTCACACTTACCCACGCGGGTGCACGTTGCGTGCAGACGGTAAGCTGGGCGTCACCGGTTAGACCACGTCAGTCTCTTTCCGTCTCCGGCTGGCACCTCGCGAGGCAGTGAGGCCCCCATGTGTTCACTGAATCTGTCCCCACGGGCTGATTTCTCTCCGAGGCCCCACATCCTCCTGGCGTCCCTGGGCTGCAGAACCTCAGACGGGGGACCTGCTGACGGCCTTCTCCTCTGGCTAGCTCCGCGCGTCAGATTGCAAATTGGCAAAACTGTCAGACAAGCAGCAATAGAAAAAAAAGTTTTTAATTAGTTCTTCCTAAAGATCAGAAGACGCGTGAAAGAAAAGTGCTTGAATCCACACGTGGTTCTTTGAACTATAATTAGTCCGTGGGGTGTAAGAGCCCAGTAGCGCCCCGGCGGGCTGCTGCGAAGTTGGGAGGAAGAGGGGAGTCTGGGGGAGGCGGGGGAAGGTCCAGTGTCCAGGCGGAGTTGAAGGGTTGGGGTCTCACGTGCGTGGGCTCATCCCGCTCTTCAGGGGGCCCCAGCGAGGTGGGAGGCCACACCTGGCGAGAGACAGTGTCTGCTCCCAGACAGTCCCGTTGGACGGAGGAAAGCTCTCTCCAGGCACCAGCGTCTGTCCGGGCTGGGAGTGGGAAGCTGGCCATGCGTCCAGGTGCTCGGGGAGCGGAGAAGGAGTGACCCCAGCCGGGTGTGTCTCAGCCCCTCCTGGAACCCCGAAGAGTTAGGGCTGGACTCTGCCTGGGTCTCTGAATCTCCTCACAGGGGGTCCTCGTTAGGTAGCAGAGTTGGGGAGAGAGAGGGAGCCGAAAGGGCCCTTTGCAAGTCGGCCTGATGCCCACCTTCCGAGAACCTTCCCACAAGCCTGCCCTTGTCACGGCCTTTTCCTTCTCCAGATTTGCCATCAGACACTAACCGGACACACCAACACTCCGTGAACACACACACAGCACGGCCACGGGCTACATCGTAACCAACTTTCTTCTCACCCCCGGAGCCTCGGTTTACAGAAGAGGAAACAGAGGGATCGAGCCTCAGAGGAGCTGGTCCAGGTCACCAGAGTGAGGGGCAGAGCTTGACCTGCAGCTCCCGCTGTGGCCCCAGAGCCCGCAGGCTCCCCAACACCCAGTGCCCCGTTCCCGTGGCCTGTCCGCTCTCCGCCGGCCTTCGGGGCAACGCTGAAGGTTGTCTAGCAACCCTCGAACCGCCTCACAGCGGGGCAGGAAGATGGGGCCCCTGACGCTGAGGATGCCTGCAGGGCTCCCCCCGGTGCGGGGCTGGCGATCGAAAAGCTGCGATCTGAACTCAGCTCTCCGGATGGCGGTACCCGGCCCGGGTGCGGCCCCAGCACTGCCCAGACTGGACTCCCCGGTCATCTACTCCACACAACTACTGGGCATTTTAGGTAAGTGGGATACACATTCAGAAAAAATCATGAATCGTAAGTGAACAGGTGGTGAGACTTTACGAAGTAAACTCAGCCGCGTAGCCGCCAGGCAGGGGGAGAGATAGAGGTCTTCCTGCCCTGGACGCCTCCGTTCCCATCACCAGCCCAAGGGCAGCCACCGTGCCCGCGTCACATACTAGGTTAGAACTTCAGATCTTCATATAAATTGAATCATATACCCTGTAGCCTTCTGCACAGGCTTCTTCCTCCCGAAATTATGTTAATGAGTCACCCATGTTGCTGTAAGTAGCAACACGCCCTTCCTTGTTTCCCTGCGTTACTCACACATGACTACACAGAGAGTTACTTAGCCGGCCTCCAGCTGCACAATATTATCCTTTCTATCTTTTGGTTATTATAATTAGATCTGCTCTAGACCTGCACGCGCATGTCTGCCGATAAACACACACCGGTTCTGGTGGGGGCACATCCAGGAGTGGCAGTCTGGTCCCAGACGATGTGCGCTCAGCCGTCGTGGGCTCCGGTGAACCCTTCTTCACGGGGCTTGCTCTGATGTACCCTCCAATGGGCTGCGTATTTTTAGTTACTTCCCGTCTTAGCCAACATTTAGGATTTAAAAATTTGGCCACGCTCGGGGCGCCTGGGTGGCTCAGTTGGTTAAGCGTCTGTCTTTGGCTCAGGTCGTGATCCCGGGGTCCTGGGCGTCAGGCTCCCTGCGCAACGGGGAATCAGCTTCTCCTTCTACTGCTTCCCCTGCCCCTCGCTCGTGCTCTCTCTGTCTTTCTCTCTCTCTCAAATAGTCTTTTATTTATTTGTTTATTTATTCATTTTTAAAAGATTTTATTTATTTGACAGAGAGACACAGCGAGCGAGATCACAAGCAGGGGGAGCAGGAGAGGGGGAAGCAGGCTCCCCGCTAAGCAGAGAGCCCTACGCAGGGCTTGATCCCAGGACCCTGAAATCATGACCTGAGCTGAAGGCAGAGGCTTAACGACTGAGCCCCCAGGCGCCCCCCAAATAAATAAAGTCTTTAAAAAAACTTGGCCATTCTGTGCACTGGTACTGTTTTGTGATTTTTAATGTACGTTTTCTTGACAACTAAGGAGATCGAGGACACTTGCTTATTGTCCGGTTTGACACCATCCCTGGAAAGTTCCTGTTCGAGCTACTTGTGCCGTTTTTTTTTAAAAAAAAAAAAAATTGAGTTGTTTGTGTTTTTCTTCTTGATTTATAGAAGCTCTCTTTTAAATATAATCTGAGTAGGAGTCCCCTGATTGGACGTAAATCCTTCATTCTAACAAAGTATAATGCATTCGTCTTCTCTTTTATGGTTAGTGGCTACCTCGGGGTCATGAGGAAAGTGCCCTTTGTTACTTTCCGGAAATTTTACTGCTTCCCTCTTCACATTTACATCTCAGAAATCACGGAGCTGGGGTTCTGATGCGGTTTGTAAACAGCTTTCAAAGGGCGCTGGGTGAGGGCCGGCTTCCCCCACACGCATGTCCGTTGCCCACGTCATTTCTTGAAAAGACTGTTATTGTCCACAGAAGGGCGGAGGCGCTTTGTCCAAAACGGTGAGCTTTCTTTGTGGGAGAATTTTCAACTGCAGGTTCATTTATTTTTAAAGAGATAAAGGGCGATGCCAGTGTCTCTTCTGAGAACTCTGGTTACTTGTGTACTTAAAGAATTGGTGAATTTTGTCCGAGTTGTCAGATTTATGAGTGTCAAGGTCACATTCTTTACCATCCTTCAATGTCCCTGAGATCTGTAGTGATGTCGTCTTTCTCACTCTGCGTATTGATAGTTGTCTCCTCTCTTTTTCTGATCAGTCTGGTTAGAGGCGTGCCGATTTTAGTAATCTTCTGAGCAAATTGGGTTTGGCCCCATGGGCCTCCTGGACCTCTTCCCAGGCCCTGCTTGGCTGGCTTCCTCCTTGCCTTCCGGCCTGCCTCCTGCCTATTTCCCATCTCCTCCGCTCTCAACCACTGGCTCTCCCCGGTGAAAGCGGTGAGCTTTGACTGGAAAGCCCGCTCCTCTGCTAATGCTGGTCTGTAAGCTATCAATTTCCCTCCTCCTAACATTTCAGTGGCATTTTACAAATTCTGATGTGCTCTCTTCTAGCTTTCATTCAGTTCCAAATACTTCCTAATTTCCCTTTGGGTTTCTCTGCTGATGCAATGGGTTGTTTGCAAGTGCGTTATTTGGCTTCCAAATATTTGGGCACTTTCCAGAAATCTTTTTACTATCGATTTCTCATTTAAGTTCATTGTGGTCACAGCACATACTTTATACAACCTGAATCGTCTTAAGGCATCGAGATCCTGTTTCAACGGCCCGGAATGGGGTCTGTCCTGGTGAACGTTCCACGTGCGCTCGGAGAGAGCATATGTTACAAATCTCACTCAGGCCACGTCGGTGACCAGTGTGTCCAGGTCCTCGGAGCCCTACCCGGCTCCCTGCACCTGTTCCACCTGCAATGGAAAGACAGGGGTTGAAATCGCGCTGTTCTTGCAGATTTGTCTGTTTTCCCTGCGTTTCTAGTGGTTTCTGCTCCGAGTGCTCTGGACCTCCGTTATTAAGTGCATAAACACGCAGGATTGTTATGTCCTCCTGATGAGCCGACCCTTCATCATTTGAAATGAGCTTTTAAATCTCTGGCGACGCTCTTTGCTCCGAAATCTACTCCGTCTGACACGGCAGCTCGCTCGCTCGGACGGACACCAGCGCGGCACGCGGCTCTCCATCAGCGCGCGTCCTTCCCCATCTTCCTCTCCAGACCTTCCTCTCCAGCACCGCCTTGAGTCTGTTCGTCGAATCTGAAAGCCTCTGCCTTTACTGGGGTGTTGGGAGCACTTAATTATTGATAACATTTGGTTTAATCTACCTTTTGACGGATACCGTCTCAGTTTTATCTTCTCAGCTGTCCATGTCCCCCTTCCCGTCCTCACGCGACGAAGCAGTTGGTGCCCCGGAGGCCCCGTTTGGTGCTCCCACACCCGCCACAGCGTCGCCTGACGTGTTCATCTTCTCTCTGTCGTACTGTGGATTTCACCTGTCGGTGCTGGATCTTCTTGTGTTCCTACGAGCATTTTTGAGCTTTGTTCTGGGATCCTGTTGCATTACTCAGAAATCGTTTCATCCCCTCGGGTTTTCTGTTTTGTTGGTCTGGACCCGTCGGTCACATCTGGTCTAGAAATAGTTATTCCCCGTGACTGAGGCCAGATTTCTGGATAACTCGCAGGTTGACTGTTGGGATGAAAAATATGCCCGACGTCCCCTGCCCTGGGTGAGCCCTGGGAGCCCTTCTAATGCCCTTTCTTCCCTCAGCCTGCACAGTCCCCACATGCACGCCATCTTACTCCTAGTGAGTCGGTCCTTCAAACCGACACCCAATTGTTATCAATTTTGCTTTAAAGTGTCACCTTAATTTTTTTTAAAAAAAGATTTTATTTATTTATTTGTCAGAGAGACAGCAAGAGAAGGAACACAAGAAGGGGAGTGGAGAGGGAGAAGCAGGCTTCCCACTGAGCAGGGAGCCCGATGCGGGGCTCGATCCCAGGATCCCAGGACCATGACCTGAGCCAAAGGCAGATGCTTAATGACTGAGCCACGCGGGCCCCCCATAAAGTGTCACCTTAACTTTGTAAAAACCTTTTCATTGTTAGACAAAATACAGATACAGACCGTGACACAAAGAAACGCGTAGCTTACATTCCCCGGGCAAGCATTCTGGTCACCACTGCCAGTGTGAGAAATAGAACATGGTCCCCAGCAGGGAGCCCCACCCACAGCCTCGCCTCAGCCGAGCATCCCCCTCCCTCCACGCACAGCCCGGCAGGGAACCGCTACTCTGATTTTCATAGTGATGACATCTTTCGTTAGAAACAGCTCTATGATTCACAGGCTGAGTCCCTGGATGTTACAGCAAACCATTGCCCAATTTTTAAAATGTGACATGCCCTTTCCATTTCTTTTATTCCGTAAGTCCCTCCTATTTTCCTGATTCCCTGCCATGATCCGCAGGGCAGCCCGATTCCCTTGCCTTCCAGACTCTCCTCAGTCTGGACTTCGCTGATAGCATCCCCAGCACGTTCCCTGCCCTTTGTACTTTCTGCATTTTGACGCTGGATCCAGATTCTGGGTCAGACTCGGGCTTAATCCCTTTCTGAAGACATTATTTGGTCTTTGGCCAGACAGGCGGAGGTGTATGATTGCTGATTGTATCTCCCTTTGCTATGTGAGCAGCCGCACATTTTTAATGCCTGTGCCCACTAATTCATTTGGAGTTGCAAAGGGGGACTATCCTAATTCTGTCGTCTCTTTTCCTATTTGTCACCTGACTTTTCAAGAATTTAAGGGAAAAGTCATCTTATGTACCTACATGCTGACCCCTTGCAGGATTACCTCCTTTCCTGTCACTGCAGGGGAGTTTCTCTGTCCGGCTTCGGGGGTGCCCGTGATGTAGACACTCAGCCTTCATCTCCATAAAAATGTCTTTTTCTGGAACGCATTTTCCTGGTTATTGAATTCTCGGTCACCATTTAAAGATGGGCTCAGTGTTTCTGCTGAGACACCAGCTGGCATTTTTGTCTTTGCCTTTGTTTCTAGAGTCCCCTCCGCGGTCCACGCTCCTTCCCCACCTTCCCTCTGGCTGTAAAGCTCCGCGTTGGGCTACGATGTGCCCAACGGCCTTTTCCTTTGTGTTTATTTTGCTCTGTTTTGCTGAGTTTCTTGATGTGATAGACCAGTGTTTTAATCACATTGATGAAATTTCAGATTCTATAGACTCAATGTTTCCTTCCCCTTCTCAGTCACGCCGGCTGTGTCACTTCCTGCTGTCCGGTAGGTAATGCTGCTCAGTTTTTTATTGTGCCTCGTTTTCTCCGTGCTCGGGTGTATTCACGTCCACAGCAATTCTGAACGACAACAACAAAATCCAAAATAGAAACCTGTCCTCAAGTTTACTGGGCTTGCCCCACTTTTCTTCGGAGTCAGGTGAGTTTTCCCATCCGCTTCTAGAGCTTTGATAGCTCTCCTAAAGTTTCCCAGCCTCTTCCCTCCCCATGTCCACTTCCACCTACAGATACGTGAGCAGTTATCGCAGACACTCATCATCAGGGAAATGCAAATCGAAACCACAATGTGTTACCACTCATTTTGGCTAGTACCGGAAAGACAAGAAATAACACGTTTGGGTGAGGCTGTGGAGGAAAGGACGGTCGTTCACGGCTGGTGGGAACAGAAATGGCAGAACTCCAGTGGAAAAAGGTATGGAGGCTCCTCAAAAAATTAAAAACAGAAATACCCCATGACCGTGTAAATCCACTTCTGTCTGTCCACCCGTAGCAAACAAAAACGCCAAATTTGAAAAGATATATGAACCCCGAAGTTCACTGCCATGTGATTATAGTAGCCAAGCTATGGAAGCAACCTGTGTCCGTCAATGTATGAGTAAATAAAAAAGCAATATATAATTAAAAAAAAAAAACAGTTATCGCAGACATTTTAAAGCTCTTGCCTTCTAATTTCAACATATGGACCGCGTGCAGATCTGTTTTTATTAACCGTTTTCTCTGTTTTGACCTTGTATGACAGATCGCTGCTTCATGTCATGTTGATCTCTTTTGTTTTCTTTTAACTGAAATATAATTAACATGTAACTTTGTGTCTGTTGAAGGTGTGCAGCTCTCTAGTTTGATGCATTTGTACATTGCGACGTGATTACTACCGTAGCATTAGCTAACACCTCTATCGTGTCACATAATTATCATTTCTTTTTCCTGCTGGAAAAAATTAAGATCTAGTCTCTTAGCAACTTGGAAGCTTAGAACACGGTGTCATTGACTGTGACCCCTGTGCTCCGCATTAGCGCCCAACACTACTCCTCTACCAGCTCCAGCTGTGTGCCCTTAGGCAACACCTCCCCCATTTCCATGGACCCCCTCCCCCGCCCGCCCCATGGTAACTTTCGTTTTTGTAATGGACGCTGTGGACTGGGAGTCATACATTCTCCAGATTCTGTTATCTTGTCTAAGAGTGTTAAATTTTGTTCTGGAAGATAATTAAAGTACTGGTATATCATCTTGGGCCTGTGGTTGTGCTGTGGGGTTCAGATGTCAGTCTAAGACGCGGGTCTGAACCCCAAGCCCCTGCTGGGGTCCCAGGAGAGTGCCCAAGGTGCTCATCAAGGCCCTCTGACCGTGCTTCTCTGGCACTGGGCACTCGGCCCGCTCGGTCTCCTGGCTGTGCTTTGGGGAAAGCTCCTTCCATGGGCAGTGTGGGAGCCAAGGATTTGATAGGACTTTGCATACAGATTTAGGGTATCATCCTCCAACCCAGGATTTTTCTCCTTTAATTTCTAGCCTCCTTTTCAGTCCTAAATGTTGGTGTCTGACTTCCCAGCAGTAAGACCGCGGATTTCCTCTCGAAGTCTAATTTGACTGTGCTGGGAGGACTGGGCATTCAGTCCCTCAGGAGAAAAGCCAGAGGGACATCAAGCCTGACTGGACTGATTCCCTTACTTATGGGCAGTGGCATATCGGTGTCTGTTTCTGATGCCTCTCCAAAGCCTTCCAACAGTGGTTTTTGTATTTTCCCTGGATTTAATAATTGCCGTGGACCCATCCCGTTGGTCTATATGTCTGTCTTTATGCCCAGACCACATGATTTTTTATTACTGTAGCTTCGCAGCAAGATTTGAAATCAGGAAGTGCATTTTGTTCTTCCTTCTCAGGATTATTTTGGCTGTTTGAGGTCCCTTCAGATTCTGTATGAACTTTGGGATGGGATTTCCTATTTCTGCAAAAAGAAGTCACTGGGATTTTGATAGGCTTTGCATGGGATTGTAGATACTGACATTTTGGCCATAGTAAGACTTGTGACCCATGAGCATGGGGTGTGTCTACACTCATCTGGATCTTCTCTGATTCCGCTGGGCAGTTTTGACCTTTTCACTGTACCTGCCTTCCTCCTCCTAGGTTGTCCATCCCCAAGTGTTTATTCCTTGATGCTGTCAAAAGTGGGACTGTCCCTGCAATTTCCTTTTCAGATCGCTCTTCGTACGGAAAGGAAACGGAGCTTCATGTGTTGACTTTACTTATTTATTTACTTTCATAAGAGAAGTTGTTTATCTATTTTCTCTAAGATTTACAACTGTTACGACGAAACACTTAGTCAAGTTGGGCTGACCTTGTCTTATGTCATGTTCGTTCGAAGCGCACTGTTTTCAGGATTATCCCCACATACTTCCTCCTCGTTACTCTATTTCCCTTCCTGAGTTACGATGCTCCCACTTCAGATCCTTTCCTCCTGAGTTCAGATCTCGCGGGTGGCTGCGGGCAGTGTGCAGGGCTGGTGGCCGTGGCCCCTCTGTGGACGTCTGCACCTAGCAGGGGCCTCGGTCATGGCTTCTCCATGGAGCTTGGGGCCATGGGCTGGGGGGGCACTCCAGGCGTGAGGCCGGGTCTCAGGGGTTGCAGAAGGCTGACCTTGTATCGTTTGGTCTTTGCCCCCAGTCTGCACTGTGGGGGCCTCTCCTGAAAGCCCGGCGTGCTTGGAAAGCTCTATCTTTCCAGTTTTTCCTTCTACGCTTTTCTTGGCTTCCTGGCCCTGAGCCACTGCTTTGTGCCTCTTACGACCCTGTGAGGCTTGGGATTTGGCAAATTCCCCAAGGGAACCATTTGTTCAAAATGGTGGGCTCACTTCTGTGAGCTTCTTTTTCCTCAGGGACCTTGGCCCCTCCAGAGCTGACTGCCTGGAAAGTCCTGAACTCCTCTCTGGTCCTTCCAGACCCACAAGACCCCCTTACTTGACTCTCTGCTTGGACTCCCCATCCTGCAAATCACAAATGTCCCCAGAGGAGCTGCTTTACCTCATCTCTCTGTTCCCTCCTCTCGGGGACATGAGGATTGTGGCCATCTTGGTCCTACCCCAGCTCCTTCAAACGGCGGTTTATCCTGCCTCTGGTCCTGCCCTCACAGCCGTCATCTGCGGGGCTTGGTCTGGTGTAACGTACGCTGTGAGGGGAGGGCATCTGTTCCCTCTAACTGACTTTTCCCCATAACCAGCGTACACGCTTCCGTGGTCTGGTTTTTCCCATATTTTCAATTTCACACAAACTAGTTTGGTCCTGAGCATACTCTCAGGGTCCAGCAAACACAATTTTACGTAGAAAACAAAAACGAGAGCAATTACTTGGATAATTTCAGTAGAAATCATCTGGGTTGTGTTTACCCAGGCTGCCTGGGCCAAGTTCAAAGAAAATGAGGACTAACTGGGCAGCGTTCTAGAGTGGGGACAACAGACATGTTTTTAGTCTCCATCATGACCAACCGCGCATGTGCCCCGTGGCACTGGCTTTGTTGTTCCCAGAAAGATGGGGGTCCCCGTGTGCGGACACACTGGCCTCTCCCAACTCGGGAGCCTCCCGTGCTGGAAGATCCAGGGGCGGCCGTGAGGAGAAGCAGGTGTGTCCCCTCCAAGGTGAGGGAGCTCACAAGGCTCCCGAGGGCCCCTGACATCACGTGACGGCTCTGTCCTTCCAGCATCCTCACGGCCTTCAGGGGCTGGTTTGGAGGTCAGACTGACCTGGTTTGAGTTCTTGTTCTAACCTGAGCGGCTTTGCAGAAGCCACCAACCTTCTCCAGGCTCCCGTGTATACATTCCTTGAAGGAGAAGGGCCGTCCCTGCGTCTGATGCTAGTCATGAAGGTCAAAGGGACCGTAAGCCAAGCACAGGCCATGACCAGCACAGCCGGGAGGCCGTGTCCCTCCCCTTCTCTCTCTCCTAAGCTATGCTCTGCCCCTCGTGGACCCCCATGGCAGGCTGTTTTCACAGGCCTGTCCATGTCTTGCCGACGGAGACTAGGACCACTCCAACCCGGGCAGAGGGCCTGGCACGAGGAGGGGCTCAGCGCAGCTCCGCTGGCTGGGAGGGGACTTGCTCACGTGCATGGGCCACAGGGGCAGTCCGTGGGCACCTTCTCTGTGCGGGGCTGTGGGCATGCAAAGGAGGTGACAGACACGGGCCTGTGAGTCCTCCCAGGGAAATGTGGTTACCATAGAAACGTGAAGAGTGCTCTGCAGGCACTGACCGCCGGGCTGTGGGGGGGATATCCCCCTGCAGAAACCGGCCTCCACGTGGAGAGAGTGCGAGGGGGCCCAGTGGAAAGCCAGGGAAGGGGGCGCGGGGTAGGACACCGACGGGTTCCTGAGCCGCTGGTTGTCCAGAACAACATAATCCCCCCCCAGGCCCTGACCGCTTCCTCTGTCCGGAGGGGTTTCTGGGAGACTCAGGAGAAGACATGAGCACAAGTTGTGGGTAAGCAAAGACCCCCAAGAGCATCAGGTGTGAAGGCCGGTGTCCCAGGCAAGCCTCCCGAGGGCGCTCGCTTCTCTTCTGTTTCCCACACAGCTCCGGCCTCTTGACGATAATCATGGGATCTTGAGCCACAGAATTCATGTCTTCCCTTCCAGGCTCTTGGGGAGAACACGGGGACAGCATGAGCGCACACTTCTGAGAGTTGCCAAGGGACCCTAAGGGTACTCGGTGCACATGCTTCTAGGAATGATGCTGGACACCGCAGGAACAATCATTATCTTCTTATTTTCCTCATTGCCGCCTCGGATGCTCTGGGCCTCTTCCGTCTCCCTGGGTCCCCAGCTCAGCACGCACCCATAGCCCAATGGCTCCCATCGCTCAGTCCACGGCACGGCCCACAGCCTTCCCACTCCCAAGGAGGAGGGGCTCAGGAACCCTTCAGGGTCAGGAGGGGGTCCTCTAGGCCATGCCTGTTCATGGGTCCCCTTGACCAGAGGCAGGCACAGAGCTCTCCGGGGGGCCAGGAGGGGTCCTCCGTGTCACTCGGGCCGTTGTTCTGATGGGGCCACCTTAGCTCCGTCAGTCTGAAGAGAGGGCCATGACCTGACTCCCCCTCCCCAAATTCCCGAGCCAACACCCCAGTAGCTGGGGCTGGTCATGAGACCCAGGGCACGAGACCCCGCCATTCCCAGGGGGCAGCACCAGCAGTCCGTGCTCTGGAGGGACACCCTGCCGACAGGGCTCCTCGCGCCGGAGTGTTTAGAACCAGCGAGCACGTTTCTCCCAACTCTCTGTGGTTTCCTACTCGAGACAGCCGGCTGCTCTCTGAGCCAGGCTTACGGGCTGCTTCTGCCCAGAGCCCGGGCACCTGAACCGGCTTTGCTCCCTCTGCCCTGCCCTTCCCACTGGAAGGAGGCAGAGCCCCGAGGAGACATACTGGGGAGGCGCGGTCGCTGCTCACTGGGCAGGGGGCTGGTCGGTGTCCCGCCCCAAACTCGAAGCCCGTGTCTTGGTTTGGGCCCCCAGAAGTAGAGCCTGCGTGGAGGAGCCCGAGCCGACGCCGCTTGTTTGGGAGACACTCTCGGGAACCAGCTTCGGCATGGAGAGGAGACAGGGAAGGAGGTGCCAGCCGAGGGTGCATTTCCAAGCAGCCGGGGCTCTGGGCACGGCCAACCCCGCACTCACCTTGACACCGTTGTACTCAAGGGCAAGAGAGTTGGGGTATTTATATGCTAAGTGATCAGTATCCAAGGGCTGCTCCTAGGGTGGATTCCAGGCTCCTGTGGCCGGTGCCCGGTGCACGTGGGAGAGCCCTGGGGCAGCTGGAGGTGGCTCAGGCGGTGGAGCTCTGCAGCTGCAACAGTGAGGTCCGGCGGCGGCGCTGGCTGTGGGGCGTGACTTCATGGCCCGAACTCCCCTGCTCGAATGACCCTTAGAAGATCCCACTCCCCAGCTCGCTGAGCTGCCTGCTCAGGGCATGGTGAGGCAGGGGAGCCAAGGAGAGCAGAGGGAAGCCACAGGGAACCAGAGTGCTAGGAGGACAATGGCTCCATTCCAGCCCCCATCCAGCATCGCCCCCCCAACAGCTCCAGCCCACTGTCTGCAGCTCTGCCCCACCCCCACGCAGCAGACCCTCGAGCTGGTTAAGTTGGACCCAGATGGTATCCAAGACGCGGAACTGCCGTGGGGTGGGGTCTTAGAACACACGGCCCACAGGCTTTGGGGAAAGGGCTTCTCTCTTCCCTCCCCTCACTTCCGCCTCCTGCTGTCGCGTCCTCTGATCACCTGGGAAGCTGGCCTCATGCATTCCGGGTGTGTCCAGACACAGAGCTCCTTGGCCGCCTTCAAGTCCCCGGCCAGACGGAGAGGCCCAGATCCAAGAACCAAGCAAGGGCTTGAGTGACAGGAAGGTCTTCGCTTTCCACCCCCGCTGCCCACCTGGGCTCCCCAAGCTTCCCTCCGTAGCACGTAGACCAGGAGCCCCTCAAGGCAGACTGTGCTGGGGAGCCTGACATTCAGGCATCTGGGACGTGGGATCCCTCGGGCTGACCGCGCCGCATGGCCCCTCTGGCGGGGCTTGGGGGGCATCCAAGGAGAGAAAGGGGAAGATAAGGCACAGGGATGTCCTCTGTCGCTGGGGATAAAAGCAGAATCACCCAAGGGCTCCGGGGGGCTCACTCAAGAAGCTTCTGCCTTCGGCTCAGGTCACGATCCTGGGGTCCTGAGACCGAGTCCTGCCACGGGCCCCCTGCTCCGCGGGGCTCTGCCTCCCTCTCCCTCCGCTGCCGCCCCCGCTTGCGTGCTCTCTCTGTCAAAGACATACAAACAAACAAACAAACAGAAGAAGAGTCACCCAGAGGCAGCATTTAGTCCCACAACCAGTCCTACGGGTCAGAGCCGGCGTAGCTGCGTCCCTGGCCAGCCCGGAGCCCGTCCCAGCCAGAGCAGCGCGACGAGGGAGGCCGGTTCCTTACTGGGAAGCTCCGGCGGGGGAAGCCACTGCCGGATCAGGCTGGCGTCTACACCTGCGTCTTCCGGACACGGGTTCCAGGTTCTGGTGCTTCCAGCCACGGACGACTGTTCTGCTCTCCCTGCCCTGTTGCTTCTCTTGAGAACATGGACAGGGTGAACATCCTGCCCGACCGCCTCCCCCGGACACACGCACACACACACAGGCACACACACCCCTTCCCCAAATGCATCACCGGCTCCCGCTGGCCCCGTCTCCGCACAGCCCCCTCCCCCAGCGGCCACGGCTTTTCTCTCTCGGGCACCCTGTCACTCTTCTTCAGACGAATCAGAAGTGACAGACTCAGGAAGTGTCCTTGATTTGGGACAGGCCTTTGGAAGGCACCAGACCCCGTGCTGGCTCTTACGCGCAGGAGAGCTGGAGGCCCAGGGGTCACGTGGGATGGGCCTGAACGCACGGCCCAGCAGCAGCCGCGTCAGATCTGGAGAGGACGCGGCCTGACTCCGGGCCGAGCCCTGGAGGCCGGTGCACACCCCATTCTAACCTGTCCACATCGTGGTCCCAAAACCATGGCCCCGAGCTGATGGAGTGATACAGAGAGCGGCGCTTCCCTTCCCTGTGTAGGAGGAGCGGCCTCGGGGCCGTTGGGAACAGGGAACAGACGGCTTTTCGGTCCACCTGCCTGGCCTGGGGAAGCCATTTGAGCGATGGGCAGGGTCTGGGGGCAGAAGACCCTGGCAGCTCTGCCGACTGACTTGCCAGCAGATCTGGATAAATAGGGAGGTGAGCCCGTGCAGAGTAATGACTGTTTTCACGTCCTGACTCCCTGCAGTGGGTTTGAACACAGCCCTCGGCCAAGCGTGGAGCGGCCCCCGTTGCCTCCCCTTCCAGCTGGTGGTGGGTGGGGCACTTGGCCGGCTGGTGGGATGGGAGGGAAGGAGGAGGCCGGCAGAGCAGGGGTTCACCTGCTGAATGGAGGCCTCGAGAGGCAAGGCAGGTTTCCTGCTCCTTCTCCATCCTCCTCCCAGCCCCAGGAGGGTCCACGGGTCCAGAGAGAACAAAGACAGGTGAACAGCTCTGAGCCCAGGCGGCCAGGCCCAGGCTGCCCAGGCGGGATGAGCCCAGCACGTGGGCAAGACGTGAAGTGCTGGTTTTCGTGAGCCATGGGTGCTGCTTGTCATGCACACCCGTCCCGGCCTTTGCTGACCGAGACAGCCCTTCTTGGGAGTGGGATAGCCGGAGAGTGTACAGATGCCGACTTTTCCTAAATTCATTTATGAATTCAACACATTATCTGATCAGACTCTCAATAGGAATTTTTGGAACTTGAAAAATGGATTCTAAATTACATTTAGAAAAATAAGCTCTATGAATAGCTTCACACGTTTTGAAAAGGATGAGCAAAGTTTGGCGCATGAGGCGAGCTCACTCCTGGCGTTCGGGATGCAGAGCAGGAGCGGGGCGCACGGGCCTGTGTGCCTGCAGTGAGCCGGGCGTGGGGGCTGCGGAGGACACCCCTGCGTGGGCGAGCAGCTGGCAGACGGCAACAAATATTTGGGGAAGGGGAGGTTAGTTATTAAATAGCGTGAGAAATTTGGCAGTTCTTCACGGAGAAACATAAACTAGGTCTCCCACTTGCCACCATATTAACTGAATTAACTCCAGATGGATTCAGTACATACGTAAGAGCAGTAAAATGACAATTTTTAAAATACAGGAGAATATCTTTGTGGCCTTGGGGGGCGGAAGCGTCCTCTTAATCAAGACCTCCCAGCAGAAGCCGTGAGGGAAGCGACTGATGAGCCTCTCACAGCAGAAAGAATTTTCTCCTCCCCTGAAAGACGCTGGGACAGGAGGTGCCCCCGGGGAGGCCGGCTGCAGGGCGCGTGCCGCACACGGGGCGGGGGCCGGGAGGGCAACGGTGCTTTGCAACATGCTCACGGGCGAGAGGCAAAGGATGGGAAACACAGTGGGATCTGGGCATCAAATAGGGAGACAGTTTGTGGAAGGGAGTCCCGCCGGGCCACCAGGGCATGGACGGTGAACACCACCGACCAGGAAAGTCAGAGAGAAGGCCGCTGTGTGGCCATCAGGGTGACAGAGTCAGAGACCCTGTGGAGGCTGAGGCTGCGTGGAGGTGGGCGGACCCTGGGGACCCACATGCAAGTCCTCAGTGAAATCACTCGTCCACGTGTGCGGAATCTTCAAGGGGCTTTAGTCTCTGGAGAAGGGTTTTCCTCGGTGACCCCAGGGAGGAGGTGGTTCCCGGTTCGCCCACACCCTTCCTTGGTCTTTCAGTCCAGACCTGGGTCTAGTGCCCCCGGCCCCTTGCTGATGCACAGCCAGGACCAGCCCAGGTTTTGGGGACCCTCCCTGGACCAGCCTGCAGCCTGGACGGGGGTCAGGGAGAGGGGCTGGGGGAGGCCTGCCTCAGTTTCCTCACAGTGCATGGTCAGGATCCGGGCAGGTGAGCCCCAGCCGGCTTGTCTGGGGACCTGTTTATGGCCGGGCTACTTAGCCCCAGCACTGGCTGTACAGGCCAACGTAGCCATCGGGGCCCGCCCGCCTGACTTCCAGGCTGTCCCTGGCGGCACTCCCATGCCGTGCCTGACAGTGGATCTTCTCACACCAGACCTGCCCAAGCCGGGTCCCCAGGCAATGCGGGGCTTTCCTCACTGAATGGGACCATCTGGGGACCTCAGCAGACCAGCCCTACTTCGGACCTCCAGCAAGAGGCAAGGCCACGAGGCCCCGTCACGGAGTGTTCGTGGTTGGAGATGCAACGTGACACCAGCTGGGTTGGTGACATTTGGCACGTGGCCGAAGGCTTCACGAGCGTGGGTTTCCCATCCTGTCTCCCTACCCGCCGTCAACACTGGTGTGTGCAGGCCCGGAACTGACACCGAGGCTACGCTGGGCTGATGGCACCGTGCCTCCTCCCCCGTCCTTCTGCCAAGAGCCCCCGCTTCGCATCTGCCACTTTGCCTCACCTGCAGCCCACACCAGGGCACCACGGGTGACAAGACCAAGCCCTGACTTCATCTTACTGCTGCTTCAGCGATGAGACAGGTGCCCTGGACCAGTGGGGTAGGCTCAGGACTCACACTTTTCAGAGGAGAGACCCTTAATTTCGTGTTGAACTGGGACCTGAAGTGGTGGGAGCTTGGAGCTGCTGGGGCCACATGTAGAGCCTACAGTGGAGGGAGGACCGAACCGAACACCAGGTGGGACGGGCTTTGAGGACATTTTCTGAGCTCCTGGATCCAGCTACGCCTGAAGCAGGAACATCCTTGATTATTTTCAGCTACTGTCTGAGCCAGTTTTCCCTCCTGCTTCCCTCCTCCCTGCCTCCCTCCTGCCTTTCACCCTTTCCCTCCTCCCTACCTTCACCTGCGTGTGTGATGTCTGTTTGACTTTGGTCACCATCATTTACAGCAGATGGAGTCCTAACTGATTCCTCTGCAAATACACAGTTGTTTCCGTGACCCACATGGGCTCCTGGGTGAGGTTCCGACCAGGCCTCCCCTCCTTGGGTCAAGCATTTCCTGGCCGCGCTTGGGTGTCCAGGGCCCCCATGCAGACCCCCTCCACTTTGTCCCCCTTATTTTATCTGGATGGGCCTGGCAGAGAGGGCAGGTCTATGCTGAGTGGAATGCTGTCGGCAGAATGTCGGCTCAGTGGAGGGAGGATGTTTGAAAGCCCCGGAATCCAGAGCTGCTGCCGCTGGGAGAGGCAGTCGGGTTCCTGCCCTTGGGAGGGCTCCAGCAAAGCCGGCTGCCTCGTGCTGGGACACGGATGTGGAGCTGCCGCTCTGGGAGAGAGGGGACAAGGTGGCCCCTGGGCCCTTCCTAACTCGTGTGTTCTCAAAAACCGTGGCTTTTGGGAACTTTGCATGTCCTTCTGTGTTTTCTGGATTCTTCTATGCCGGGCTCACGCTGGCGAGAATATGTCAAAATCCGATGGTTGGCAGCAATGACAGCTCACGGGCCCCCTCGGAGCTGGCATCTACAAAATGCTGATGTGACCGCACGTCTGAATGTGTGGCCAGCAGGCTTGGGGGAAGACAGATGGACCCAGGCCAGGCCCGGGCTCTCTCTGGCTGCCCGGGCCCCTCTTGCCGTCTGGCGCGGTGGCTATTCCAGGGCTCCTGGAGGCAGGGTCTGCGGGCCCCGGGGGAGCAGGGATGTGTGTGGGGGAGAGGGGGGCATCCATTACAGCCTTGACCGATGCACAGCACCTCCCGCCAAGCCTGCGTCTGCTTCTCCTGCGAAAGCATATTTTCGCCCTGTTTCCAAGATGATAAATGTCACAAAAAGAAGTGGAGAAGCCAGGACTCTGGTCCAGAACTTTCTAAGATCCCCCCGTTCGCCTTGGATGGATGCCCGTGGCACCTGTGCTCCCCCGGCCTGGGGGGGGGCCCGCCGCAGGTGCTGCCGCTCTAGAAGGTGGGGCTGAGTGAACGTCTTGGGGAGCAGAAGCCGCCAGAGTGTCCCGGTCTGCGCGGTTGGAAACGGGTCTGAGAAGAGGAATGGGGAGTAGCCCCGAGTGTGCAGCCGGGTTCTAACGCCAGAAGAATCCTGGGTGTAGCAGGGAGACCCCAGGCCCCGGCGTGAGGTGAGCACATGTGAGGGAGTCTGGGCACGTGTGCCGGGGTGAGCCTGTGCGTGGCCGTTGATAACCACGTGTGCATGCGCCTGTGTGCACTTGTGCGCATGCGTGTGCATGTGGGGCACACACGTGTGCTTACTCACGTGTGTTTGTGTGCATGTGGGGCACACACGTGTGCATGCATGCTCGTGCCTGTAGGAGTGCCCTGTGCACATGTGTTTGCACACGTACGGGCCTGTGTGTGCATGTTAGCACATGTGTTGAGACGGAGGCCGGAGCCTCAGTGTCCTTGCGGTTGGACAGGCCGGGGAAGTCTGGCCTCCGTCCCTCCCACGTGGAGTCAGAGTTGCCAGCCTCCAGGCAGGAGACGCTACGAGATGAGTCATCCCCGACAGGCCAGGTGCAGGGCACGGGACAGAACTCGAGCTCATGGGGTTGGGAGCTGCTTCTGGGCGTGAGGTCAGTGCACTCTTGCCTTCCCCCCACGACCCCTGGGCTGTCGGAGCCCTCTGGGGGTTCAGCACTCTCACAACAGGACAGATGTCCCAGGGGCTCACGACGTCGAGTGCTGCCGCCTCCAGAAGGCCGACCTGAGGCTGGCTGTATCTCCGGGAGTGCGGGGTTGTGGGAAGGGCTGGACTCCAAGACGGTCCCTGAGTTGCCCTGTGCTCTCCGGCACGTTGCTCCCTAGTCTCAGTTTCCCCATCCTCACAGCAAGGGAGGAGAGATTAGCCTTGTTGGCCAATCTGCAGTGAGTCCCAAGGGCTGGGCAGATCTCCAGCCAAGTACCACTGTGCCCCTCCGCCCCCTGCCAGCGCCCCGGAGGTGCCCCAAACCTCACGGGGGGGCAGGGCGGGATGCTGCACTGCCTGCCCCTGAGTGGCACAGCCTGGGCGCGGTGAGTGTGCACACCCAGTCCTGCTTTCTCTGTGGCGCCTTGGAGCCGACCAGCTGCTCCCAGCATCAGGTGCCAGGTTGCAGAACCTTCTGGTCTCTCCTGTACTGCTCTGGACAGGGTGCGCTTGCAGACACTAAGACAATGGGGGTCTTGAGGCCGAAAATGTCCCCCTGGACAGGGAGCCCGTGACCTTGTCCTCCCGCTAGCTGGGTCAGACTGGGCAGACCCCTGAGTCAATCCCATCAGTGGGCTGGGTTCCTTGGCCCGGGGTAGCACAGGCCTCCCCTGGGGTGGCGCTTAGACCTGGGGTGGTCTGGGCAGAGCCTCAGGGCTTGGCTCCTAGCCTGGTGCTCACATCTGCAGCCTCTGATGCTGGATATTCAACCAACACTCCAGTTTCTTCAGCATGATTTTAATGACTTGACACTCTAGGGGAAAATGTTCCCTAGTTAGAAGCACAGGTGTCTTTCTGGGAGGCCAGTGTCCAGGCTCCAGGGAAAGAGGACTGTGCTTTCCAGAAACCCAGTTTCTACGGTGCGCCCTACAGGATGGGCTTTATCGTGGGGACGCGGGTCCACCCATGAGGACTCTGAGGGCCCCGGGAAGGTTGGGCGGGGCTGGGGGGGTCACATCTCTCCACCCTTCCCACTTCTGATGCTCTCCGCTGTCATCCGCCAGGGGACCTGAGGGCTGGGAGTGTCTGTGCCCCTCCCGCGGCCCAGCACTCTGACCCCGACTCCTTGCCTCTGGCCAAGGTCAGCGTCTGCAGAGTTGACCTGGCTGTCCTGACCTGGAGAGCGCTGGTGGACCCAGGAGTCCCAGCCATGGCTGGTGCCACGAGCCCGGGGGGCCACAGACGGTGGGGTCAGAAGCAAGCGTTTGGCCCTACTCTGCCTTCCGTCCACACATCTCCGAGCCTCGTTCATTCACATCTGTTCGTTCCTTTGTTCATCCCTTGCTGGTCTCTGAACCCTGCCCCTGGCCCAGAGCCATTCTTCGTAAGCTTTGGGGTCAGACTGACAGGCTTTACAGTTTCGCTGGGCAGTTTTCAGGCTGTGTGACCTTGGGCTACCACTCAACGGCTGAGAGCCTTGGTTCCCTAACTCGCGACGCGGGACAGCTCAGCTCCTGCCTGAGGCCTTCACCCCGACCCTGGGGGGAATCCCCACAGATGCCGGCTGGTCCTTGTGTCTGGGGCTGCGTCCAGCCGGAGGGATGATGTGGGAGAGGGGCCCATCCAGCCCAGAGGGGTGTGAGGCAGGGAGCGGACGTGCCTGGGCAGAGCCGGGCCTCGAGCCCAGGGAGCGGGCGCGGGAGGAATCAGGCACAGACTCAGGACCCGGGAGGAGGGGCCCCTGGTCCTCCAGCCCCGCCACATACTTGGACCCCCTCCCCCACACGCCAATAAGGGCCTCAGGTCTGAGTCCTCCCTGCGGGCAGGGGGTGGGGAGCAGGGAGGACAGGAGAGGTGGCCCCTGCCCGCCCACCGGGCGCTGGGTGTGGCGCCCTCCCTCCACGGGCTGTGACTGGCTGGTCCCATCAGGAGGACAGAGGAGAGCCTGAGTGGGTGTTTTGGGAAGAGAAAAAGGAAGAGAAAAATCTGTGCTCCCATTCCCCTGATATGGCCTCTTTCTCAGGCTCCATGTCACGGAAAGGCAGGGTGGGGGGTTCCTTTCCCCCATCCTGTGCTCTACTGGCCAGACACCTTGGCCTCACGGGGCCGCTTCATGGTCTATCCATCCTGTCCAAGCACGGGGACTCTACGGATGGAACCGTGTCCCCAGATTCCTACGTTGGTGGCCTCACCCCAGGGCCTCAGAGGGTCACCGTGCTTGGAGATGGGTCTTTGTGCAGGTGATCGGGGTAAGGAAGATCATCGGGGTCCTGATGCAAGCCGACTGGTGTCCTTACAAGAAGAGGAGGGCAGGACACAAACGCACCAGACGACCACGTGAGGACACGAGGAGGGAACAGTCAACCACACACCAGGAGACCAGCCCTGCCCCCCCCTGGATCCCGGACGTTCTGCCTCCAGGACCAGGAGGAAACCCATTTCTGTTGTCTCACCCAGTCTGCGGTGCGTGTTGTCGTGGTCCCTGCAGGAGAGCCCAGAGACTGAGGCTCACAGAGCGGGGGACGGCTGGGCCCACCTGCAGCGCCCTGCTCCCCACTGGGCTCAGCGCGGCCGCCACAGACTTCCTGCTCCGGGACCCTCACCATGCGCCGTGCGGCGGGAAGACAGATGAGGATGGCACGGGGGGCTCGGGACCCCACAGGTGGTCCTCACTGGTCCGGCCCCAGAAAGAGCATGTGTGTGTGCGTGCCAGCGTGTGAACACGTCTGAGCCTGTGCACGTGTGCGAGCGCCTGTGCATGCCTGTGTGCGCGTGTTGTCAGGGTGACCGAGCTGGGGGAGTCCCACGCCTCCCTCGAGGAGCGCAGGGCGCAGGGAGGGTCAGGACCCGGAGCCGCAGCTGCCGTCAGTTCCTGCGCCAGGACAGGGCCCGGGGAGGTGGGCGTGGGGTTCCACTTCAGTGAAAAAGCAAAAGCAGCAAAACGGAATCCAAATACACAGACACTTTGCCGTGTTTGGGATTAAAGAAAGTCAAGCCAGACAGGTGCCGTCTTGTCACTACTGGGACGCGACGGGGCTGGGGGGCAGGTGCGGAGGAATTCAGGTTTTCCGCACACAGGCCTGGATTCTCGGGATTCTTAAGCGTTCAAATGACATTTGTCATAGAGAAGCCAATAAAGGGGGAAGAACAGCCATCGCTCATGAGGGGGACATCGGGGATGGGGCGGGGTGTGGGGACAGGAGGGCTGGGGACTCGGGGGGCTGCTTGGCTGGGCCCTGGGGGGGGAGGGGCACATCGTGGCAGCGGCCAGTGTCCCCAGCTGTCCTTCCTCATTCCAGAAGCGCGAGCGCTGAGGAGGCTGGGAAGGGGGGGCTGGGACTCCCTGGAAAGTGGTGTGAAGCGGGACCCCTGGGTGACGTGGAGGGAGGATCCTAGCACAGACCACGCAGGCCCTGGGCGGGAGCTGCCTGGGGCCAGGAGGCTGCCTCTGGGCTGTGAGCGCACTGCTGGGCGCACCAGGGCTCCACACGCAGGGTCTTTCGCGTGGACCCCTCACTGCCAGACTCTTTCCATGGCCTGTGAGGGAGCCGGAGGCACCCACCCCACCCACAGCCGCTCTGCCCACAGCTCCCAGCCACCCCCAGGCCAGCCCCTCCTCATGCCTGGCTCCCCGCCCTCCCCTCAGCGCTCTGGGCGTCCCCCAGCACAGCCTTCCTGAGGGGCCCCGAGAAGACCTAGCCCCTGCTCCCGGCTGCCATGAGAGGCTAGCCTTGCTGTGGCCCCGGAGTCAGAAGGGGGTCATCAGCCCGTTCTTCCCTTGCTTCAGGACACACGGGCAGAACTCCAGGCAAAGGCCCTTCAGTGGACGTTGGAAAACCACTGAGCTGCTTCCTCCACAAGTCACCAGGGGCTCGGCAACATCTCCAGAGGAAGGGGCTGGGGTCCAGCTGGGGCAGGAGCAGGGGTCCAGCTGCGTGCGGAAGGGGCTGGGATCCAGCTGACCTGTGCACCGTGGGACACTGAGAGACATTCCTGACTCCCCCAACCCTGTGAGATGCCAGTAGCTCCTCTGTTTCCCAGCTGGGACAGCCACACTTGCCTCCAAACATTGCCACACGTCCACTGGCGGCCACGGACGCTCCTGGTCTTGACTTAGGCCCCCCTGTGCCCTGGATCCGTGCGTAAACCCTGTGCGTACATGCACTCTCTGGAGACAAGGTTACCAGCGGTTATGAGACCCTGAAAGGGGAGTGTGTGCCCCGCCTGAGGTGGCGGGGTGTGTGCCAGCGGAAGGCCACCTGCGATGCGGCCGCCGTGGTCCTTGCAAGGAGAGGTCCACGGTCGGTCTTTTGTTCCTTATGCGTGAGCTCTTCCTCAGGGCTTGGCCATATTTCTCGACCCCAGAAAGTCTCCCGGACTGCCCCCTGCCACCCTCACCATCTCTCATCCTGTGTAAAGAAGTCTCTTCCACAAATTGCCACTTTATCTGGCGTTCCTGTCGGGTCTCCATGCCCTGCTGGTGGAAGAGGGCCGTTCCGTGTGCAATTGTCTGCATTTATTTACTTATCAGTGGGGGTGGCTGGTTTTTCATCTGGGGGACACAGCTGCACTTGTGAAATGGGCGTCTATTAAAAAGGCCGTCGCTCGGTACAAGCTGCAGCATCTAATTGGCTTCTCAGGGACTTTTTTTTATTATTATTATTTGCTCTGGGAACTGTTCATTTGAGCAAACGATATTAAATGCCTATTGTCTCCGTCTTTAAGGAATTACCAGCTGAAAACCGGCACAGGGACGTCAGCGTCCTGTGACAATGGCTCGGGCACCGTCTGCCTGTCGACCGGGCTCCGTCGAGTCGTGATGGATAATAAGCTGGTTCCGGTGACTGCACGCTCCAACGCTGCTTTCGCTGAACCTACAATTAGCAGAAATAGATTTTCCCTCCCCTTCACGACGACCACGAGGAGAGGAAACCACGCGGGGAAGCGGTGCTGGTAGCGAGGTCTATTTCAGGCACATCTGAGTTCGAGCGTCCCTGGAGACAAAGGACCGGGCCAGGGCCAGCAGGATGGGGTGGGGCCCCTCAGCCCAGGCGTTACAGTGAGCTCCGCACCCTCCCCTCCGATGGGGACTCTCAGGGCGGGGGTGCGCATCCCTGCGGCAGGGCTCGGCTCCCGGGCCCCTCCCGGACCCCGTGAAGCAGGACGGCCGGGCGCGGGGCTGGCAGAGCTCAGGAGTTACGGTCACGAAGCACACGGCATTGCTCCCGTGAAGTGGGACGAGGGTGCCCCCGGCCTCAGCAGGGCTGTGACAGCTCACACAGGGGCAGAGCTCGGGAGAGGGTTCGGGTCACGTGACGGGCCGTGGGCTGCTGTCTTTTATCATCAGCTGGTGGGTGGGAGCCCCACGCCTGATTCTGCGCGAGTGTGGGGGGCATCTGCTTACACCCAGGACCGCGAGGGCAAGCCGGGGTTCCCGATGGCCTGGCTGTCCCCCGGGGGAACAGGGGGCCATGTCCAGAGACACTTTGGTGGGCCCCGTCCTGGGACTGTCACTGGCGTCTAGTGGGCTGGGGGGCAGGGACAATGCTGCTTCCCACCGGCCCTGCTGGGATGGCCCCAAGAGACGGTGGTCCGGGGCAAGAACCTCAGAGGTGGGACACGGCAGGTAACGGGACAGAAGCAGGGGCTGTCGCAGAGTCAGGGAGCCAGAGAGACGCAAGGACCTGGGGCAGCTGGTGCCTTTCCCGTCCCTGCTCAGCGTCACCCCGTTGGCTGCGTGACTCCTACGGGAACCCTATGAGACCGACGTCCGGACTTCATGTGAGGGTGGGACATGCGGGCCCCTGGGAACCAGAAAGGTCAGCCGGGTCAGCTGGGGGCCCAGCGCCGCCCTTTGTCCACGGCCTCCTTCCCCCACCCAGTCCCCCTCGCTGGCTGAGGCCATCAGGGACGCGGACATAGGGGCCTGGCACTGGGTCGGAAAGGGGGACAGCAACTCTGCACGGAGATGGGAGCAGGGGCGCCCTCAGGGGACAGGTGCTCCCGGAGAGGGACTGTGGCCGCAGGGACACCCTGACCCTCATGCGCTAGGCACGGCGTGCGCTTGGCAGAGATCCTGTCCTCCTGGCTCCTGGACGTGTAAGGACCTCACCGCGCTTAGAAAACCAGGAAGCCGGTGCGTCCCACCCACTGACCGTCTCCCCATGAGCCAGGACTGACGAAGCCCGGTGGGTCAGCCAGGCCTGTGGGCTTCGGCCGCTTGTCCCTGCCCTGGGTGTTGACATGGGACCAGGGCTCAGAGCCATGGCCAGGCCCACAGAGCCTCTGCTGCAGTCGCCTCTTGGAGCAATGCAGCCGGGAGGACTGTGGGGGGAGCTGAGGATGTGTGGGACGGAGGGGCTGGGGTAGGAGGGGCGCACGCCCGCGGACAGATGAGGGGCTGTTCTCGCTCCCTCCTGCTCACCTTTCAGGCCTGAACCCGGAGAAGCCTAGTCGGGCTTTCCTCTCGTCCCCCGTCCCAGCCTCCCTGACTCCCGAACTTCTGGGACTGTCAGCAGAGCTCTAATTAGAGGCGCACAGGTGACACACACAGCAGCTGTGACTTCTCTGCCACCGACGCCTTTGTGAGCCCTGGAGAGCCTCGGGGTGGTTTCCGTCATGCTCCTGAGGCCGAGCTGCCTCTGGGGAGAAAGTCTGACATGTGGGGTCACGTGGGAGGCACTGACAGGCGGCAGGCTTGGGGCCTGCAAGAAGGGGCAGGGGTGGGAAGGGTGCGGAGGCGTCACTTGCAGGGGGGTGGGGATGCGAGGCAGGTGTCGTCCATGGTGTGCTCACGGAGGGCCACGCTTCCCCCGCCACCGCCGCCCACCTTGACAGCTCCAGCCAGAAAGGGGTGCTCAGGTCGTAAATCATGGAGAAACTTCCAGAACCATGGACAGGTGCACACAGGCTGCCTTGTAGGTTATGACGTTCAAGGAAGAACGGAGCTGAAATGAGTCTCCCAGAATGACAAGGACTTTTCAGAGGAATTGCATAAAAGGAGCAATAAAGGAGCCTCCGCGTAGTTTAACTGTGGGGCCGGAAAAACCTTGGCTCTGGTGCACAGGGAACTATGGAGGCCGCCCGCTTCCAAAGAAAGGGCCGAACTCTTACAGACATGGCTATCTCCGAGCCAACCAGAAGCCTCTTGGGAGTGGGGCGACACAGAGGGGACAAACACCGCAATTTGAGGTCCCAGGGAAACAGAGTCCAGGGGCACCTCCTAGGGTGGAGGTGCCCGGGACACCCGTGAGTCCATCCGTGTTGGTCAGCGATCACTGAGCACCTGGTCTAAGCCAGCCCCCGGGGTGGACTCTGGATGCTGGAAGACAGGTTAGGAAGAGTCTGCTCCGTGAGAAGGAGCCCAGGCTAGCCCAGAGACGAGCGGGAAATGGGGACCTGCCATTCAGTTCTCCACCTGTCCATCCCTGGCAATGCCCCTGGGGACCCCGTGGGTACACCCAACAGACAGGACCACGATGGCCATCAAATCTGCCAGCACCTGCACAGCACCTGTTGGCCTGTTTTGGAGTCGAATTCCTGCTAATAAAACTGCCCTTGCAAGCCGTGTCTCTGCTGCTGGAGGTGGCCCCAGACCAGCCGGGAAGGCCAGGGGTGGCCGGCCCGTTCTGTCCTGGCCTTATAGAGATTCACCACTTCTCCAAGAAGAAATCCCCCTTCGGCTCACATTCTCGCTGCTGGCTCTCCATCCTATAGAGAGGCCTGAGGCCATGGGCCGGGACCATACCCGGGGGAAGTGTTGGGAATCCCCAAGGCTGCTTTCACGGAGGTGATTCAGGCAGGGATAGAACAGGGCTCACAGAGTGTCCTTGAAGGTGACCCTCCCAGAACCCAGGGGACAAGAGTCCACTGGTCACCTTGAGTCTGATCCCAGCTGGACACATGCTTTGGCCACCCACCCCAAGGGACCCTCTGCTGCGTGAGTCTGCGGGGGACTGTGGTGGGTGGTGGGCACGATGCGGAGCTACGGATCCAGAGCCCCAGCCGTCTCGCTGTCTCCTTCTACGGGGAGACGGAGTGAGTGAATAAAGGAGCCCCACGAGAGGGAATTAATGCACGGGGAACCGAGTAGGAAAGATAAGGAATAGACAACAGCACGAGTAGACCCTTAACCAGTCAGCTCACCAAGCGGCTTGCCCTACGCTTTAATTGCACAGGACCTCAGCGCCTCGAAGGTGCGGGCCGCTGCACCACGGGGCGCAGCAGGGTGAAGGGGGCTCGATCGCGCTCTCCCCCTGCAGACACGCCGTGGAAGCAGGGAGCTATGAATCCTGTGTGGGGTACTGGGCCCCACCCCCTAGCTCCCTGTCTTCACGACCACACCAGAACCTGGGCTCTGGGCACCTGGAGGCTGGTCACAGGACCCCGTGAGGTTAATGCCTTTCCCATGGGCCACTCTATTTCACGTACAGGCTAGAGGGAGTCTCAGGCTCCAGATCCCACCCTCCAGGGTTCCTGGGACCTGCAGGGGGGCACTTGGGGCCCCCACCCATTCTGGGCAGTGTGCTTCAGGTCCTGCCTGAGGAGCACCAGGCACGGTTCAGTGAGCGCAAGCCCGTGGGGCTGTAGAGCGCTTTGCACGTGGACGCTGCAGAAATCATGATTTCTGATGGGAAAACGCATCACCACGTGGCGTGGGAGAGGAAGGGAGCGTCTGGGAGCACCACGCCAGGAGTGGGAGGAAAAGCAAAGAGACAGCAGCACAAGAACACACACACTCCGTGAGGGAAAGTGTGCAGAGATGTGGACCCGTGTAAGGAAATGAAATGAAGTTCTTAAATAAACGAGTTAATCATCTTAAAGGCTTTATAGAGGGAAGAAATTAGGGCAAATCCTGAGCCTAAGATGTGTTTGCTGAAACAAACGAACAAAAAAAGGTTTTATTTCTGACAGTATTCTAACACTATTTCCTTCTGCGCCAAGTGGCACTGGGCCCTGGGTGTGGGCCCCGGGAGGCCTACGGGGTGTTCACACGCTGGGACATTACGACGGCGTCCGTGTTCTTTTATTTTATTGCGTCTGATACACCAAGAGTCGAGCTTTCGGTCTCCAGACACCCAGCTCCCTGAACTAGGCTTTGACTTGTGCTGCTCCTAGGGGCGTCTTGACACGGTCCCCTTATCACAGAGCCACGGTGGTCCCCCAGAGCCACGAACAGGGGACAGGACAGGTCCCTAGCTGCGTCCTGGCTCCTTTCCATGGGTCTGGACCTCAGTTAATAGTTAAAGAAATAATGATTCTTTACTAAAAAATAAAACATTTGAATTAATATTATTGAGTATTAAACCCTTGAAATATTTATTAAATATGATTTGGGAACAAAGTCGCGGAGCCTGCCTGTCTGCTGGGCTGTGAGTCAGCAAAGGCTCGTGTCCACGCTCTCCTCCTAACCTTGGGCACAGGTAAATGTCCGTGATCGTCCCCATTTGCGGACACAAGGACTCTCCGAGGGAAGGGACCCGCATCCACTGCTTTCGCTGTGACCAGGACAGCCCGGAGTGGCACTGAGCCCGGTACGTGGACGTGGCCGGGCTCCCTCCCACCCTCCGCTAATCCCACACCCAGAGACTTGGCTCGCTTGGACCATTTGCCTTGTTAAATCTGGCTCCGAAGCAAAGAGCTTAATTATTCCCCAGGGGAAATTGGTGCTCCCCTCCCCACCTCACCCCTGCAGAGGGCAGGTGGAAAATAAAGTAAAATAGAAGAAAGTAGAACTTCACCAATCCATCAGCCTCGCAATGAAGACAGAATGCTGACACCAAGAGGGGCTGGGTGTGGGGAGTTATTAAGCGTGGAATGGGCTGGTTCAAATTAATTGGTTCAGCTGTGACCTCTGGCCCCGGGAAAGGTTGGGAGTGTTGACTACACCGGACGGGAAAGCCAGCCAAGCAGACGCAGTAATTGGTGGTGAACTCAGCACCAGCTGGGTGGTCCGTGAGCAGAGCCCTTTCCTGCCTGCCCAGGCTGTGCTGTGATGTCTGTCTGCTGCCGCCCATCTGGGGAGGGAGCCTGGGAAATCAGCCCAAAGGGCTCCAGCCAAGGGGGGCTGCTGGGAATGAGGGTGGGAGCCACGGAGCGCTGTGGTAATCACTGGAGGGCTGGTGGGAAGAGTCACGGGGGGTGTGAGAGCCGTAGAGGGGCTGGGAACAATGGGGTGCTGTGGGAGCTATGGGGGTTTGCAGGAACAATGGGGTATGTGGGAGCCATGGGGGACTGTGGGAACAATGAGGGGCTGTGGGACTTATGGGGCAGGTTGTGGGAACGATGAGGGGCTGTGGGAACCATGGGGGACTATGGGAGCCGGGGACATGGTGGGGGCACTGGGAGCCCAGAGCTGGAGAGACGCAGCTCCAGCTGGGGGCAGGGAGCACCTGGGTTTGCACCTGGGTTGGGCCCATGACCCAGGGTGTCCCCTATACAAGCCCCAGGCTCTGCTATGATGACATGAGAGCCTGGTCACTTGGCTGACACCCCGTGATGCTCTGGTCATTTAAACAGCTCTCGGGTGGCATTTGGTCTGAGGAGAAGTGCTCCCTCTCCTGGGACGTGGCTCCTCTGACTTTAGGGCAGGAGAGAGAAGGGCTTCTTGCCCCACAGCTGAGTCCCAGTCCTGGCTGGGGGTGACACGGGGGCCTCCTCTGAGTCACGGGGACGTGGGTTCTGCCGGCATCTTCCCTGTACCCGCTGCCTACTCAGCACCTCCCGAATCCCACCCACAAGCTGGCTGGGCCCTGAGTCCATGCCTCTGTGAAGGGCCCACACCCACCCTGGTGCTCTGCAGGGACAGGGGTCCTGCCCGCCTCTCCTCTTCCCCAGAGTCCATGGGTGGATTCTGTGGCTGCGTCCTCCAAGCACGTGGGAAAGCTGGTTCCCAGCCTGCCCCCTCCCATCTCCTGTGGGAGCCTCTGCTAGTCCCTCCTGGTCATCTGGCTCTGGCGTGCTGGACCCCCACCCCTACTTTGTCCCCCAGACCCTGCACGGACTGTCTGGTTCCCCTGACCTCACCTCCTCAGTCCGACCCCATTCTCTCCCCTGGGGGACCCCTCCCTGGACCCCCCCTACTGCCCCGAGTATCCGTTGGCCCCGCGCACCCCCACATGGCTCAGCTCACTCTCCGCTTCCGCTTCAGGTCACCCCGGGGCCCTGGCTGAAGTAGCTGGGCTCCCGTCCTCAAAGCCTGCCGTCCTGCTCTTCAGGGCTTCGCAAGTCATGGGGCCACCTTGCTGTCCCCTGTAATGGACAGCTGGAGAGTGACACGCCCTTTGCGAAGGGTCACCTCCCAGCCCCCTCCACGGATCGGGAAGGCCACACCTGACTCTGGAGCAGGATAGCCTAAGTCGCTGCTGAAAGTCTGTGTCCAAAGTAGGACGCGGCCCGACGAGGAAAGCCATGGTCTTGCTGTTGTCCGTCCCCCTGTTGAGTTGGGCGTGGCCACGGAGCCCCACGCCCAGGAGAAGGGTGCTGCATCAGGCCTTGGGGAAGCACCTATCTCTGTCCGCGGGCAGGGCCGGATGCCCACACAGCAGCTTGACTGCTGCCACGCGTCTCGCATCCTTTCTCTTGGCCCTGGGCCAGTGGCCGGAGCTGTCCTCAGGCCTCTCGGGGTTGGGGCCGTTCCCCCACAGCTCGGGCTCTCACCAGGAGGTGTCAGGGCTAACATCTTGGATTGACAAGAGCCTTTCCTGGCAGGGTCCCCTCAACACCCCGTTTGCGTGGCCCAAATAGTGGAGATGGCTACAGGGTCAAGCCCTCCTGAATGCTGATCTGGGATTTCTTCCCTCTGGCCCCGGGGCTCCTGGAGCTTGGGGACACACCTACGGCCCCTGTGCCCACCTCACAGTCTCAAGCCGCTGTACGCTTTGGAGCTTTCCAGCGTGTTCTTTCTGCCCAGAACACCTGCTCTCACTTGTCTGTGCGTTATCAGCCTTTGTTCGTCCCCCTGGAATCCTTTCCTGAACCCAGACCTCAACTTCCTTCAAATGCCTGTGCACTTGCCCCCGTATCTTCTCTGTGTATTACTGCTGTGGAGAAAGCGAGGACGACCCCATTTCTATGCCTGGGGAGTGTCATTTTTTCCCTGCCAGAATGCCCAAAGAGGACATATTCAGTCTCGAAATGCAATAAACAGAAACGTAACCACCAGGCCTGTAGCCGTGTCTCTGATCTTGTTTAGGAAAGTCAGACCTTCTGACCTTCCTGCTGTTTTTATTCCATCCCGTCAAGCTTTCTCCGGCGGGTTTGTGTTTGTCGATTAGGCTCCACACCCAGCGCAGAGCCCAATGTGGGCATCGAACTCACAACCATGAGGTCAAGCCCTGAGCCGAGATCAAGAGACGGACCCCTCGCTGACCAAGCCCCCCAGGAACCCCTTCAGTGAGGTTTTTGACCATCGCTCTTATTCTAGGTTCTCCAGCTTCTTCCTTAGAAGCATCTCCGTGATTCTCTGCTCTGAGATTCTACTTCTCCATCTACTCTAGCTCTTCTCACATAAGACTCGATGGTTAGGATTTCTCTTTACATTTTGGGGAGGCACCTCGAGGTCGTCGCTGGTGTGATCCTCTGCCGGGCCACACCTGTCCGTCCCCGAGCCCGCACGGGAGGTGGAGCGGACGGCGTGTGCGGTGCTCCCGCAAGCTCGCTCCCCCTCAGCTCACTGACGTCTCGTGGAGGCTGTGCCCTGATTTTGAGAACAATGTGGCATTTTCCAACCAACCCAGGATGCCCATTTTCTAGTGTGTTCTGGTTTGAGTGGTAATTCTTTTCCAAAATTCATCTGATACCTTCACGAGGATGCTGTTTATTCTTTTGCTCGCATGACCACAGAATAGATGCACAGAGATGGGTGAGACACGCGGGTGTAGGGGTCGTGACAAAGCAGGTGTCCCTGACATGACTGCCTCGGTGCTGTGGGGACTCCCTCCTCCACCCCAGCCTCCCCCGTCCCCGAGGGAGCCACTACCTAGTTCCTGCGATCATTTCCAGTCGCCCCTTCTTGAGTTCGGCATCGACACAAACATCCTCTTGCCTGCTTTGGGGTTTGTGTAAACAGAAGCACACACGAGCATTCTTCAGGGACATGCTTTTTCACTCCACATGTATGTGGGATTTAACTCGGGGCTGTGAGTGGCTGTGGCCCCCGCTGAGAGCATCCCTGGTGTGAACGTACCACTCTCTGTGTATCCACTTTATTTTGATGGGAACGTGGGGTTTTCAGGGTTGGGGCTGTTAGAAACAAGGCTGCAGGGGACATTCTGGTGCAGGTGTCCCATGTTTTGAGTTTAGAGATCCACGCGTGGAATTGCCAAACCGTATGGTAGGTTTGGGCGTGTTCCGATTTCTCGGGAAGGCTGGGTTATGTTTCAAAAGACTTGCCTTCCAAAACGGGGGGAGATTTTCGTGGCTTCTCATCCTTGCCATCATTTAATGTCGTCTGTCTTTCGATTTTTGCCCATCTAGGGATGCGCACTGCTATCTTGTGATTTCAATTTGCGTTTTCCTGATGACGAGGGCAAGCTGTCATACTTACGAGACGTTCTGGGGTTCGGTTGTGTGTGTGTGAGCTGTCTCCTGGAGTCTTCTTTCTGACTTTTCTGTTTCAGAGGAGTTTTTCATATGTGTAGAACAATGACTTTGTTGGATTAACAATGACGCAGGTCTCTGCTCGTCGTTTGTGGCTTATTATTTTATTTTTGATGATTTGACTCAATAAATAAGGGTTCTTTAATTTTATGCAAACAGATTAATAAATCTTTTCCTTTAGGTTTGTATGCTTTCTCCTTATATAGAATTTCTCTCCTTCTTAACATTTCCTAATGGCATTATAGCTTTGCATTTCCTGTCTTAAATCCATATAGAATTATTTTTGTACGTGGTATGAAATAAGGATTCAATCTCATTTGTTTTCTGCTCAGGCACCCAATTTCCCAGCATGATTTCTTGGAAAGCTCAATTTTTGCCCTCTGACCTTCAATAAAAGTGGTGATACGTAGCAATGTCTATACATTTGCGGGTCTGTTTCTGGCCTCATTCTGTTCTCCATGTGCAACTGTCCAGATCGTGCACCATAATCATGTGTCCTAACCTAGCCCATAAAAGCTTTGTTGACCAAAACGACAGGTCCATCTCTGTTATTAGCTTTCAGACTCACTGGTGTTTCCTGGCCCCTTGCATTTTCATAAGTATTTTAGAACTCGTCTGTCATGCGTCACACCCAAACTTTATTAGGAATTATCATGGCACCGAGTCATTAAATCAGTTTTGGGTCATCTATTTTCCATACTCAAGCTTCTAATCCATAAAAATGGAAAAGTATTTACTTAGATTTTCTTTAAAGATTCTTAATAAGCTTATTTGATGTTCTCCAAAGTATAGATATTTGTCCAAAAGTTCTACATCAGAAAGTTCTCACAAGTCTCTTGTTGCTGCTAGGTAGGGATACAATCGATTTTAATATCTGATTTGTGTCAAGCAGTGCTGTCACGAGAGCATACTAGTTCTAATGAAACCTCTACAGATTCTTTTGGACCTCTTCTATGCACCAACTTGGTGTGCTCTCCCCTGCTCGACCTCACACATTTCACTTCCTCTCTTGGCTACTGCAATGGGCCTCAGCCTCCCGTGTAACCTTGAGTGATACCAGAATGTGTTAATGTCTTTTCTCTTGATCTCAAAAGGAATGCTCTCTCCACTTAACCCTCAAATGTGTTTCTGTTGTTTGCTAGTTGTTATGAATGTTAATGACAAATGAATGTTGAATATTCAACTGTTCTTACCAGTTGCTGGCTCCAGTGACTTCCGCTTTGGGGCTCTGCACTCACCCAACTCGGTGACTCAATTTTGGGGGTTGTGGTCTGTCCTGTGACATCAGTTTTCTGGTGAATCTAAGAAAAGTCATTGATTTTCTGTGGGTTCGGGGATTTTTTTCTTGGGGTGCAAATGGGAGCAACAACTTCCAAGCTCTTACATCTCAGAGCAGGAACTGAAAGTCTTGCCTTCATTTTTGAAAGATATTTTCGCTGGGTATAAAATTTTATTTTGATCTTTCTTATCAGCAGCTAAAATGTTGCTTCACGCTTTCATTGCTTGCATTATTTCCAAAAAGTCTGCTGCCATCCTTACCTTTGCTCTTCTGTATGTGATGTGTCCTTTTTCTCTGACTACTTTTAAGATTTTTTAAATTAAATATAATGTATTATTTGCCCCAGGGTACAGGTCTGTGAATCGTCAGTCTTACACAATTCACAGCACTCACCATAGCACATACCCTCCCCAATGTCCATCACCCAACCACCCTATCCCTACCCCCCACCCCCCCCCAGCAACCCTCAGTTTGTTTCTAGAGATTAAGAGTCTCTTATGGTTTGCCTCCCTCCCCGGTCCCATCTTGTTTCATTTTTTCCCTCCCTATCCTCCCACAAACCCCTGCCCTGTCTCTCAAATTCCTCATATCTGAGAGATCATATGATAATTGTCTTTCTCCAATTGACTTATTTCCCTCAGCATAATACCCTCTAGTTCCATCCACATAATTGCAAATGGTAAAATTTCAGGTTTTGATGGCTGCATAGTATTCCATTGTGTATATGTACCACATCTTCTTTATCCATTCATCTGTTGGTGGACATCTAGGTTCTTTCCATAGTTTGGCTATTGTGGACATGGCTGCTATAAACATTTGGATGCACATACACCTTCAGATCCCTACATTGTATCTTTAAGTAGTAATGCCCAGTAGTGTGATTGTTGGGTCGTAGGGTAGCTATATTTTCAACTTTCTGAGGAAACTCCACACTGTTTTCCAGAGTAGCTGCACCAGCTTGCATTCCCACCAACAGTGCAGGAGGCTCCCCTTTCTCCACATCCTCACCAACAACTGGCATTTCCTGACTGGTTAATTTTAGCCATTCTGACTGGTGTGAGGTGGGATCTCACTGTGGTTTTGATTTATTTCCCTGATGCTGAGTGATTTGGAGCACTTTTTCATGTGTCTGTTGGCCATCCCGATGTCTTCCTTTCAGAAATGTCTGTTCATGTCTTCTACCTATTTCTTGATGGGATTATTTGTTCTTTGGGTGTTGAGTTTGATAAATTCTTTATAGATTTTGGATACTAGCCCTTTATCTGATATGTCACTTGCAAATATCTTCTCCAATTCTGTCAGTTGTCTTTTGGTTCCTTTGCTGTGCAAAAACTTTTGATCTTGATGAAGTCCCAATATAGTTCATTTTTGCCCTTGCTTCCCTTGCTTTTGGCAATGTTTCTAGGAAGAAGTTGCTGCGCCAGAGGTCGAAGAGGTTGCTGCCTGTGTTCTCCTCAAGGACTTTGATGGATTCCTGTCTCACATTGAGATCTTTCATCCATTTTGAGTCTATTTTTGTGTGTGGTGTAAGGAAACAGTCCAGTTTCATTCTTCTGCATGTGGCTGTCCAATTTTCACAACACCATTTGTTGAAGAGACTTTTTTCCACTGGGCATTCTTTCCTGCTTTGCTGAAGATTAGTTGACCATAGAGTTGAGGGTCCATTTCTGGGCTCTCTATTCTGTTCCATTGATCTATGTGTCTGTTTTTGTGCCAGTACCATTCTGTCCTGATGATAACAGAGCTTGAAGTCTGGAATTGTGATGCCGCCAACTTTGGCTTTCTTTTTCAACATTCCTCTGGCTATTTGGGGTCTTTTCTGGTTCCATATAAATTTTAGGATTATTTGTTCCATTTCTTTGAAAAACATTGATGGTATTTTGATAGGGATTACATTCAATGTGTAAACTGCTTTAGGTAGCACAGACATTTTCACAATATTTGTTCTTCCAATCCAGGAGCATGGAACATTTTTCCATTTCTTTGTGTCCTCCTCAGTTTCTTTCCTGAGTACTTTATAGTTTTCTGAGTACAGATTCTTTGCCTCTTTGGTTAGGTTTGTTCCTAGGTATCTTATGGTTTTGGGTGCAATTGTAAATGGGATCAACTCCTTAATTTCTCTTTCTTCTGTCTTGCTGTTAGTGTTAAGAAATGCAACTGATTTCTGTGCATTAATTTTATATCCTGACACTTTACTGGATTCCTCTATGAGTTCTAGCAGTTTTAGAGTGGAGTCTTTTGGGTTTTCCACATAAAGTATCATATCATCTGCAAAGAATGAGAGTTTGACTTCTTTGCCGATTCAGATGCCTTTTATTTCTTTTTGTTGTCTGGCTGCCAAGGCTAGGACTTCTAGTACTATGTTGAATAGCAGTGGTGATAGTGGACAACCCTGCTGTGTTCCTGACCTTAGGGGAAAAGCTCTCAGTTTTCCCCATTCAGAATGATATTCATTGTGGGATTTTCACAGATGGCTTTGATGATACTGAGGTATGTACCCTCTATCCCTACACTGTGAAGAGTTTTGATCAAACAAGGATGCTGTACTTTGTCAAAGGCTTTTTCAGCATCTATTGAGAGTATCATATGGTTCTTGTTCTTTCTTTTATTAATGTATTGTATCACTTTGATTGATTTGCAGATGTTGAACCATCCTTGGAGCCCAGGAATAAATCCCACTTGGTCGTGGTGAATAATCCTTTTAATGTATTGTTAGATTCAATTGGCTAGTATTTTGGTGAGAATTTTTGCATCTGTGTTCATTAGGTATATTGGTCTATAATTCTCCTTTTTGATGGGGTCTTGTTTGGTTTCGGGATCAAGGTAATGCTGGCCTCATAAAATCAGTTTGGAAGTTTTCCTTCCATGTCTATTTTTTGGAACAGTTTCAGGAGAATAGATATTAGTTCCACCTTAAATGTTTGGTAGAATTCCCCTGGGAAGCTGTTTGGCCCTGGGCTCTTGTTTTTTGGGAGATTTTTGATGACTGCTTCAATCTCCTTACTGGTTATGGGTCTGTTCAGATTTTCTATTTCTTCCTGGTTCAGTTTTGGTAGTTTTTACGTCTCTAGGAATGCATCCATTTCTTCCCAGATTGTCAAATTTGCTGGCATATAGTTGCTCATAAAATGTTCTTATCATTGTTTGTATTTGGTTGTGATCTCTCCTCTTTCATTCATGATTTTATTTATCTGCCTTTCTCTTTTCTTTTTGATAAGTCTGGCCAGGGGTTTATCAATCTTATTAATTCTTTCAAAGAACCAGTTCCTAGTTTTGTTGATTTGTTCTAATGTTCTTTTGGTTTCTATTTCATTGATTTCAGCTCTGATCCTTATTCTTTCTCTTCTCCTGCTGGGTTTAGGCTTTCTCTCTGGATCTGCCACCTGTAGTGTCCTTACTTGAAGAGCAGTGGCCCGACTGTTTCAGGGATAATGGTTTAAGGTAACTCCAAACTGAGAGCCCACCCTCGGCTCTGTCTCTGCAGCTGGCTTCCCCGCTGTTATACATGGGAGCTCTGCCACTCTCAGACACCCCTGGTCTTTTTGTGACCCCATGGGTCCTGAGACCACACTGTGCCTATGAGGGCTCCACCCCACCTCACTTAGCCTTTGGAGCGACATCCCTTAGTGGAGCAGACTTTACTGCCTGCCGGGAGCTGGCCCCACCCCCCCCAAGGTCTATCATCCCATATATTGCCTCAGATTCACTTCTCTGCATGTCCTACCTTCCAGAAATGGTCCCTTTAATGTTCCTAGAATTACTGCTCTTCTTCCCTTCAATCTCCCGTTGAGCTTGTAGGTGTTCAGAACGGTTTGGTAACTGTCTAGCTGAACTCCTGGGACCTGATAATATTTAGGTCTCCGGTTCCACTGCTATCTCGCTCCTCCCCCTATTTTTAAGATTTTTCTCTTAATGGCAGGTTTTGAGCAATTTGATTATACCTTGCCTTTGTGTTGTTGTTGTTGTTTCATGCATCTTGTTGAAATTCAGTGAGTCTCTAGGACCTATGGGTTTTACAACTTCATCAAATTTGTAAAAACTCTAGGCATTAGTTTTACAAATGCTCATCTATCTTTCTTCTTCAGGGACTCCAGTTATGCACGCATCAGGCTGCTCAATATTATCTCAGAACTCACTGAGGCTTTGTGAAATTTTTCAGTCTTAAAAAAAAAAAAAACCCTCTGTGTTTTATTTTGCATCATTTCTTTTGCTTTGTCTTCCAGTTCACTAATCTCCACTTCTGCAGTGTCTTATCTACTGTTCAGCCCATACAGTGTATGTTTCATCTCAAACACTTTTCATGTCTAGAAGTGTGACTTGGATCTTTTTTCATACCTTTCATGTCTTTGTTGACATGCTCAGTACTTTCTCTAGCTTCTGGAATACATTGGATACATTTATAATAGTTGTTCCAACATCCTTATTAGCTTTTTTCCAAAAGATTTTTTTTTTATTTATTTGAGAGAGAGGGACAGATAGTGAGAGAGAGAGCACAAGCTGGGGGGAGAAGCAGAGGGTGAAGGAAAAGCAGGCTCCCTGCTGAGCAGGAACCCCCAACTCGGGGCTCGATCCGAAGACCCTGGGATCATCACCTGAGCTGAAGGGAGACATTTTACCAACTGAGCCACCCAGGAACCCCTTTATCAGCTTTTTTCTAACATCTGTATAAGTTTTGGTTCAGCCAACTGATTAATTTTCTCCTCCATTATTGGCCATACTTTTCTGCCTTGCAATTTTTGGTCAAATTTGCTACCTTGTGAGTTTTACCTTGCTGGATGCTAGCTACATTTGTATTCCTGTGGATATTCTTGAGTTTATTCTGGGACTCCGGTTATGAGGAAACAGGTTCAGCTATTCCTTCTAAGACTTTGTTAAAGATCAGCAGAGCAGCATTTAATCTAGTGTTAATCAATGTACACTCCTGAGACAAGACCAGTCATGAGTGCTCTACCCAGCTTGTAAGAATCATGGGGTTTTCTGGGGCTTTCCCTCTGGCTGGTGGCGATAGCTGTTCTTTGTCCTGGTGCATTTGTTGCTGCAACCCCTGATCCTGTCTGGGTTTTTTTTTTTCTCAGACTTGGACCGTTTCCTTTCATGCACACTATGACCAGTGTGTGCAAAAGGAACTTCCCTGTACATCTCCAGAGCTCGTTCTGCATGTAGCTCTCTCTTCTCTTCCTCATGGCGCTCTGAGCTGTGAGCACCAGCTACTTGGTCTTCTTCACAGCTCTTCAACCCAGAGAGTCTTCTGGCTTCTTCTGGGTCCCTTCCCTGTGCCATGACCTGAGCACTGACCCCAGGGAGTAAGCTGGAGAAATCAGGGGGCTCGCTTTGTTTCTCTCCACCTTTCAGAGGTCCCTGTCCCTATCTGACGTCCAGTCTCGTAGAAACCAGATGCCGTATATCTTATCCACTTTTTAAGCCATTTTTCAAGTGAGACGGTTCATGCAACTCTATCCCGCACCTGCAGCTCTGTCCCCTCTTCCTTCCTGTTATGGCTTATTTGCGTCCTTTCTCTTCAAGGTCAGTTTCACCAAAGATTTGTTATTTTTAGTGGTGTTTTCTGAGGGTAAAATTCTACATTGTTGACCCCTTCTTATCTGCTTCTTTCCTATTTCATCAATTTACCTCATTTTTATTATTGATTTCATTGTTCTATTGTTTTACGTTGGGTTTATTTTGTTAGCTTTCCCCCCAACTTCTAATAATAGATGCTCGCTCTCTCTCGTTCTCTCTCACTCTCTCTCTCTCTATACACATACACACACACACACACACACACACACACACACACACACATGTTATCTCATGGTGAAAATAGATTCCAGGGAGAGTTGAATTTGTTACTCTCAGGATCCAGGGACCCTACCAGTCCTTAAATTAAGTTATTGTCTTGAGGTTTTTAAGACCATGGAGGTAGTATGAATTCAGACCATAAACACGCTTATGGGCTACTTGTGGTTCAAGTGATTT
This sequence comes from Enhydra lutris kenyoni, assembly GCF_002288905.1. Classification (NCBI taxonomy): domain Eukaryota; kingdom Metazoa; phylum Chordata; class Mammalia; order Carnivora; family Mustelidae; genus Enhydra; species Enhydra lutris. Next base: position 2,120,555 of record NW_019154098.1, read on the forward strand.
CCTTTTTACGCCAAAGTCTGAGTCAGCTGACTTTGCAATATGCCAGGGAGAGGGCCCGGGTTTGTGTCTGCCTCACCTTGATATTGAATGGATAGTAGGGGTAGCTCCTGGCCAGGTCCTTGTCCTGGATGGACCTGAGCCTCGCTTCCTGTCCCCCAAGACCTTGAGGTCTAAAGCATAAGGTCACACAGGTTGGCAAATGCCATCGGGCAGGGGTCTGCGCCCTTTGCTTACCTCTCCACATCTCTGAACATATTTTGTGTCTCAGCTGAGGGTTTCTATGTGCCCACCCAAACACAGATGTTCTCAAGAAGGCTTTTCTTTCTTTTTTTTTTTTCACAGATATTTTTAAATATTTAAACAGCTACCAAGTTTGCCATTTTACAAGGTTACTACATTTCTTTTCCATGAGCATTTTCATGTCATTTTATGTCTTCTCGACTCGGCCTCAAATGGTAAAAACCTACTTTTTCTGCTGTGTCTAGAATCTGCTTTCTTTGATATCTGCATTTAACAAGCAAACGTGCTCCCTCTTGCAGAGTAAGGCAAGGCTGCTCTGCGCCCCACAGTGCCTGAGAGCTCGTGCCCCATCTCCCTCCTCGCTCTGCCACCAGCCTTCTCTGCAGCACCCCCCGCTCTGCGCTGTGACTTCATTGACCGTCCGCCCTGAATTCACTGTAATCTCACTTCCTCCGGCAGAGCTCCCTGAAGCTCCTGGGTCAGATCCCAGGAGACCCCTTGCTGAATTGCTGAATCCAGGAGACTTTTCAGTTTCTACCTCGGCTCTTGGCAGCTCTGGCTTCTTCTCTCTCACTCCCCTCCCCCCAACGCCATGGCTCTCTCCCTTCTCCTGGTTCCCCTCCTACCTCTCCTGGTGGCTCCCCCTCAGGCTCTTCCTCTGCTAGGCTTCTCTGTGAGTCCCTCCCTACTGGCCTTTTGGAGCTGGACCTGCCATTCCCCCAGGGTCCCACCAGCCATCTCCAGGGCTGCAGCCCCACTGGACCTCTGTCTTGTATGACTCATGGACAGCCAAATCCCCAGGGATCCCAGGATTCTCACCTGCAGCAGAGCGAGGCTGTCCATTAGCGAGAGCCACACATATCCTCTATCACTGCCTGAACTGTCCGTCCAATTACGTTCCCCTTCTCAACACCTGGCCTCCTATCCCCAGGCAGAGCCTGCTGGGAGCCCCTGGGCACTTCCTCACTCTCCAGCCCATGTCCCTCCATCGCCATCAATGCCGCCCACTCCCCATCTGGCCGCCCCTCCTTGGATGTGGGTAGCATCAAGCCCGCAGCCTCCTGAGCTTCTCACTGTCTGGCTGACTGCACGGATCCATTTTCCACGGGCAGCTCTGCACGTGGCAGCCACAGGACCATGAGTCCCAGAGATATCCGGGTCCCGGGCATCCAGGCTGTCGCTGTGCAGCTCATCGCCCTGGGCGGTTTTCAGACACATGTGTCCTTGGCAACCTGCTGTCTTCGGTCTTGACCTTTTCCTCTGTTTTCCACCTTTCGCTACTTGTTTATAGACCCTGGTCACCACCATCTTGGGCTACCTCCAAACAGAGCCCTGAATGCAGCTGTGACATTTGCCCATATCCTTGTCTTTCCTGAGAGTGGGGTGGGTTGGGGTCCTTTCCCCCAGCAGGAAGCACAATTCTTGGTCCCTAAGAGCTGCTTGCATGAGTGAATGACCCAGACCTCCCTTGGAGCCAGGGGTGCACCTTGCTGATACCCTTCCTCCCTCAGGTCTCCGGGCCTCCTCCCAGCTCACGACCCACTCGACACCTGTTGGAAGAACACCAGCAACATTGTTGATTACAGCACCACAAAGAGTCAGACTCGCCCGCACACACAGTGATTCATCTAATGATTTCTAACAGCCTGAGAGGAAGATACCTCATGCTCGAACAGGCCAAGCCAACTGCTCATGGTCCCACAGCATCAAGCCTAAATGTGTGCCCCGCCCCGCCCTCCCCCACACTCTGCACCTGCATCTGTCCTGGGGCAGGGACAGGACACACCCCTGTGCAGCCACTGGTTGTGAGAGCATTTGGGTTCCTGTTTGCCTCTAGGACTGGTCAGAGAGTTTCACCCAATCCTCCGTGTGGGTTGGGATCCCAGCACCATGATGACACACAGGAGACCCCGAAACATCCATCATGAAACAAACAAGGGAACATTTTATATGGTTTCGGGACTGGCTCAGGGAGGGCAAAGAGAGAGCAGCAGGTGCACGGCACAGAGCATGTCTAGCAAGCCCAAGAAATCACCTTGTGTCTATTGAGTTGCTAGAGTGTAATCCACACAGTACATTCATTTGTAAAATAGGCACCAGTAGACGACATCAGCGTCTGGTAAAAACAGCTGCCCTCTGCCTCTCTCCTGTCCTTGCCCACTTTCGTCGACCTCCCACAACCCCATTGGTTGGCTCTTCCAGTAATTGCATTTATATTTCAAATAGAATTCTTCGACCCCTGTTTGTAACTTCTGTTCTTGGTTCCAGGCATTATCTGTTGACCTTCTGCAGGAAGAGAAGAGGCTTCAGCTCCCATCCCCTTGTTCCCCGAACAGAGCATCAGGATTTAATTTGTGACTTTACATAATGCAGTTAGGCTTTGCGTCTTTCTCCATCGGACACAGAAGGTGCCGGCTGACTCCCGTGGCAGAGAAAGGAGGTCCTGGCACGCAAGCCCCTGGCGTCCCCTAGGGCTGAGGGCGGGGATACCGCCCCAGCTCACAGAGCTGCACACCGTGCTGTGTCCCGGCTTGATTCTCAAACTGGAAGCCAGTGAACTCTCCCACCACTACCGCCACTTGGAAGCCACCTACAGCGGTGTCTAAGTCCTGCAGGACTCCGCATGGGGCACGCTAATTGCGTCTCCCCACCCCCGGCCCCAGGAGCTTTTCTGTTCTTCCCAGAATTTTTATCCTTTTCTTCACATTTCCCTCTTTTCCCCCAAATCTTCATCTGTGAGAGACTCCCATGGAGTTCCCCTTCTCCGCCTTGCAGACAACCAGCTGTGGACGTCCAGTGGTGGTACTGCCGTCCTGGGGCCTGCCCTCTGGTGCCCCCTCCTGTTGCTGGGACCCCCTCTGTCTCTGGCGCCTCTGCGGTTTCCTGGAGAACATCCTTGAAATGCAGTCGAGTGTGCAGGATGTCCATCGTCAGGACTTTCATCACCTGAATATTTCAGGAAAGCAAAAGTTCATTGCCCACTTCCCTAACCCCAGGAGAGAGCAGGCTTCTGGTTGCCCAGGGCCACTCCCTGCTCGGCACCTGCTCTTCGGGGAACGTGTCCCTGGAGCAGAGCTGTGCCCACTGGCTAGTCTCTTGCCTGGGACCTCTCTGCTCTGCAGAGGTACCGTTGAGTTGTGACCGTCTATAGGGGCTGCAAAGCCTAAAATATAAACTACTTTGTCCAATATCCAACAAAACTTTCTAGAAGATGGTGATGCTCTCTGTGTTGTCCGGGACGGGAGCCACTGGCCACAACAGGCCACTGACCAACGGCAATGGGTCTAGTGCAACCAAGGAACTGAATTTTTAGTTGCATCTAATTTTAATTAATTTTACTTCGAACAAACCCCACATCTAGCTAAAGGTTGCTGTGCGGGATGGGTCGCTGGTTGCTTGAGACCAGAGGTGGGCCTTGGAGGTGCTGGGCCACAGTGTGGTGGGCATGGAAGCAGGCTAGGAGGGTCCCTGAAAACAGGGTCTGGGTCACCCCTCCAGGTGTGCAGCCCAGAGAGTCTGCGTGTTATCCAGAGGAGTGTGGAGGACGGGGTCCTCACGGCCCGAGCCCGATGGGGACAAGAGTCAGGGAGCCATCAGATGACAGAGGTGGTACCTGGCCTGGAGAGCCGGTCATGCGAAATTCTGGGGAGGAATTCTGTCCACCACCCGTGAGCAGAGTGATGGGCAGAGGCCACGTCTGTGACCAACAGCGTCCTCCTGGACAAGATCCCGGGGTTCTGGGAGGCTTGAGAGGATGTTGGGTGCGTCCTGGGGGCACAGTAGGTTTATGACAAATCGGGAGTTCATAGGCTGAATTTTCCAGGATTCAAGGCTGGTGAGTTACCTGTTAATGTTGTTGTAAAGGTCAGGAATGGTCACAAGGCTGGGGCAGTGGTGGGAAAGGTGAGCAGAGCAGGATGCTCGGGCGGCGGCGCTCGATGGGGACGCATGTGGGGAGCGTCTGGTTACAGAAGCAGGTGTTTCCCGCCTTCCCACTTACAGAACGTTGATGCCCTGGTGCCGTGTGGCCTTGGGAGGCTCCCAACCCCATGGCTGGCAGCGGCCCGGTGTCTGTGTGCACACGCGTGCGCACACACACACACATGCGCGCATGCACAGCCGGGGAAAGGGTGCCCGCCCTTTGGGCTCTGCGGACCCTCTCCGCACACAGCCTCTCTCCCTCACCGTCCACACAGCTTCCTCCTCTCCTTCCCACCCCCCGACCAAGCCGCGCGGCTTCCCTTCGCCACGTCCCAACCACGGGTCTCTATCCCCTTTGTCCTTTTCTGTCTCTCCAGACGAGCACAAAGGTGAGTGACAAGCATTTTGCTTTCCATTTCCAAGAAGTGGGGAAACATGAACAAACAGGCAGCGCAGCTGACAAGGCGCCTGTCCCTGGCGGGTCCGTCTGTAATTAACAATCACCCAATCTGAGCTCAGCCCGCGCAGCTGCCTGCCCCCCAAAACTTTCATGGAGTGCCCGTGCACTAATGAGGATGCCAGCTAATTACTTGCAAAATGATTAAGAAATCACACTGGGACAGTTGACGGGTCTCAGCAGGGAGCCCGTCAGACTCCGCTCAGCCCTCTCGTCCGCGGATGGCAGCTTCCCTTCTGAAGGATGGCAGGCAGACAGGGAGCAAGGACCGTGGCCCGGCCCAGCCAGGCATGAGGCCTCGACAGGCGGTGTGGTCAGAGGCACCGCTGGGATCCCCCTGATCTCCCCACCCATGCAGACACTCACGGACCCCCAACCCCAGCAGATCCGTGCTCCCTCGACAAGACCATCTCTGCTGATTGCTTTTCTGGCAAGTTCCAGAGCTTCCACGAGGCTGACGGTTAGCCTTGCCAGGAGGCCACTTCCTGCTCAGGTGCCCACTCCCACGTCCAGGCCAGGCTGTCAGGCAAGGTGGGGGAGGGCTGGCAGCAGCCGGGCTCTTGTCCTGGGCCTGCGCGCAGGGGCTCTGGGCGGTGGGCAGAGCCAGCTCCCGGGGGTCAGCCGGTGCAGCTCTGTGGGGCCGCCCAGCCTGAGGTGGGGCTGCACCGTGGGCCGTCCAGGGGCAGAGGGGGGGCCAGGGCTGGCTCCTGGGAGGGGGGCTGGTACAGGGGAGCTGGTCGGTTTGTGATGTTTAACTGTGTTCAGGCCTGTGCAGTTTGCTTGACTTTGTCCGTTCATAGAGGAGGAAACAGTTTCTTCTCTGCTTCCTGCTGCTGCTGAACTCCCAGGTGGCTTGAAGTCTGTCTCCGGGCTTAGCCCGCCTGACGCGCCCCTGCTTTCCAGAAGGAGCTCCTTGACACTTGGAGCAGCGCTAGGTCTTGGGCTGCCCAGAAGGGCCCTCTCCGCCCTGACCCAGCTCTGCAGCACGTGGCTGGGGGAGCAGGGCCTGGCGATCCCGCTGCTCCCACCATCGTGTCCCGGGACCCCGTCCTGCCGCTCAGGGCCAGCAGCTTGACCCGCCTGCTGGACACAGGGAGCTGAGTCTGCTTCCGGATCCGCTGGGCAGAGCCTCCCAGATCCTGAGCTGCCAGTCCGCGCACCAGGCCATGACGCCGGGAAAATGCCAGGGACCTTCCTAGGAAAATAAAAGCACACTTGCCCTCGCCAGTAGGCGTCAGCAGGCGGGCACACACGCACACACCCGGCACACCACACACGCACGCACCCGGCACACCACACACACGCACACACCCGGCACACCACACACGCACGCACCCGGCACACCACGCACACGCACGCACCCGGCACACCACGCACACGCACGCACCCGGCACACCACGCACACGCACACCCGGCACACCACGCACACGCACAACACGCACCACACGCGCCACACAGAGTCACTCACGGGCACGCACACGCTCACCCCCATCGTCCTCGCACACGTGCAGACTCGCACACTCACACACACCTTTCTTTCCAGCCGGCGCCCATCTGACAAGTCCTGGCACGGTTTCCAGAACAGCCTGCTTGAAGATGTCACTGGTTGGGTTTTCTTTGATTTTGTTTCTAATCATGAAACCTCTCAGCAGGAAGCCTCCAGCTGTCCTGTGCGCCCTTCCCGGCTCTGAAAGGCTGCACTGTCCCCCCACCCCATGACAGTGCCATTCCCAGGGCCCCCCGGGAGCAGAGTAGGGACACTCCTCACTCCCCTCCCCCATCTGCCTGCAGGTTCCCTAGGATCCCCGGCGGGCCCAGCGCGGCCTCTGCTTCGGGGGCTGTGGTGTGTGTAGACTCGGCTCCTCTCGAAGCCCGTGACCTCGCTGAGCCCACCTGCCGGTTCCAGGAGCTAATCCCTCCTTCCTCTGCGAGCCAGCAGCGTCTGGTGGAAGCCGTGCGCACACGTGTGTTACTGCACACGGGTCCGGGGTCCGGACTGCTTCCTGGGCTGCAAGCCTTCTGTCGTCCTCCCTGTCCGTCTGCTCGGCCACACTTCCAGGGTGGGCGGTTGGCGGTGGCGAGCTGGCCTCTGCCCGTGGCAGCCACCCCGTGTCGCTCTCACTCCCTCACCGCTGACGACGAGGCCAGCTGCGCAGGTGTCAGAGTTTGTGTGGGGCCCTTCGTCAAACCAGGCCTTTTTCTAAGGGTTTTGCCATGAGCGAGTGCTGGAGTTTGTCCAAAGGGGCAAACCCAGGTTGTGCTTCTCGGGACGGCGCGGCTCCCGCTGGGAGAGCAGAGGAAGGGCTCGGCAGGGTTATTGGAGCGCAGACCCGAGGCGAGGGTGGAAGGGGGCACAGGGGTGCAGGAGGGAGGCCAGCGGGAGAGCCAGAGGCCACAGGAGGGCTCAGGGTCTGTCCAGCGGCACCGGGCAGAGGGGCAGGGCGAGGCTCAGAGACCCCCATGCCCAAGCTCAAAGGCAGAGATGGTTCAGGGTGGAGACAGAGTGGGTGTAGGACGTCTGCAGTTCAACCCCGCTGGCTCGCTGGCAGATCCCACATCGGGGAAGCCAGGGAGCTGTCAGGAGTCAGGTGGAGGCACCGTCTCGACTCAAGGGAAGGCTCCAAGGAGCCTGACAGCCCCGTGACCTCCTCGTGCCCCGAACCCAGCACACTCAGCCCCGCAGGACCCTCACAGCTTACACAGCATGGAGAGTTTCCATCCCCACGACCCCCCTGGTCGTGGTCGTCAGTGGCTCCCAGCAGCAGGGTGTGGCCCCTGGCCACAGCCCTGACCTTGTTGGGCTGAGCTGTCCCCGCCTCAACCCATCCAACTATAGCTTTGGGTAGTCTGGGCTTCAGCTGTGCTGGGGACCCACGGTTCCACGTGGGGCATAGAATACACTCGTTGGTCCTCACTTGTCTTCAGGATGAGTCTGATGTCCCTGGGAGGTAAGGACCATCATATTCTTTTCTGTGTCCCTGCCCCAGGGGACCTGGCTCTGCAGCTGAGCCACGGGAATGCATTTTTGCTAAACCAGATCTTATGGACTTGAACGTTTGTGGTTCAGTGGAGCATCAGGCCCACGAAAGGTGGAGGGAAGAAGCTGAGCTGAACCCGGGCTGTTGGAGAAGGTGGGTGGGCTCACGGGAGCCCAGCAGGGGCACAGGAAGGAGAGCTGCGGGGCTGACAAAGCCAGAACATGCCATCAGCTGGGATCCCGCGGAGTTGGCCTAGGAGGGCTGTCCTGGGTGCTGGGAGCCAGGGCAGCAGACAGAGGGGGTGGGAGTTGACTCAGGCCACACGAGTGACAGGGAACAGCATGTCCCAAAGCTGGTGACCCTGCAGCTCCCAGGAGCTTAGGGGTGAGCCCGCGAGGCTGGCGTTGGGGGTCTCCCGGGGCAGCTCTGAGAGCTGCTATAGGGTACTGGGCAGACAGGAGCATGCCCTGGAGTCCCTTCTCCCCAGCCTGCCTTCTGGCCAACCACTGGGAGAAACTGAAAGCTGTCAGATGGCGGAGTGTGTGTGTGTGTGTGTGTGTGTCTGTCTGTCTGTCTGGAGGGACAAGACCCGGCAGCCTCAACGCCAGGCTCAGAGCAGGGGAAGTGAGTGTGGGCTTGAGGCTGAGAGGCACAGGGAAAACCAGCTCTGGGCTAATTGATAGATTTTTTTTTTTTTGCAATGAATTAAAAACAAACACCCACATCCACTCACCCAAATTAACATTTTGCCATTTGTGCTCCCAATTTTTAAAATATAAACGAAATGAGTGATTCCGATAAGTTGAGATCTGCTGGGTTGCGTTGGGCCCAGAGAAAACGGACTATCTTCCTCGTGGCTACAGGAGGGAAGCGTAGATCGGGACTCACTAAAACCTGTGATAATTACACTCTCACTGGGCTCATTCCACTCTTACCTTTTCCAGTCAAAATATGCTTTTGAAGTCTGGCCACATCATCCGTCGCATACGTAGTTCACTCGCACCTGCCTGTAGCTGTAACAGATTTCCAAGCCTTCCAGTACACACGTCGCCACCGTGAACATTTCTTGGCTTTTCCTTCAGATTTCTCCAAGATCCTTCATTCCTCTAAGGAGCTACAATGGGGCAAATACTTGACCGTCTGCGTCCTTATTTGCTTACGTGTGGTAACATTCGTTCTCTCCAGTACGCAGGTGATCAGGTCTGACAAATGCTCAGAGTCACAGTTAGGGAACAGAAGGGTTCAGGGTCCAGATTTCCTGGTCCCGCCTCTCTGTGGTCCACCCCTTGCCCTACTGCCGACTCCTGGCAACACCTGATCTCTTCTCTGTCTCTTTCCCGCACAAGGGATTGTAGATCATGTGGCGTTTGGGTCCGGCCTCTGAGACACGTGCGTGCTTCTGCGTGCTTCAAGTTTTCTCCTGCACGTTGCCAAGGGACATCCCACCTGCCCGGGTATGGAGGGACCCGCGACGCTCATCCCTCCACCCGCTGGAGGGCATCTGGGGACTCCACAATAAACCTTCACATACAGGGTTAGTGGAAACACAGGCTTGCCCTTCTCTTGGGAAAATACCTAGGGGAGTGGTCGCCGGGGCATACCAGGGGTGCACATTTGACTTCTAGGAAAATGCCTCATTGTGTCCCCGGAGATACTGCTGCATCATTCCGCATTCCTGCCAGCACAGCGAGGGTGCCGGATGCTCTGACCCTTCCGGGCACTCGGTACATGTGCGCACGCCCGCACACACACACACGCACATACGTGTGCATAGGTGTTCCCACCACACACACACGCACACGTATTCATTTATATTCACATTTTAATAGATAAGGATTTAATAGGTAAGTATCGCTAACTCGTGTGGTTTGACTTTCATCTCCCTGCTGGTGAATAATGTTCAGCAGATTCTCATCTGCTCATTTGTCACCAGTATACTTTCTTGGGTAAAATGTATGTTCAGATATCTTGCCCACTTCTTACTGGTTTTTTTTAGTTTTCTTTTTATTAAATTACGATAGTTCTTCATAAATTCTGGATACAAGTTATTTGTCGGGTGTGTGATCATTTGCAAATACTTTCCCCCAGACGCAAATACATCACTCATGAAAACGTCTTTGCGCCCCTTTCTCGTGTCTGTCACAGAGCAGAAGTTTTAATTTTGATAAAACCCAGCTTGTCAATGTTTTTCCTTCGTGTATCGTGCTTTTGCTGTCATCTGAAGAAAACTCTGCCGAACCCAGGATCAGCGAACTCTGCCTGAAAAGGACCAGATGATAAATCTTAGAGTCTGTGTGGACATGTGGTCCGAGCTCGTCCGAGTGTTCTTGGTGCCTGCTTTGTCGTGGGGCGTGTGTCTTCCCTCCCTCTCTCATCCCAGCACAAGTCTTTAAGAACACGAAGCCATTTGTAACCAGGGGCCATGTGAATCTAGCCTCAGGCTGGATTTGGTCCACAGGTCATAGTTTGGTGAGTCCTGGCCTAACCCAAGGTCACAAAGATGTCCTCTGTTTTTTCTAGAAGTTTTGTACTGTTGCATTTCACTTTAAGGTGTGCAACTCAGTTTGAGTTACTCTCTAAGTAACATGTAGCTGCGGGTCAAGATTTCGTTGTTGATGGCCCGTTGGCTGAGCACTGTTTGTTGGGAAGACCGCCCTGCTCCACGGCAAAGGCCATTGCCCTTGAATTGCCTGACGGTGTTCTTGTGGGTCCATTTCTAGACTCTATCCTACCCCACTGTTCAGCGCTTCTCAGAGGCTGTTTTTAGCAGTAGAGCTAGTTTGAGCTGAAAAGTTGGTCGTAACTCCTGAGTCCACCATTACTAGTATCGGAAGTCCCCTAAATTCACCGATTTTAACCACTGGCTGGTAGTCCATCACACGTGGTCATTTCCTGGACATTCAGCATCACAAACACTAGCCTAAGCAACTGTGTGCAAGGCCCCCAGTGCACGTGCCTAAGGGTGGTCCCCAGGCCCCAGTGCCTAGTGGAGGGTTGCCATCCCTGCCATCACCTACTGTGGGAGGGCTCAGTGCTTTCCCAGTGTTTGGGGCCATAGTCCTGGCATTGGGAGGTTGGAGGGCACGAGTCTAGACATCCTACAGTGTGTGAGTCAATGCGCCCAGGAAGAATTGCCCTGAATCGTTCGTAACTGTCACAGGCCCTAACTGAGCATTCATGCTGGCAAATCTATTTACCTCATTTAATGTATAAATAAAGATATCTCTGCACGGATTTAATATAAACTGAACTGTATATGCAGAATCTAGAGATGCCACTACCATGTAATAGCGGCTAGATTGAGCTGTGTTTTGTTCAGACCTTTCCTGAGATCCCAGCACCAATTCAGATGATCACGTCAACAAAGGTGTCTGAGCACTGCCCGGGTAGCAGACCGCCAAGGGGCTCATCCTGCCGTATGTAAACGTCCCCTCCATGGGTTGTACAGCATGTAATCTGCTCCAGGCACACACGGTTGCATCTCTGTTAGTCTGCGCTGCCTTGACGATTACCAATGGTTATACACACACAGATGTATTTCTAAAAAAGTAATCTTATTTCAAAATATGGTGTGTCAAGGACAGTGGAGAGAATACTCAGCTAAATATTTCAAATACAAACTAACTCATCAAGAAAGTATAAGCACTGGACACTTTACTGAGTCTCCCATTTAGCCGAGCCTAAGCATTTACGTACTGAGTTACATAGTGTTTACTATAAATCGCTCTCCTTCTGTTTCTACTCTACGTTATAGATGCGGCATGATATTGATTTAAAAAAACCAGTGTGGACAAGGGGAGTTAGAGAGGAGAAGGGAGTTGAGGGAAATTGGAAGGGGAGGTGAACCATGAGAGACTATGGACTTGGAAAAACAACCTGAGGGTTTTGAAGGGGCGGGGGGGTGGGAGGTTGGGGGAGCCAGGTGGTGGGTGTTAAGGAGAGCACGTATTGCATGGAGCACTGGGTGTGGTGCAAAAACAATGAATACTGTTACACTGAAAAGAAATTAAAAAAAAAAGAACAATAAACTTCAACCAAAAGTAAACAAACAAACAAACAAAAAAACAAAAAACAACAACAGTGTGTGCTAGTTAGGTTATATTGCCTATGATTTTCACGTCAAGAGGGTAGAGAGGTGCGCCACAGGGTCAGCAGTGGGAAAGGTTTGCTGGGCGAGCTGCTGTCCACGGTGCTGGAACAATGAGGCCTTCCTGCTGCACAGAAAGACATTTTTCCCAGCGTCCATGTCCTCCTCAACCCCCACGCTGCTGGACCTGTGAATCTGCCTTTGTGTTGGGTGTGAAACGGTTTCAATTGTTTAATTTGCATCTCCCTGAGACATCTTTCTCCTCTGTTGCCACTTGGGAATCCTCTTTGATGAATCAAAGTTCACGTCCTTTGTCCACACTTCTATTGTATTATTTATTCCATTCATACCGATGGGTAAAACTTATTTGTATATTCTGGACACTAGTGTTTTGCTGTATGTAGTGCAAATGATTTCTTCCCTGTTGTTGCATTTCCAGTAATCGTGCTTATGGGTTTTGGGTTTTGTGTGTGTATGTGTGCGTGCCAAAGGTTTTCATTTGTCGTAGTTACACACTCATCAGTCTTTTGCTTTGGGTGTTGTTCTTGCTTAAGAAACTTTCTTACTTTTAGGTTGTAATGAAAATATCCTATAATTATTTTGAGAATATGTAAAGACTTTTCAAAATTCTCATTTATGCCTTAATCGTAGAATTCATTATATTGAGTACGCTGAGGGAGGGAATCTAATTAATTTTTTTCTGAAGGAAAGTCCCCATATTAAGTCATCCGTCCATTATTCACTGATCTGAGTGCTACCTCTGTAATTCATCAAGCTGCCATATACATGTCATTCTGTTTCAGAGCCATCTGCGTTCCGTTTTTGTTCCATTGACCCACTGGTAATCCCCTGCACCAGCGTATTCTAGATGTACGTACCACGTCTTCATATACTGCTTATGTTGTAGTACAAAAGTACCCCCTCCCTAAACTCATTTTCTTCAAATTTATTCTTGAACTTTACCCCCCACCCCATGAATTTTGGGATTGGTGTGCCAATTTTCACATAACAATACTGTTGGGATTTTTTACTAGGATAACATTGAGTTTATTAATTAATTTGGAGAGAATTGTAATCTTTATGATATTATGTCTACCCATCCATCAAAATCTCTTCATTTATCCAGATCTTTTTGTACTGTCTTCCAATAAGTTTTATAATTTTGTCATTTTCTTCATAACAATTCTTATGCATATTTTATTACATTTATTCCAAGGTAACAGTTTTTGTTGCTATCACAAATGGATTTTTTTCCTCTATTATATTTCTTATTTGCTATTTTATGGTATAAGGGAAAGCTATTGATTTTTTAAATGCTTATTCTATATTCAACTACTCTGTTTTTATACATTGATCACCGTATCCAGGAACTCTGCTGATTCTCTCTCAGCTCTAATCACTTGTCCAGATTTTCCCAGACAATAGTATAAGTTGCAAATAACCACATTTTTGGTTCTTTCTATTGTCTTACTTCCCTTCGTTATGGCACAGATTTCAGCCTCCAGTGAAATGTAGCGCTAATTGCAAGCAATCATGTCTTATTCCTAACTTAATTGGAAATGCTTCTCCTGTTCAACCATTAACTTTCTTAAATTCAATTTCACATGATATCAATATTGCTAGCTTTATTACAATTAGTATTCTATGCTTTTATTTTAACCTTTCCCTATACACACATATAAATTCCATTTATATTTCAATTTTGTAATCTTTTTAATACATTTGCATTTATTGTGATTAATTAGACTTATTTCTATCATCTTTTGATTTTACTCTTCTTTCTGTTTTTCATCCTTTCTTGCCTTCTATTAGATTGATACCTTTCTCTTTTATATCTCAGCAGGTTTGGCAATGATGAATTACATTTGTCACATTTTAGTGGTTACTTAAAATTATGACACAGAGAATTAACTTTAAAAAATTCCAGAAATTATAGAGACATTCAGAATCTCCCTCTTCCTGCTGAGCATGATTAAGACCTTCCTGTGCCTTAAGCATTAAACATACTTTCTCACCATGAATTATTATGTAAAATTTTATTTTAGCTTCTTTTTATAAGCATGGGAAGTTACTGAGATATTTTTAATAGTAGTGAATTATATTTGCAAATATATTATATCAATCAATGCAACCTTTTTGTTTCCTAAATTTTAACTCTTCTCCCTGGGGTTTTCTCCTTGCTGAATTATACAATTTGTTCTTTCAGTGAGAATTCAGAATCCGTAATCTCTTTCAATCCTTATATATTTGAAAAGTATTGATTTTGTCCTCCTTGAATGTTAGTCTTGCTGGGTATAAAATTATAGGTAAGACATTATTTTTTTCTCAGCAATTTGGATGTATTATTGTTTTGTTACTCAGTATGACGTGTGACTGGTCATAAATACACCTTCTTCTCTTCTCCCTCCTGGCTTTTAAGGTTTTTCTCTTTGATATTTACCAATTTCATTAACATATGTCTTATTCTTACTTGGAACAAATTATGCTCCTTTTAGTTGAGGATTTCTATCTTTGTCTCTAGAATGTTCATAATCATGATCTTCAGGAATATTTTTCTCTCTCCAATTCACTCTGCAACTCACATGATATTGTGTTGGACCTTCTCAACAGAACTTCCAAGGCTCACCCTCTTTTTCATATGTTATACATTTCTTTAAAATGATCGCTTGGTTTTAAGCTTTGTGATACAGTTATAACTAGGGGGAGAGCCTCCATTTAAAAAATATATTTATTTATTTATTTGAGAGAGAGAGAGTGGGGGAGAGGCAGAAGGAGAGGGATGGAGAGAATCTCAAGCAGACTCCCCACTGAGTGTGGAGCCCAGTGCAGGTCTGGATCTCAGGACCCTGAGATCATGACCCAAATTGAAACCAAGAGTTGGAGGCTTGACCAACTGAGGCAGCCAAGTGCCCCAAGCCTCCATTTTCATCAGCCATTTCTGTGTTTGGAATGAAAGGTATGATTCCCTATGTGAGTCCAGACCACCATATGGAATCTTGGTTCTTCCTCTGTACTTTGAATCTCATGACCAGGTTTTCTCCATCGTTTTTTGATACTGATGTTGTAGGCTCAGGACATGAAATCTGTTCTTTTCTCTGGAGGCCTATCAATTCATACACTCCATCCTGGGAGCACCTGTACTGGTACTACCAAGAGTAGTAGTAATAGTAGTAACACAAATAATAGTAGTAGCGGTGTGGTGCAGTCATAGTTCCCATCTGTATGGCCAGCTCCAGGATGCTAGAGGCCCTTAATCAGTATTCTTCAAAAAGCAAGCTTTTGGGAGACTGATGAATCACAGACTTGTACCCCTGAAACAAATAATACATTATATGTTGATGGGAAAAAAAAAAAAGCAAGCCCCTGTCCGTCACTGTGCAGAGCATTTTCTATACATCATCTCATCCTGTCTTCACAATGGCCTATGGGATGGCATGGTTATTTGTCCTTTTCTAATAATAATCAACTGAGCACAGAGAGGCTCTCACAATAAGCCAGGTCACAGAGGTAGCAAGTGGCCAACTTGGGACTTGAACCACAACTGCAGATTCCACGATTCAAGCGCGTGACCACAGTGCCTCTTGAGCATCTCCAGAAAGGACCAGACAGCAAGGAAAAATCATACATATAGACTCCTGAATACATTAACTCAGCTTCTTTTCATGTTCTGATAACAGAGCATGGTGGATGGGAACCTGCCTTTGAGGTTCTCCTTCTAATTGGAAATGGATATAGAAATGTAATTAGAGCACGTCGAAGCAAACAACATCCTGAATCTCCTGGTACCTGAGCCAAGTCATGGACATGGGAAGAATTATCCAGGTAAAGGGGAAAAGCGTGGGTTCCCAGTATTGCGTGAGTATGAGCCACTGCAAAGAGCTGGTGCTGTGGGTGGGGAAGGATTGAGGGGCAGTGGCCAGGCTGAGCCTGGGCAAGTGGGCAGGGAGGGCCTTTTGTTGTCACGTCAAGGACAGAACACTCAGGCACCCAGTAAAGGTAGGGGGAGACAAGGAGGAGTGTCAAGTATGCAGAGAGACCTTCGTGCCTTGCTAATGATTAAGGGAGTCGTTTTTGCAGATGTCTGGGTCATTGAAATTCTGGAAAAAAAGGATTTCATGTTGAGAAAGGACCATGAATATCCCACACGAACATTCTGCATATCTGACTGTTCTGATTTTGGTAACTGGTGCACGGAAACCTCTGAACTGAAAGAAAAGGCACCAGTTCTGAGGCGTCAGCTCTTTGCAGGGTCCACAGCGCCTCCCGAGGATGCAGGCAGGGTGTCCTTTCATTTGTGGGCCACATCCTAATTCGTGGGGAGGGGAGAGAAGGCGCCATCAGCAGCAGCAGCTCCTCCAATGCGACGAGGAACAATATGAATGAGGGATTTAATTTGAAAAGAGCTGTGGCTGTGATTTAATTTAAGCCACCAGGTTAATGCATTTTTTTCCCTAATTTCAACCTTGGGTGCACTGCATTCATTTGTACTGGCCCGCATGGTTCTCAGTCAATGTTCTCAAGTCACTTTCATGCATAAAGTTGTTTCTCCTTAACTAGATTATGGGCTTCAGAAGGCAGAGGCTGTGCCCTTTCTTTAGGACACAGCCATTTCCAGCACAAGGGCTGCATCTCGCCATCAGGTTAGGGGCTCCTCGGGATGGAGGTGTCCCCTGGATGCCTGCTGTGTACCAGGCATGGACAGGAGTGGGGATTCTGGGCTGAATATGATGTGATCCCGCCTTTGGGTATATGGGCAAGGGCACAGGCCGTGGTGGGGCAGAGGGGTTATGAGCTCAATGTAACACGTGGGGAGGATGTAAAGGGTTGTCAAGCTATTTACTGGGACACCTGGAGGGTTCTGGGGAGAGGTGGTGAGTCTCAGAAGGCACGAAGCGTGCAGAGTTCTCCCAAAGCATGACTTAGCTGAGACAGACAGATGGGACAGGGTGGTGGCTGGGCTGTGGTCCTCAGTGAGGGAGTCTGCAGACTTCACTTTGGAGGGGACAGGGGCCCATGGGTGGGGGTGGGAGGTGTTTCAATCCCAAGACTCAGTGGGAGAAGAGCTGGGGGGATGGGGAGCCGCAGTTACCGTGGGCTCTGGAGGGGCCGCTGGCACAACTCTGACCCTCTGAACCGACCGTCAGGGCTGGATTCCCAGGGAGGGTCTCCGGAAGCGTTAACGAGGCCAGCGTGCCCTTCGGAACAGCATTCTAACGGCTTCACGGTGCACAACTCAATAACGGAGGAAGAGTCTACCAGACCCAATATGATTTGAAATTAAAGAAAAATTGACTGTATTAAAAATGGATTGCAGTGTTAATGGAAGATGTCAGGCTGATGGCCCCGAACGGCACTTGCTGTGCTGGGATCAGAGAATGGGCTCCAGGGCCGAGGCTCCTCCCCGGCCGCTCGCTGCCACCCCAGGGCTCCAAATGGCAGACAGAATGGAGTCTCGGCTGAAACCTCCGCTGGCCCCTCCCCAGGGCCCCTTGCCCCTTCCCACTTCCCGGGGCCTGTCAGTCACCCTCCCAGAGACACAGCCCCGTGGGGAGCAGGTCCTCCTGGCACGTGTGCCCACTGCATGCGCCCTTCCTTCCATAGCCAGGTCCCCTGGTTCCCACTTCCAGACCTGTTTCCAGGCGGCTCAGACCAAGTTCATCAAGGGCCTATGTGGGCCCCATTTCACTTTCCCGGGAAGGACACCCAGGTTTGTAGGAGGAACATGGGAACCTTGACAAGGCCCTAAGGGGCGGCCTCGGAGGGCGGGGGGCTATGTGGGTGGTTCACAGGCTCCAGACCGGCAGTGCACGTGGAATCCTTGAGGGGACCTCAGTGTCTGTCCCTCCACCGCCATGCAGTCTTCCTCCCATAGCCCGTCCTCCAGCCTGCGCCCTGGAGAAGCCATTCTTCCCCCTCTCTGCCCTGTGGTGTCAGGTTGGTGGGGGGGGCTCCCTGACTCCAGGAATAAGCATCAATATGACCCAGCCAGTCCCAGATCTGCATCTACCCTGCAATTCAAGTGACTCAGGAATGAGCATGGGACTTGTGCTGGCTCCACGGTGTGGGTGCTGGCCCTGCACTCTGGGGGCCTCGCGTGCTCCTCCCTGAGGGGTGTGAGGCTGCAGCCATTCTGGGACCATGAGGGATCAGGAGGCAGAACTGAGAGATGGGGAGACTCCCCTCACCTGAGACCTGAACCCCACAAGACTCTGTTCCATGCTCATGGAATCACACACACCCACACACACACACCCCGTCTTCTCTTAGGCCAGTCTGAGTTCGTCACTGTCCCTGACCCCATTGACCCCACTCTCACTGAGGTGGAGCAAGGAGGATGTCCTGGGGACTGACGGCCAGATGGAGAGAAGAGAGAGGGGCAGTGCTGGGGCCCCATGGGGGGGCACCGGGGCGCTCGAGTGGAGGTGGGTGTCCGGAGGAATGAGAGGGAAGGAGGTGGGGCCCAGCGGGGGGCTCACGAGAGACCACCATGGGAGGACTGGCACCCTGTCAGTGTGGTGGGCGTGGCAGCAATGGTGAGGACCCTTGAGCAGGGGCTCCAGCTGAGGGGAGCCAGGCCACCTCTAGACTCTGAGCCTAGGGCGGCTTCACCTGCTCACAGATCCTGACACTCCTCAGAGGCCGGCCCCTCCCCTCCCCATGAGCGTGGCTGCACTTGGCCCTTATTTCCAACAGAGAGAAGCACGAGTGGGGTTTGCAACATGACAGCCTCAGCTCCAAGGCTCTGCGGCTTCCTCCTCCCTCTGCATCCCCTCCTGCCCCTGCCTCTCTCTCTGTCTCTCTGTCTCTCTCAGGAAGCCAGCTGCCACACTAGAGATACCCACGCAGCTGTATGGGGGACCCCATGGACACCCCTGGTCAAACCTCCAGAAGATGCAGCCCCCTTGCCCCCAAGAGCTTCCGCTAGCATCGCCCAGCTGAGCCTTTCTGCATTCCCGAGCTCAGAAACAGTGTGGGGTCTGAAATCCGTGCTGTTTTCAGCCCGAGCATCTGGAAGAAAACAGACACAGACCCTTAGTGGCCACCCCTCCAGCAGGCGGCTGACTTCTCTGGGTTCATGTTCTCCGGATACGTGCGCAAAGCTGAAAGCCAAGCACCGCATTGTTGAAGGGACTGGGAAGAAAGACCTCCCCCGCCCTTCGTAGGCCCCACACCACCCTGCACCACCCACATGGGGCCTGGCCTGGAGGGGGTTCGGCAGGTGACATGGCTCTGTCGCTGTTACTTCACAAGCTTACGAGATGCACAGTGTCTTTGCTCAGGTCAGCAGGCAGAACGACGCCCAGGGCGCCCCGAAGCAGCTGCTGTGCCAGGATCCGACACTGGGGTGAGCACATGGCCAGCAGCTGGGGCAGTCAGCTCTGCTGCCTCCAGGTGACCGCAGGTAAGCATCGCGCTCAGCCCTGGGTTCTGCAGCCTTCAAAGAGCACCGGTACCCATGGGGTGTGCTGGGGCTTCCTCGGAACCGGGGGTGCCCCTCCGTGGCACCTAGCCAGGACAAGGGAGCTCTGTGGACCCCCAGAGTGGAGGGCGGGCTAGCGGGGCACAGCTCTCCTCCCTGGGACAGGGATGTGGGAGGGGGCCAGCCGCTGGTACGGCTTTCCTTTGCTGAACTGAGATGTTTTTTGGTTTTGCTTTTGTCCTGTTTCACTTCTGGCCAATTAGTGTATTTCAGGCTGGTAAACCAAGAAGCAAGAAAGAGCGTCAGGAGAGCACAGGAGGCTTCGGGCTCAGCTCTGGAGCAGCCGGCGTCCTGCCAAACATGGTTTTACATCCTCTTTGTGGCTTCCTACCTCTTTCTCACTGTTCTGCTCCAATACCAGTGATCGGGAGCCCTCAATCCTAGCCCGGCCAGCAGTCCTTCATCTTGTGGTCTTGGTCCAGCCCTGGGAGCTGGGGGCAAGGCAGACTGTTCCCTCCAACAGTCTCCAATCCAGGTGGTTTCATGGGGCACCCTGGAGAGGGGAGGACCCTCACCGTGCCCCAGGGCCGGGGACAGGCTGGAATCTTCTGGACGCCCACCTTCCAGCCTTGGCCGCAGCCCGTGGCACCGAGGACCATCTCCTGAACAGGGACGAGAGGCCATGGAAAGGGCCATCTGGGGAAGTCAGGAGGGCACCTTGTCGGCCCTGTGGTGACCTCTGGGGTCCGCATCTACTCAGCGCTGGGTGCATCTCTTCGGCTCCCTAGACCTCAGTTGCCACAAGTACTAAATGGGGACAATGAAGCCTTGAGAAATTACACAGCATGGGAAGAACCGTCTTGTTCCGAGGAAGCGTTCCGAACTCGCCTTCAGTTTCCTTCCCTTCCCTCCCACTTGGGCCCAGTCCTGATGCCAAGAGGAGGGAGGACGAGCTGAGCCCTGACTGTGGAGGAGGGGCAGGCACCTGGAGGGTGTGTGCAGAGGGCTGGGGGGAGGATATGATGGGGGAGAGTGTTGGCCAACAGCTGGGTGCAGGCTCTGCCCGGGAAGAGAGCTCAGGGAGCGGAGCTGGGTCTGCGAGGGCCACTGACCTGCCCCGTGCAGGTGCACTGTGCTGAGTCCTGCCCAGCAGCCCCCAGCCGTCCCTCCCGCCTCCAGCCTCTCCACCTGTGACAACATTCTACACCCTCACCACCCCCTACGTCCCCGGCGGCAGACACATGGGCTGCCGTGATGGTGGTGGGCCAGGTGTTACCGAAGCAGGGCCCTAATCTCAGCAGGGTGCCACCCTCTCTGGGGTCATTCTCCTCATTTGCACGCAGGTGCCTGACAGCCACCACCCCACAGTAGGCTGTGAGCCCCAGGGCCGTGTTACTCACCTTCTCAGAGTGGCCGTTCCATTAAAGGGCAGCAAAGCATCGTCTAGACCATCTGCCACACTCAGTCTTGCACACCACACAGCTTAGTCCAAGGCCTGACCGAGCCCCTTGTCCACAAACTGGGCGCCTTGCCCGTTTTCCCAGCTGTCGAGCAGAGAGGACAGCAGGTGCCTGCCTCCCCTCCCAGCGGGGGCCCCACGAGCCGTGAGGTCAGGCAGGTGGAGGTCTGCTGTGGAGCAGCCTGCTGTCCCTGCCCTGCTGCCCTGTTTCCTTCCAGCCTTGCAACCATTCTTGTTCCTTGCAGGGTGCCCCGTGAAAAGATACAGGAGACCTCAGACATCCTGCTTAACTATAGCCTTGGGCGGTTCCTGCCCTGGGTGCCAAGTCAAAGCAGAGTGTTTTCTCTCCGGGCAGGTGCCCGAGGCTCTCCTGTGATGCATTTGAAGACGAGAGCTCTGTCTGGAAGAAGGCACATCTTCTGCCAATGCCCTGGCTACGGGGACAGCCTCCCAGGGCCTCCAGGCTTCTCTTCCTGAAACTGCTGCATGACATTCTTCTTGTCACCAAGGTGGGGATGACACAGGGCCTTATTGGATCTGACTCCCCACTCAGCCCCGTGCTGCTCGTTAAGGGCTGCAGCCAGCACAGAGAGGGCTAAGGAAGCACTTCCAGCTCTTGGGAATGACGGCGACCTCCAGTCTCGCGCCCCCACCTCTGCGGGTCAAGTGGACTGGCCTTTGGGACCAGGTCTGTGGTGAGGGCCTTCCGGGGGGAGGGAAGTGCCCGTTGGAGCCGGGGTCTCTTCTTTTCTTCTTCTTCGGTGTCGTGTGTCTTAGATGACTCTATGGTATCCTCGAGGTTCGTGAACACTTTGCTGCTGGAATCCAGAGCTCTGCGGTGCAAGAAGGTGGCTTAGGGATGGGAGCACCACCCGGCCTGTGGTCCCGGCGAGCCAGCTGGTGAGGTGGTACCAAGCTCCTGCCCATACAGCAGCAAATGGAAGGATGTGTCAGATTTGGAACATTGAAGGGGAAAGGAGGGTGGGAAGCCAAAACCTGGCCCCCAGAAGATGTCCACCTCAAATCCCTGGAACCTGTGGACCTGATCTTTTTTGGAAAAAGGGTGTCTGCTGGTGTGATATAGGGTCTTGAGGTGGAGAGATCGAGGACCACCGTGGGTTATCCAGGTGGGCCCTAATCCAATGCCAGGGGTCCTCATAAGCCAGAGAAGAGGGAGATGAGAGACAGAGGAGAGAGGCCTTGTGACCATGGAGACAGAGCCCCGGGGGGGACGTGGCCACCTGCCAAGGGCTGCCTGGATCTCCCGAAGCGGCAAGAGGCAGGAATGTGCGGAGGGAGAGCCGCCTTTCAGCACCTTGATGCTGGACAGCAGCCCTGCAAATCTGTGGGACCGAGCGTTTCCGCTCTCTGTGTGTGAGTCTGGGGCCCTGTGTCGTGGCAGCACCGGGAACCCGAGCTGAGAGCAGTGACCACGCAAACGTCAGAGCGTCTGTCGACAGCACTGTCACTCCAAGCACAGACCCTGCACAGACGCTCCATCTGCGACCAGGGGCTCTCTGATCTCCAGCCCGGGGACTCCATGAGAAATGGACTCCGCCCTGGCATGGGGAGGTTAGGCAAGGCTGGAGAACAGAGCCGGTCCTTCCATGTCTGGCCTGGGGCTGAGATGGATGAAGCCCCAGGCCCGAGCTGGTGCACTGTCCTCACTCTCCCCGAGGTTTGTGCTCTTCCTGTGGTCTTTGCACACAAGGGTGGAGGCACAGGTTCTTGCTGCAGAATATTAAACTGGATGGAAGGAGAGAGAGCAATGCCGAAAAGTTCCCTTTGAACGCCCCCTCTGACTGCTTCCTGCCCACGTCGAGGATGGGGATGGGACTTGCCAGGTTGGGGCACCTTCCGTGTGGTGCTGGCCTGTCCACACAAAGGCACACACACACACACTGTGGATGTTTTTGCAAATCATTTGCTATAACTCAATAGATCTCAGAGCCAGAGATATATCTACAGATATGGGTCTACCCCCTTTTTCCCAGCTGTTTCCCCACATTCCAGGACCTCTGTCCACTGATGAGCATTTGGGTGGTTTCTGATTCTCATGAATAACACAGCACTAGCCCCTATCCCCTCACATGCTGTGGTGTGCACTCATGAGTGTTTCTTCCTGATAGGCAACTAGATAGGGATGCCTGTCAGTCCCATTTTGACAGATTCTGCCAACTGTCTTTCAAGAGGCTTTGATAATTTATGCTCTCACCAACAGTATGTGAGTGCATCTCCTATGTGCTCACCCTTTGGCACCTGTTATCATCAGTCTCATGTTTCCCACCCCACTGGGCAAAAAAAAAAAAAATCTTAGTGTTGCTTTACTTAAACTTTCCCCAATTTCTGTGAAGTTGGGCATCTCTGATCACATAGAGTTTGGGTTCTTCTACCCTGAGCTGACCACACCCTTTGTGTCATTGACCTTTTCTTGTTGATTCACGGGTGCTCTTTACATATAAAGGATATTGATCCATTCTAATTAAAGACCCAACAAATATTTTTTCCAAGTTTCTCTCTTTACAACCTTGTTTCTGGTAACTTTTTATCACATACAGAAAAATTTTCTATGGCCTCAAATATTTCAATATTTTCCTTTATGTTTTATGAGCTGTGTCTTTCTTAGAGGTATTCCTGAATTCTAAAATTTTAAGACTATACTATATTTTAAGATCTTATGCTTTTTTTTCTAAAAATAAGTTTAGTTTTATAAACTGGCCTAGAATTTATTTTTGAGCATGACATGATATACACATTTAACTTAATGTTTTTCTCCAAATGCATTGCCAATCATCCAAACTTTTGAAGAACTCCTCCTGCCCTTGCATTGAAGAGAATATCTCCTGTTGTAAAGTGAATTCTCATGAGCACAGGGGCCTGCTTTTGGATTTTTATCCTGTCTTCTTCATCCATTATCCATTTCTGTACCCATGCTTTGTCATGCTTTGATTCCTACAGCATGAAATTCTTGCATACCCTTGCCCTTATCCCAAATTCTCTAGAATCTCTTGGCCCTTCCTATCTCCAGCTGTGTCAGTGTCACTTGTGTGGTCCTCCTGGAGGGCCCAGGGCCACTCCACCTTGGTGCCACCTGCAGAGCCAGGACACCATAAATGGTGGGCACACCACACCTGAGATGAAAGAATGGCAGCACAGGCAGGTTTTTCTCCTGATTTTGTGACTAGGGCTCAGTGTTTTCTCTAGATCACATCAGTTGTCCTGATGCCGGG
The DNA here is from genome assembly GCF_002288905.1 of Enhydra lutris kenyoni. Lineage (NCBI taxonomy): Eukaryota > Metazoa > Chordata > Mammalia > Carnivora > Mustelidae > Enhydra > Enhydra lutris. The sequence continues at coordinate 2,144,347 of NW_019154098.1, forward strand.
TCCAGGCCCCAATGTCTGCACAGCAGGCCATCAGCAGTCCATGGCCCAGTGCAGGCCTCGTCTAGGACACTTGCAGCCACACCAGCCTGAGGCTTGTTCTAGCTTAATCCCCTTCTTACAGATGAGGGACCTGAGGCTCAGAGTGGCTTGTGGAGGGTCAACTGGAAAACAATGAACTTGGATTCCAACCTGCATCTGTCCAATGTTTGGGGCTATTTCTTAACCATGAAACAGCTCTTCTTTCTAATAGCAAGTCAAGGCCCAGGAAGGTCATCAGCCCTTAATCCCAACCTGGTCTGGTAAACAGAGCAAAGTGAAGTTCTGAATAAAAAGACATGGAAGGGAGACCCAAGGGGCTCACAGGTCACCAAGTCCAGCTGTCCACTTGAGGAGAAATGAAGCCCAGAGTAGGGGATGTTGTCAGGAGCTCTTCCAAAGTGACAGACTCCATTGCCAAAGTAGGACCTTCACCTTTGTCTACAGAATCCATCTGGTCTTGGACCAGGATGCCTGCAGCACTGCCTTTGAACAAGGAGGGCTGAGGGTCAGGTGTGGCAGTGCTCCCCATCCATGTGGGTTCTGGGTGGGTTCGTCATCTCCCTGATGCAGAGAGAGAGCGTGTGTCTGTCCATTCCCCTGAGGGAAGAAGCAGGTCTATGTGGCCCACGTGGTTGGCAGGGAATAGGGCCAGCCCAGGAAAGGCTCCTCATCTCCTCACCTCAGCATCTGGGCTCCTTGACAACCACAGACAACAGCCAGGTGTGATGCTTGGGGCCAAATCCAATGCAAACCCCATTTCCTTTCTGCCAGAGAAGATGCCTCCTTCCTGCTCCGATGAAGGTGTCTGCTCCTGAAATAAATTTGTCGGCGCCTGCACAGCCCTGAGCCCAAATGACAGCACTTTTATTGAATCATGCCTTTGGTATCATGCTTATTGGATAATTGGGACTAAACAACTTTCCCTGTCTTCTCTCTTCTCCTGTGGGGCTCAAGTTCAGATATCACACAAACAATGGCCACAAAGGGTATAGCTGTGTCCACTGGCCAGCCTCCCAGAGTGATCTCAGGATGGCAGAGATGGCTCAGATAGTCACTAATGTCTGTGCTCAAACAGGTGTTACCATCCCTGACATCTCAGTCTGACCAAGGCCACACCACCACCACCCTCACCTGCCCATGGTGTCACCACCATGACAGGTATGTGACCTTGGAAAAACCACAACCATCTTTAGTCCTACATATGCAGATTAGCTCCGCTATCCCCCCCCTTTGTTCCTTATTGCTTTGCTATGATATAATATACTATTTTGCCACATCCATTAACTAAAGAATAACTAATCAAAATTGTGATATATTCATACAGTGGAATGCTACTCAACAAGAACAGAAAATGAACTCTTGATATATTCAGCAATAATAATGAATCCCCAAAAATGTTGAATGGAAAGGTCAGATACAACTGAGAGCATTTTGTATAATTTCACTTATATGAAGTTCCAGAACAGTTCCAATTAACATATGGCAGTAGAAATCATAACAGTGACTTCTTCTGAAGGAGGAGAAATAAATAATATGACAGGAAATGATATGACAGGAACGTTGGGATACAAGAAATGTTCTGTATATAATTGTCAAATTTCATCAAACTGGACTCTTAAGACTTTTGCATTTTACTTAATAGACCTTATATCCTGATGATGATGATAATAATAATAATAATAAAACTCATGAATGCTGTCCTAAAACTTCCATGGATGGGAGGGACTTGCACATCTGCCCAGGATGGAGCAGGTGGTAAGGACGGCCCTCCTCACCATCAACAACCATAAAACTTGTCAATAAAGAAGAAGCGTGTCTTTTTAGCAGTGGGCATCAAGTAGTGCAAGAATGCAATCCATGAGACAAAGAGATCTTCTTCAGTGAGGTCTAAGATTGCCCAGCAATCTGCCTGGGGACAATTTCCAGCCATGGCCAAGAAGGCTGGGTTTGAATAGACATGCGTGCCCCTCTGAGCTCTCAAGGCAGAACTCAACTATGGGCCACCTGGAGTTGCTGGAATCTGTGGGGCAGGGATACAGAGAACAGGGACTTGAACAAAGGAGGGACACCAAAAATGCTGAAACTCTGGAGCAAGGGCTAAAGTCTAAAGGAGGATCTATTTTGAACCCCCCCCATCAAAGCCTAGAATGAGCTCTTGGCCAAAGCTGCAGGGCACACAGAAGTTGTGGATTGTATCCCTCTGGGTCAGAAGGGTTTGTGAAACCCCCCTGTACTTGCTTGGATCTGCCAACGATGGGAACAACCAAGCTTCCATGGACTTCAGGTTTTCAGCCTGTGGTGAATGGCCCATCAAAGGAGAGCCAAGACTCATCAGAGGAAGAAAGCAGAATCCAGAGTCATTACCACCAACTATGCACAGTGGCTAGAATTCAATAAGAAAAGTAATGATTAAACAAAACAAAGGAGTAGAAAAATGTGATTCTTGCTCAAGAAAGATGAAGCACTCAGTAAGAATTGACCTTGAGATGGCTCAGGAGCTAGATGCACAGATAAAGACTTTAAAGCAATTCTTGTAAACCTATGCAGAAAGATAGCTTCAAAGATTTAAAGGAAATGTAATGTTATGAGTGAACAGATAGGCGATCTCAGCAGACAAATGAAAATGGTGAAGAGGAACTGAGAGCAATTCTGGAACTGAAAGTTACAATTGCTGAAATTAAAAATTAACTGAATGACTTTATAGAAATTCGGAGATGTCAGAAAAGTCAGTGAACTGGAGAACAGATCAATAGAAATTATCCAGTCTGGAGAACAAAGGGGGAAAATGGAGAAAAATGAACAGGACTTCACGGTGATAATACCAACAGTCTAGTGCAGAGGGGTAGAAACAAATACTTGAAGAAATAATGACTGAAACTTCCAAGAGTTGATGAAATTATCATGAGTTTAAAAAAAACAGTTGGGGAGTTTAAAAATATTTAAAAGTAGGGGTGCCTGGGAGACTCAGTTGGTTTAGTGTCTGACTCTAGGCTTTTGGCTCAGGTCATGACCTCAGGATTGTGAGATGGAGCCCCGTATCAGGCTCTGCACTGGGCATGGAGCTGGTTTATGATTCTTTCCCCCTCCTTCTACCCAACCCCAAGCCCCCATCACACATATGTGCTGTCTTTCTTTCTCTCGCTCTCTCTAAAATGAATAAATAAATAAAATCTCTTTAAAATTTTCAACGTAAGTGATTTTTAAAGCATACTAATATTTGGGAGTAAATCTTAACTTTAAATGCACTTAACAAACAACAGAAAGTAATAAAAGCAGGGTAAATTTTCAGCAAAAGAAACTAAAAGATAGAACAATGGCACAACCAAAAAAAAAAAAAAGAGGAAGAAAAGAAAAAAAGGAAGAGAATAAAAAGGGATAAAAGCAGACACTTAAAAACAGAAAACAAAGGAGCCAGATCACAGTTGGATTTGTTTTGTTTTCTTTTCTTTTGTAAAGAATAACATGAGAGGACGATCTCCAATGGGCTGGATGGAGAGAACACACAAACAGACTGGAGGGCAGAAGAGGAAACACTTTGAGTTCCCTTACGTTAATAGATTTGAAAGCTCAGAAGAAGTGAGTAATTTCACAGAAACAAAGCAAAAAACTGTGTACAAATACACAATGATAAGCTGTCTTCTGGGAGGAGGCACTTTTAATGCATATAATCAACAAAATATTAGTATTCATAATATACAAAGAATCCCCATGCATCAAGGAAAAGACAAAATAGCCCAAAGAAAAATATGTAAAAATACATCAATATGGATTTCACAGAAAACAGATACACAAATGGCCAATAAACTACACCAAGCAATCAGGGAAATGCAAATTACAGCCCTGAGACGGCGTCTCAGCCCCAGCAGACGGGCAAGATTCAGCACATCCAGCAGGAGCAGAGGCTAGCAAGGATGCGGGGGCTGGCAAAGGTCATGGGCTGCAGTCTGAGCATAAGTTGGTGCGATCCTTGGGAGGAGCAGTGCTATGGACTTAATGCGGATGTCCCCAGATCTGTATGGGGTCCTGACCTGCCGTGATGAGGTCGTGAGGGCAGAGCCCCCATGATGGGATCCGTACCCTTACAAGAAGAGATAGAGAGACCTCTCTCTCTGCCACTGGAGGACACAGTGAGAAGGATCTACAGGCACCTCGACGGCCGATGCCTACCCCCAGGTGGTGAGAAAGGAGAGCCAGCCGTGGGAGCTCCCAGTCCGGGGTGTTCTGTTATGTGGCACGAGCTGACTGAGACATGTACGCAAGGAGAACGTCATCATGTTGCACGCGCACCTGGCCCCAGACCCAGCAACTCCACACCCAAGTAAGAACCAGAGACTCACGTGTGTGTGCACAAGGAGGCGTGCCCCCGTGCTGTCCACCGCCTCAGAAGGTGTGGTACGGCCGACCTGGGCATGCTCCTGCAGCTGCACATGAGCCAGGAGCCGAGGGGGCACTGCAGCCGCATGCGGACAGGGATCAGCCCCCCAAGGGCGAGGTGCGGTGGGAAGGGCAGACAGCAGATGGGGGAACAGAGCGCAAAACCGCATACAGTAAGGGCACAGTCCCCAAACCCAAGTGGCACTGTGGGGGTCCTGGCAGGTGGGGTGATGGGGACATCGCTGGTGGGAGGGGCCACTCGGACTGCCCACGGTGACCGCTCCTGGAGGCCCCGAGGGCGGAGGAGAGTCACTTGGTGACGCTCAAGTGCACGGTGTGGGTTCCTCATTCCATGCCATTCTCAGCATGTTTCCTTTTTTTGGTTGTTTTTTTGTTTTTTAAGATTTTATTTATTTTTTGACACACACAGACAGAGATCACAAGTAGGCAGACAGGCAGAGAGAGGAGGAAGCAGGCTCCCTGCTGAGCAGAGAGTCGGATGCGGGGCTCGATCCCAGGACCCTGGGATCATGACCTGAGCCGAAGGCAGAGGCTTAACCCACTGAGCCCCCAGGCGCCGCCTCAGCGTGTTTCTGAGCGAGATCGCTAGTCTCATCTGCTGCGGCCCAGGCGTCCCTCGGGGACGTGACTGGGAGCGAAAGCAGCCAGAGCAGAGAGGAGCGAGCGGCCCTGGCTCCAGTCAGCAGGTGGTCCCCTCGTGGGGCAGCGCTGGCTGCCTGGGTGGCAGGGGGCCTGGGGGTGCAGGGGCGCAGGGGGGCTCACCTCCTGGCACACACCACCATGTAAACGGCTCTCAGGCAAACACGTGAGGTTGCATGTCAAGGGAAAACAGTAGGAAACACTGAGACTAAATGTGGCAGGGTGTCCCGGATGGGGTCTGAGCAGAACAGCAAAGGATGGACCTTAGGAGCTCACCGCGGACGGGACTGGCCCCTTAACTGGGTAAGTGCACCACGCTAACCTCAGAGGTGATGGGGGTGGTTGGGGGTGGCGTCCCCAGGAAGCCTCTGCAAATGATTCTGCAAATCAAAAACTGGTCTAAAATAAAACTTATTTGAAAAGTAAGAGAAAGGTAAGCAGATGCCCCTTCTTGTCACATAACTCCCCTTCCTGTAGGCAGGTGTCAGAGGGATGTGGAAATCCCACGTGAGCTCCCCAGCCGGCCCCAGGATCCCGGCCGCAGTGCCCCCAGCTGCCCTGACAAAGCGTGTGGGCTCGCGGTGCAGAGTCACCAAGGCCCCACAGCGGCCACGCTGGGCCAGCTCCCTGCCAGGAGTCAGCGCCCACAGGAACCACCACTCCGGCACTGATGGCTCTCTGCCTGGCCGCCGCTCCTCAAGCTTGGAGAACCCCCGAAGCAGTTCCTGATGTGGCAGAGCTCTGGAGAGCCACGGTGGGGCCGGGGGCAGCACACCCCAAACCCTGCATGCCAGACACAGGCCTGGCACTCCCCAGCGGCCCACCCCGGGCTCAGGGCTGGTGCTGGCAGTGGCCGGATGCCAGGACAAGCCACCATGGCCTGTGGTCCCAAGGGAATGCTCCATCCCCCTCCGCACCATCCTTCACCCCCAGTGGGCATCCTTCTCAGGGGGACTGAGGGTGGGGTCTGAGAGTCAGGACCCTTCCCACGTCCACTCTGCATCCCCGGCCATCCGGGCAGAGGGGTGCCACTCCAGGGGGCTGGGTGAAGTAGCCTGGCTGCCCAAGGGAGACCCTCAGAGGCCCCCCCCGCCTCCCGGGGTGTGCCTCCAACAGGGGTAGACAGGTAACTGCCCCCACTACCTGCTCCCAGCCTCACCGTGATGCCTGACACCCGGTCCCTGAGGCCCAGGGCTCCTGCTGTCTCCGGGGAAGGCCATGCACCAGAGTTTTAATTAACACCAGACAGGAGTCATTTGTATTCTTTAGAAGACCTGGAATTTTCTCCATGGAAATTTTCTCCCCTCTGGGACAGACACATAACTGGCTAATATTTTTATTAATAGACGTGAATGGCTGTTAAAAATAAAGTTCTCTCCCACTAACTAGCGTAAGCGAGGCAGGACGGGCGTCTGTCCAGGCTTCAGCAGACGTCCGCCCCCCTACCCTGTGCATTCCGCGTCCCTCCTGTGTGTCCCCTGCAGCCCCCAGCGGTCAGCCGATGACGCCAGCAGGAGGCCTGAGAGAGAAGGTTGACTGTCCCTGGCGGGGATCTGCTCCTCAGTCACCAGTACCTGCAGACTGTCACCGAGGGCCACGTGCGAGCTGAGAGCAGCTTTGGGGGAGGTGCCAGATCCCGCGGGGGCCAGAGGAACTCCAGCAAGGCAGCAGGGCCCCCCCCGGGCCTGGCAGCATCATAGACGGGGTCCTGTGCTAAGCCCCAGGGTCATGTGCAGGGTTTTACACAAACCTACGGGGCCACACTTGGCTTACACATCATTTCCTTGACACTGAGATCCTGGCTGGAGCCACTTTCTAGGAGACTCCCCGCCCAACCCCGGAGCCGCCATCCCCTGCACTGACCTTCCACCCCGTGACCGTGTGTGCCCCAGGAAGCCGCGAGCCCCCGGGCACACTCTGGTGTCGCCCTCGAGATTGGCCGGGCCCGGCCAGCCACTCCCGGCACGCGCCCCAGCGAGGACTCAGAACAGCTGGGCGGGCTCAGCGGGAACCTGCAGCTTGTGCAGCACCTGAGCCTGAACGCGGAGGGGCCCGCGGCCCCCGTCCCGCTCTCCGCCGGCTTGCTGGGCACTCGGTGTCCGGCACGTGCCCTAGAGCTCAGCTTGTGCATCTTGGTATTGAGTATTTTCCTCATTAAGTCTCAGTGGTCTGAGCGCGGTTGGGTCGGTGCTCTCTCCTGGCAGGGGCCCGAAGGGTCGCGGGCAGCATCCTGCGCACGACGGGGCCAGTGCAGCCTGAGCACTGGTGATGGCTTCGCCCCCCCAGAGCAGCGCCACCAGCCCCAGCTGGTTCTGCTTTGCCTCCGCCATGCTGACCGGCAACAGTGGGGTGGTAGGTGCGAAGCCCGCCTGGGTCCCTGAGTGTCAGCACGAGCCCTCGAGGCGCGCTCGGGCATGAGGCTGGACGGCTTGGCTTGGCCTGGCCTGGCCTGTGGACACGCTCGGGAGGCACGAGCTTGTTTCTTCTCTCTGATCGCGTGCAGGTCCTGGGGGCCCCAGCCTCATGTGAACAAGCTAGAGCATCAGCACGGCCCCCCCCGGGGAAGTGGGTGAGTGCCTTCCTTGCCTGTGCCTGCCCCCACCGCCGGCCTCCAGGTCCCCCACCTCTTCCAGGCCCCGACTCAGGCCACATCTCCTCCTCCCCCAGGACTCCCCCTGGAGACGCCACATGCAAGTGCTCCCTCCTTCCTCAGAGCCCTGGGGGCTGAGTGTGCAAAGCATAGACACTTGCTGCATACATCCTTTCTGCGCCTGTTTATGACAATACCCCTGCTGAGTGCTTGCTGTATGCATTTCCTTTAGTAGGTGCCAGGGCACCCGTTCTGCCTTTGTGGAGCAGGCAGGTGGTAAGATTTGCTCCCGGAGCTGGGAGTCCGACACGCAGAGGTGGGGCTGGGGCTGGGGGCCGGGATGAAAAGGAGGAGGGGTCGACTGGTCTTGCCGTGGGGGAGGGGCTAGGGCAGTCTTCTTGGAGGGGCTGCTTGGAAGTCACCAAGGGGCAAACCCGCACTTGGGCCCAGGTTTCTCGGTCTCTGCCCAGAGCTCTCCCCACTTGCTCGGGAGGTGAGGCAAGGCCAGAGCGCAGCCCCAGGGAGGGAGGGACCCCTGACCATGAGGTCTTGAGCCCCCTTAGAGTCAGGCTTCTCCTGGGCTGGGAGGGACTTCAAGCGGACACCAGGGAGAAGAAGGTGAGCCCTGACCCTGCCGAGGAGAGTTTGCTGACCCTGCTCAGGGCTGCCAGTCCTGCCCCTTGGGCGTCTCGGCCTGGCTGCCTATTGTCTTCTGAGTCCAGTGTGGTCTCTGGAATGTCCTAGGCGAGGGCAGCTGAGCCACGGCCAAGAAGGTGACTTTTCCCGTTACCGCAGATCCCCGGTGAGTAACGGTCCCGGTGATCATCAGTGCGGTTCTCGCCTCCACAGGCCACGCAGGCTCACCTCCCCTCTGGAGGCCCCGGCTGGGCTGTGCGTGCTGGTCACGGCTTGATCCACGTCTCCCCGCTCTGTCTCTCAGAGGCCTCACCCAGCCTTCCAGGTGAGCACTTAGGAGCCACAGAGACCTCGACCGGAGCCCCGAGGTTCCAACTGGCTCAAGGGTTCCCAGGGACAGACAACCTCCCACCTGGGCCTCCCCCCATCATCGGTGGATGAACTGGGGCTCTGGTGAGGAGGACGCATGGGTGTTTGGGCTCCCGTGGGGAAGTCATCTGCCTCCCACCTCCACTCCAGTCCACCACAGCCCCTTGCTGCCCTGGGCTCCTCTCCTAGTTGTCCCCCTGGCCCGGCTGGGTCTTATCTGGGGACCTGAGCTGCCCAGGGGAGAGGATGGACCCAGGCAGAGAACAGCCTGGGTGGGGCCAGGAATCAGGAATGGGGCTGGGGGCAGCAGCGGGCCCCCAGGCCGCATTCCCACCACTGCCACACAAAGCAACCCTGAGGCCCATGTGGAGGTCACTGCGGGGGACATAACCGCCCTGTTCCTGGGCACCTGGAATATTGCTCTTCCCGGAGGAGGCCCAGTCTTTCTTCCTGACCGCCCCCCCCCGGCAGCCTCTCTGAGGTCATGACCAGGGCACAAGGCCTCGCCCTTCAGCCTGGCAGCAGCAGTGACAGCAACGCTCCCATGGGGCTGCTCTCCGCTCTGGCAGCCCTGAGGCCCAAATGAGCCAGCAAACGGAGACGGATGGCCAGGCATTCTGGGGCTTAAATTGGCCCTCCACCCGGCGCCGGCCGTGCCTCCTCTCCCGGTGATCATTGAAAAACACTTTTCCTCCACATAATGGCCCAATTCATGAGCTTCCTGATAGGAAGCAAAAACGTATATCTAATAACAGATTACTGGGGACAGAAGGGGAGAAGCAGAGGGTCAGCCCAGCAGGAAGGAGGGGGAGCGCCCTGCTACGGAGCACCCCCCCAACCCCTGCAGCCCTGGCTCCTCCCAGGAGAGGTCATCAGGGCCACGGGGACACGGACCTCATCATGCTTAAGCAGCAAATGGACAATGGATTGACAGGGCTTATCCGTTTTCCTCCCAGCTCTGCCTCTGCAGAAATAGAGGGACAGATAGGAGAAGCCTTTCCAAGGTTATATAATAGGTGAGGCAGGGCATGGTGTTGGGTCCCGCACCTGGTTGATGATGACGGAGATGATGGTGTTGGTGGCGAGGGTGGCGATGACAATGGCGGTGGAACTAATGATGACAGCGTTCACCGAGCCACACACTGCTGCTGCATGATGCTGTGCAAGTCCTGTGTCCTCTAGTCCTCTTTGTCCTCGCCGTGGAGTGGATGGACTCTAAGGTCTCCCATGCAGTGCGTCTCTGTGCGCACTTGTTTCTAGAAGACCTGGGGCTTGCACAGCTCCCAGAATTAAAACAACGACGATAGCCTCGTAAGATGACGGTGACGGTGATGGTGACGGTGACGGCAGTGACAGTGATGTAATGACGGCGATGGAGGTGACGGTTATGACAGTGTGGGGGTGGTATCGATGATGGTGATGGTTGTCATGGTGGTGGCGATGGTGGCGACGGTGATGATGGAGCTGATGGTCATGGTGGTGGCGATGGTGGCGACGATGATGATGGAGCTGATGATGGTCATGGTGGTGGCGATGGTGGCGACGATGATGATGGAGCTGATGATGGTCATGGTGGTGGCGATGGATGTATTTCTAAAAAAGTAATCTTATTTCAAAATATGGTGTGTCAAGGACAGTGGAGAGAATACTCAGCTAAATATTTCAAATACAAACTAACTCATCAAGAAAGTATAAGCACTGGACACTTTACTGAGTCTCCCATTTAGCCGAGCCTAAGCATTTACGTACTGAGTTACATAGTGTTTACTATAAATCGCTCTCCTTCTGTTTCTACTCTACGTTATAGATGCGGCATGATATTGATTTAAAAAAACCAGTGTGGACAAGGGGAGTTAGAGAGGAGAAGGGAGTTGAGGGAAATTGGAAGGGGAGGTGAACCATGAGAGACTATGGACTTGGAAAAACAACCTGAGGGTTTTGAAGGGGCGGGGGGGTGGGAGGTTGGGGGAGCCAGGTGGTGGGTGTTAAGGAGAGCACGTATTGCATGGAGCACTGGGTGTGGTGCAAAAACAATGAATACTGTTACACTGAAAAGAAATTAAAAAAAAAAGAACAATAAACTTCAACCAAAAGTAAACAAACAAACAAACAAAAAAACAAAAAACAACAACAGTGTGTGCTAGTTAGGTTATATTGCCTATGATTTTCACGTCAAGAGGGTAGAGAGGTGCGCCACAGGGTCAGCAGTGGGAAAGGTTTGCTGGGCGAGCTGCTGTCCACGGTGCTGGAACAATGAGGCCTTCCTGCTGCACAGAAAGACATTTTTCCCAGCGTCCATGTCCTCCTCAACCCCCACGCTGCTGGACCTGTGAATCTGCCTTTGTGTTGGGTGTGAAACGGTTTCAATTGTTTAATTTGCATCTCCCTGAGACATCTTTCTCCTCTGTTGCCACTTGGGAATCCTCTTTGATGAATCAAAGTTCACGTCCTTTGTCCACACTTCTATTGTATTATTTATTCCATTCATACCGATGGGTAAAACTTATTTGTATATTCTGGACACTAGTGTTTTGCTGTATGTAGTGCAAATGATTTCTTCCCTGTTGTTGCATTTCCAGTAATCGTGCTTATGGGTTTTGGGTTTTGTGTGTGTATGTGTGCGTGCCAAAGGTTTTCATTTGTCGTAGTTACACACTCATCAGTCTTTTGCTTTGGGTGTTGTTCTTGCTTAAGAAACTTTCTTACTTTTAGGTTGTAATGAAAATATCCTATAATTATTTTGAGAATATGTAAAGACTTTTCAAAATTCTCATTTATGCCTTAATCGTAGAATTCATTATATTGAGTACGCTGAGGGAGGGAATCTAATTAATTTTTTTCTGAAGGAAAGTCCCCATATTAAGTCATCCGTCCATTATTCACTGATCTGAGTGCTACCTCTGTAATTCATCAAGCTGCCATATACATGTCATTCTGTTTCAGAGCCATCTGCGTTCCGTTTTTGTTCCATTGACCCACTGGTAATCCCCTGCACCAGCGTATTCTAGATGTACGTACCACGTCTTCATATACTGCTTATGTTGTAGTACAAAAGTACCCCCTCCCTAAACTCATTTTCTTCAAATTTATTCTTGAACTTTACCCCCCACCCCATGAATTTTGGGATTGGTGTGCCAATTTTCACATAACAATACTGTTGGGATTTTTTACTAGGATAACATTGAGTTTATTAATTAATTTGGAGAGAATTGTAATCTTTATGATATTATGTCTACCCATCCATCAAAATCTCTTCATTTATCCAGATCTTTTTGTACTGTCTTCCAATAAGTTTTATAATTTTGTCATTTTCTTCATAACAATTCTTATGCATATTTTATTACATTTATTCCAAGGTAACAGTTTTTGTTGCTATCACAAATGGATTTTTTTCCTCTATTATATTTCTTATTTGCTATTTTATGGTATAAGGGAAAGCTATTGATTTTTTAAATGCTTATTCTATATTCAACTACTCTGTTTTTATACATTGATCACCGTATCCAGGAACTCTGCTGATTCTCTCTCAGCTCTAATCACTTGTCCAGATTTTCCCAGACAATAGTATAAGTTGCAAATAACCACATTTTTGGTTCTTTCTATTGTCTTACTTCCCTTCGTTATGGCACAGATTTCAGCCTCCAGTGAAATGTAGCGCTAATTGCAAGCAATCATGTCTTATTCCTAACTTAATTGGAAATGCTTCTCCTGTTCAACCATTAACTTTCTTAAATTCAATTTCACATGATATCAATATTGCTAGCTTTATTACAATTAGTATTCTATGCTTTTATTTTAACCTTTCCCTATACACACATATAAATTCCATTTATATTTCAATTTTGTAATCTTTTTAATACATTTGCATTTATTGTGATTAATTAGACTTATTTCTATCATCTTTTGATTTTACTCTTCTTTCTGTTTTTCATCCTTTCTTGCCTTCTATTAGATTGATACCTTTCTCTTTTATATCTCAGCAGGTTTGGCAATGATGAATTACATTTGTCACATTTTAGTGGTTACTTAAAATTATGACACAGAGAATTAACTTTAAAAAATTCCAGAAATTATAGAGACATTCAGAATCTCCCTCTTCCTGCTGAGCATGATTAAGACCTTCCTGTGCCTTAAGCATTAAACATACTTTCTCACCATGAATTATTATGTAAAATTTTATTTTAGCTTCTTTTTATAAGCATGGGAAGTTACTGAGATATTTTTAATAGTAGTGAATTATATTTGCAAATATATTATATCAATCAATGCAACCTTTTTGTTTCCTAAATTTTAACTCTTCTCCCTGGGGTTTTCTCCTTGCTGAATTATACAATTTGTTCTTTCAGTGAGAATTCAGAATCCGTAATCTCTTTCAATCCTTATATATTTGAAAAGTATTGATTTTGTCCTCCTTGAATGTTAGTCTTGCTGGGTATAAAATTATAGGTAAGACATTATTTTTTTCTCAGCAATTTGGATGTATTATTGTTTTGTTACTCAGTATGACGTGTGACTGGTCATAAATACACCTTCTTCTCTTCTCCCTCCTGGCTTTTAAGGTTTTTCTCTTTGATATTTACCAATTTCATTAACATATGTCTTATTCTTACTTGGAACAAATTATGCTCCTTTTAGTTGAGGATTTCTATCTTTGTCTCTAGAATGTTCATAATCATGATCTTCAGGAATATTTTTCTCTCTCCAATTCACTCTGCAACTCACATGATATTGTGTTGGACCTTCTCAACAGAACTTCCAAGGCTCACCCTCTTTTTCATATGTTATACATTTCTTTAAAATGATCGCTTGGTTTTAAGCTTTGTGATACAGTTATAACTAGGGGGAGAGCCTCCATTTAAAAAATATATTTATTTATTTATTTGAGAGAGAGAGAGTGGGGGAGAGGCAGAAGGAGAGGGATGGAGAGAATCTCAAGCAGACTCCCCACTGAGTGTGGAGCCCAGTGCAGGTCTGGATCTCAGGACCCTGAGATCATGACCCAAATTGAAACCAAGAGTTGGAGGCTTGACCAACTGAGGCAGCCAAGTGCCCCAAGCCTCCATTTTCATCAGCCATTTCTGTGTTTGGAATGAAAGGTATGATTCCCTATGTGAGTCCAGACCACCATATGGAATCTTGGTTCTTCCTCTGTACTTTGAATCTCATGACCAGGTTTTCTCCATCGTTTTTTGATACTGATGTTGTAGGCTCAGGACATGAAATCTGTTCTTTTCTCTGGAGGCCTATCAATTCATACACTCCATCCTGGGAGCACCTGTACTGGTACTACCAAGAGTAGTAGTAATAGTAGTAACACAAATAATAGTAGTAGCGGTGTGGTGCAGTCATAGTTCCCATCTGTATGGCCAGCTCCAGGATGCTAGAGGCCCTTAATCAGTATTCTTCAAAAAGCAAGCTTTTGGGAGACTGATGAATCACAGACTTGTACCCCTGAAACAAATAATACATTATATGTTGATGGGAAAAAAAAAAAAGCAAGCCCCTGTCCGTCACTGTGCAGAGCATTTTCTATACATCATCTCATCCTGTCTTCACAATGGCCTATGGGATGGCATGGTTATTTGTCCTTTTCTAATAATAATCAACTGAGCACAGAGAGGCTCTCACAATAAGCCAGGTCACAGAGGTAGCAAGTGGCCAACTTGGGACTTGAACCACAACTGCAGATTCCACGATTCAAGCGCGTGACCACAGTGCCTCTTGAGCATCTCCAGAAAGGACCAGACAGCAAGGAAAAATCATACATATAGACTCCTGAATACATTAACTCAGCTTCTTTTCATGTTCTGATAACAGAGCATGGTGGATGGGAACCTGCCTTTGAGGTTCTCCTTCTAATTGGAAATGGATATAGAAATGTAATTAGAGCACGTCGAAGCAAACAACATCCTGAATCTCCTGGTACCTGAGCCAAGTCATGGACATGGGAAGAATTATCCAGGTAAAGGGGAAAAGCGTGGGTTCCCAGTATTGCGTGAGTATGAGCCACTGCAAAGAGCTGGTGCTGTGGGTGGGGAAGGATTGAGGGGCAGTGGCCAGGCTGAGCCTGGGCAAGTGGGCAGGGAGGGCCTTTTGTTGTCACGTCAAGGACAGAACACTCAGGCACCCAGTAAAGGTAGGGGGAGACAAGGAGGAGTGTCAAGTATGCAGAGAGACCTTCGTGCCTTGCTAATGATTAAGGGAGTCGTTTTTGCAGATGTCTGGGTCATTGAAATTCTGGAAAAAAAGGATTTCATGTTGAGAAAGGACCATGAATATCCCACACGAACATTCTGCATATCTGACTGTTCTGATTTTGGTAACTGGTGCACGGAAACCTCTGAACTGAAAGAAAAGGCACCAGTTCTGAGGCGTCAGCTCTTTGCAGGGTCCACAGCGCCTCCCGAGGATGCAGGCAGGGTGTCCTTTCATTTGTGGGCCACATCCTAATTCGTGGGGAGGGGAGAGAAGGCGCCATCAGCAGCAGCAGCTCCTCCAATGCGACGAGGAACAATATGAATGAGGGATTTAATTTGAAAAGAGCTGTGGCTGTGATTTAATTTAAGCCACCAGGTTAATGCATTTTTTTCCCTAATTTCAACCTTGGGTGCACTGCATTCATTTGTACTGGCCCGCATGGTTCTCAGTCAATGTTCTCAAGTCACTTTCATGCATAAAGTTGTTTCTCCTTAACTAGATTATGGGCTTCAGAAGGCAGAGGCTGTGCCCTTTCTTTAGGACACAGCCATTTCCAGCACAAGGGCTGCATCTCGCCATCAGGTTAGGGGCTCCTCGGGATGGAGGTGTCCCCTGGATGCCTGCTGTGTACCAGGCATGGACAGGAGTGGGGATTCTGGGCTGAATATGATGTGATCCCGCCTTTGGGTATATGGGCAAGGGCACAGGCCGTGGTGGGGCAGAGGGGTTATGAGCTCAATGTAACACGTGGGGAGGATGTAAAGGGTTGTCAAGCTATTTACTGGGACACCTGGAGGGTTCTGGGGAGAGGTGGTGAGTCTCAGAAGGCACGAAGCGTGCAGAGTTCTCCCAAAGCATGACTTAGCTGAGACAGACAGATGGGACAGGGTGGTGGCTGGGCTGTGGTCCTCAGTGAGGGAGTCTGCAGACTTCACTTTGGAGGGGACAGGGGCCCATGGGTGGGGGTGGGAGGTGTTTCAATCCCAAGACTCAGTGGGAGAAGAGCTGGGGGGATGGGGAGCCGCAGTTACCGTGGGCTCTGGAGGGGCCGCTGGCACAACTCTGACCCTCTGAACCGACCGTCAGGGCTGGATTCCCAGGGAGGGTCTCCGGAAGCGTTAACGAGGCCAGCGTGCCCTTCGGAACAGCATTCTAACGGCTTCACGGTGCACAACTCAATAACGGAGGAAGAGTCTACCAGACCCAATATGATTTGAAATTAAAGAAAAATTGACTGTATTAAAAATGGATTGCAGTGTTAATGGAAGATGTCAGGCTGATGGCCCCGAACGGCACTTGCTGTGCTGGGATCAGAGAATGGGCTCCAGGGCCGAGGCTCCTCCCCGGCCGCTCGCTGCCACCCCAGGGCTCCAAATGGCAGACAGAATGGAGTCTCGGCTGAAACCTCCGCTGGCCCCTCCCCAGGGCCCCTTGCCCCTTCCCACTTCCCGGGGCCTGTCAGTCACCCTCCCAGAGACACAGCCCCGTGGGGAGCAGGTCCTCCTGGCACGTGTGCCCACTGCATGCGCCCTTCCTTCCATAGCCAGGTCCCCTGGTTCCCACTTCCAGACCTGTTTCCAGGCGGCTCAGACCAAGTTCATCAAGGGCCTATGTGGGCCCCATTTCACTTTCCCGGGAAGGACACCCAGGTTTGTAGGAGGAACATGGGAACCTTGACAAGGCCCTAAGGGGCGGCCTCGGAGGGCGGGGGGCTATGTGGGTGGTTCACAGGCTCCAGACCGGCAGTGCACGTGGAATCCTTGAGGGGACCTCAGTGTCTGTCCCTCCACCGCCATGCAGTCTTCCTCCCATAGCCCGTCCTCCAGCCTGCGCCCTGGAGAAGCCATTCTTCCCCCTCTCTGCCCTGTGGTGTCAGGTTGGTGGGGGGGGGCTCCCTGACTCCAGGAATAAGCATCAATATGACCCAGCCAGTCCCAGATCTGCATCTACCCTGCAATTCAAGTGACTCAGGAATGAGCATGGGACTTGTGCTGGCTCCACGGTGTGGGTGCTGGCCCTGCACTCTGGGGGCCTCGCGTGCTCCTCCCTGAGGGGTGTGAGGCTGCAGCCATTCTGGGACCATGAGGGATCAGGAGGCAGAACTGAGAGATGGGGAGACTCCCCTCACCTGAGACCTGAACCCCACAAGACTCTGTTCCATGCTCATGGAATCACACACACCCACACACACACACCCCGTCTTCTCTTAGGCCAGTCTGAGTTCGTCACTGTCCCTGACCCCATTGACCCCACTCTCACTGAGGTGGAGCAAGGAGGATGTCCTGGGGACTGACGGCCAGATGGAGAGAAGAGAGAGGGGCAGTGCTGGGGCCCCATGGGGGGGGCACCGGGGCGCTCGAGTGGAGGTGGGTGTCCGGAGGAATGAGAGGGAAGGAGGTGGGGCCCAGCGGGGGGCTCACGAGAGACCACCATGGGAGGACTGGCACCCTGTCAGTGTGGTGGGCGTGGCAGCAATGGTGAGGACCCTTGAGCAGGGGCTCCAGCTGAGGGGAGCCAGGCCACCTCTAGACTCTGAGCCTAGGGCGGCTTCACCTGCTCACAGATCCTGACACTCCTCAGAGGCCGGCCCCTCCCCTCCCCATGAGCGTGGCTGCACTTGGCCCTTATTTCCAACAGAGAGAAGCACGAGTGGGGTTTGCAACATGACAGCCTCAGCTCCAAGGCTCTGCGGCTTCCTCCTCCCTCTGCATCCCCTCCTGCCCCTGCCTCTCTCTCTGTCTCTCTGTCTCTCTCAGGAAGCCAGCTGCCACACTAGAGATACCCACGCAGCTGTATGGGGGACCCCATGGACACCCCTGGTCAAACCTCCAGAAGATGCAGCCCCCTTGCCCCCAAGAGCTTCCGCTAGCATCGCCCAGCTGAGCCTTTCTGCATTCCCGAGCTCAGAAACAGTGTGGGGTCTGAAATCCGTGCTGTTTTCAGCCCGAGCATCTGGAAGAAAACAGACACAGACCCTTAGTGGCCACCCCTCCAGCAGGCGGCTGACTTCTCTGGGTTCATGTTCTCCGGATACGTGCGCAAAGCTGAAAGCCAAGCACCGCATTGTTGAAGGGACTGGGAAGAAAGACCTCCCCCGCCCTTCGTAGGCCCCACACCACCCTGCACCACCCACATGGGGCCTGGCCTGGAGGGGGTTCGGCAGGTGACATGGCTCTGTCGCTGTTACTTCACAAGCTTACGAGATGCACAGTGTCTTTGCTCAGGTCAGCAGGCAGAACGACGCCCAGGGCGCCCCGAAGCAGCTGCTGTGCCAGGATCCGACACTGGGGTGAGCACATGGCCAGCAGCTGGGGCAGTCAGCTCTGCTGCCTCCAGGTGACCGCAGGTAAGCATCGCGCTCAGCCCTGGGTTCTGCAGCCTTCAAAGAGCACCGGTACCCATGGGGTGTGCTGGGGCTTCCTCGGAACCGGGGGTGCCCCTCCGTGGCACCTAGCCAGGACAAGGGAGCTCTGTGGACCCCCAGAGTGGAGGGCGGGCTAGCGGGGCACAGCTCTCCTCCCTGGGACAGGGATGTGGGAGGGGGCCAGCCGCTGGTACGGCTTTCCTTTGCTGAACTGAGATGTTTTTTGGTTTTGCTTTTGTCCTGTTTCACTTCTGGCCAATTAGTGTATTTCAGGCTGGTAAACCAAGAAGCAAGAAAGAGCGTCAGGAGAGCACAGGAGGCTTCGGGCTCAGCTCTGGAGCAGCCGGCGTCCTGCCAAACATGGTTTTACATCCTCTTTGTGGCTTCCTACCTCTTTCTCACTGTTCTGCTCCAATACCAGTGATCGGGAGCCCTCAATCCTAGCCCGGCCAGCAGTCCTTCATCTTGTGGTCTTGGTCCAGCCCTGGGAGCTGGGGGCAAGGCAGACTGTTCCCTCCAACAGTCTCCAATCCAGGTGGTTTCATGGGGCACCCTGGAGAGGGGAGGACCCTCACCGTGCCCCAGGGCCGGGGACAGGCTGGAATCTTCTGGACGCCCACCTTCCAGCCTTGGCCGCAGCCCGTGGCACCGAGGACCATCTCCTGAACAGGGACGAGAGGCCATGGAAAGGGCCATCTGGGGAAGTCAGGAGGGCACCTTGTCGGCCCTGTGGTGACCTCTGGGGTCCGCATCTACTCAGCGCTGGGTGCATCTCTTCGGCTCCCTAGACCTCAGTTGCCACAAGTACTAAATGGGGACAATGAAGCCTTGAGAAATTACACAGCATGGGAAGAACCGTCTTGTTCCGAGGAAGCGTTCCGAACTCGCCTTCAGTTTCCTTCCCTTCCCTCCCACTTGGGCCCAGTCCTGATGCCAAGAGGAGGGAGGACGAGCTGAGCCCTGACTGTGGAGGAGGGGCAGGCACCTGGAGGGTGTGTGCAGAGGGCTGGGGGGAGGATATGATGGGGGAGAGTGTTGGCCAACAGCTGGGTGCAGGCTCTGCCCGGGAAGAGAGCTCAGGGAGCGGAGCTGGGTCTGCGAGGGCCACTGACCTGCCCCGTGCAGGTGCACTGTGCTGAGTCCTGCCCAGCAGCCCCCAGCCGTCCCTCCCGCCTCCAGCCTCTCCACCTGTGACAACATTCTACACCCTCACCACCCCCTACGTCCCCGGCGGCAGACACATGGGCTGCCGTGATGGTGGTGGGCCAGGTGTTACCGAAGCAGGGCCCTAATCTCAGCAGGGTGCCACCCTCTCTGGGGTCATTCTCCTCATTTGCACGCAGGTGCCTGACAGCCACCACCCCACAGTAGGCTGTGAGCCCCAGGGCCGTGTTACTCACCTTCTCAGAGTGGCCGTTCCATTAAAGGGCAGCAAAGCATCGTCTAGACCATCTGCCACACTCAGTCTTGCACACCACACAGCTTAGTCCAAGGCCTGACCGAGCCCCTTGTCCACAAACTGGGCGCCTTGCCCGTTTTCCCAGCTGTCGAGCAGAGAGGACAGCAGGTGCCTGCCTCCCCTCCCAGCGGGGGCCCCACGAGCCGTGAGGTCAGGCAGGTGGAGGTCTGCTGTGGAGCAGCCTGCTGTCCCTGCCCTGCTGCCCTGTTTCCTTCCAGCCTTGCAACCATTCTTGTTCCTTGCAGGGTGCCCCGTGAAAAGATACAGGAGACCTCAGACATCCTGCTTAACTATAGCCTTGGGCGGTTCCTGCCCTGGGTGCCAAGTCAAAGCAGAGTGTTTTCTCTCCGGGCAGGTGCCCGAGGCTCTCCTGTGATGCATTTGAAGACGAGAGCTCTGTCTGGAAGAAGGCACATCTTCTGCCAATGCCCTGGCTACGGGGACAGCCTCCCAGGGCCTCCAGGCTTCTCTTCCTGAAACTGCTGCATGACATTCTTCTTGTCACCAAGGTGGGGATGACACAGGGCCTTATTGGATCTGACTCCCCACTCAGCCCCGTGCTGCTCGTTAAGGGCTGCAGCCAGCACAGAGAGGGCTAAGGAAGCACTTCCAGCTCTTGGGAATGACGGCGACCTCCAGTCTCGCGCCCCCACCTCTGCGGGTCAAGTGGACTGGCCTTTGGGACCAGGTCTGTGGTGAGGGCCTTCCGGGGGGAGGGAAGTGCCCGTTGGAGCCGGGGTCTCTTCTTTTCTTCTTCTTCGGTGTCGTGTGTCTTAGATGACTCTATGGTATCCTCGAGGTTCGTGAACACTTTGCTGCTGGAATCCAGAGCTCTGCGGTGCAAGAAGGTGGCTTAGGGATGGGAGCACCACCCGGCCTGTGGTCCCGGCGAGCCAGCTGGTGAGGTGGTACCAAGCTCCTGCCCATACAGCAGCAAATGGAAGGATGTGTCAGATTTGGAACATTGAAGGGGAAAGGAGGGTGGGAAGCCAAAACCTGGCCCCCAGAAGATGTCCACCTCAAATCCCTGGAACCTGTGGACCTGATCTTTTTTGGAAAAAGGGTGTCTGCTGGTGTGATATAGGGTCTTGAGGTGGAGAGATCGAGGACCACCGTGGGTTATCCAGGTGGGCCCTAATCCAATGCCAGGGGTCCTCATAAGCCAGAGAAGAGGGAGATGAGAGACAGAGGAGAGAGGCCTTGTGACCATGGAGACAGAGCCCCGGGGGGGACGTGGCCACCTGCCAAGGGCTGCCTGGATCTCCCGAAGCGGCAAGAGGCAGGAATGTGCGGAGGGAGAGCCGCCTTTCAGCACCTTGATGCTGGACAGCAGCCCTGCAAATCTGTGGGACCGAGCGTTTCCGCTCTCTGTGTGTGAGTCTGGGGCCCTGTGTCGTGGCAGCACCGGGAACCCGAGCTGAGAGCAGTGACCACGCAAACGTCAGAGCGTCTGTCGACAGCACTGTCACTCCAAGCACAGACCCTGCACAGACGCTCCATCTGCGACCAGGGGCTCTCTGATCTCCAGCCCGGGGACTCCATGAGAAATGGACTCCGCCCTGGCATGGGGAGGTTAGGCAAGGCTGGAGAACAGAGCCGGTCCTTCCATGTCTGGCCTGGGGCTGAGATGGATGAAGCCCCAGGCCCGAGCTGGTGCACTGTCCTCACTCTCCCCGAGGTTTGTGCTCTTCCTGTGGTCTTTGCACACAAGGGTGGAGGCACAGGTTCTTGCTGCAGAATATTAAACTGGATGGAAGGAGAGAGAGCAATGCCGAAAAGTTCCCTTTGAACGCCCCCTCTGACTGCTTCCTGCCCACGTCGAGGATGGGGATGGGACTTGCCAGGTTGGGGCACCTTCCGTGTGGTGCTGGCCTGTCCACACAAAGGCACACACACACACACTGTGGATGTTTTTGCAAATCATTTGCTATAACTCAATAGATCTCAGAGCCAGAGATATATCTACAGATATGGGTCTACCCCCTTTTTCCCAGCTGTTTCCCCACATTCCAGGACCTCTGTCCACTGATGAGCATTTGGGTGGTTTCTGATTCTCATGAATAACACAGCACTAGCCCCTATCCCCTCACATGCTGTGGTGTGCACTCATGAGTGTTTCTTCCTGATAGGCAACTAGATAGGGATGCCTGTCAGTCCCATTTTGACAGATTCTGCCAACTGTCTTTCAAGAGGCTTTGATAATTTATGCTCTCACCAACAGTATGTGAGTGCATCTCCTATGTGCTCACCCTTTGGCACCTGTTATCATCAGTCTCATGTTTCCCACCCCACTGGGCAAAAAAAAAAAAAATCTTAGTGTTGCTTTACTTAAACTTTCCCCAATTTCTGTGAAGTTGGGCATCTCTGATCACATAGAGTTTGGGTTCTTCTACCCTGAGCTGACCACACCCTTTGTGTCATTGACCTTTTCTTGTTGATTCACGGGTGCTCTTTACATATAAAGGATATTGATCCATTCTAATTAAAGACCCAACAAATATTTTTTCCAAGTTTCTCTCTTTACAACCTTGTTTCTGGTAACTTTTTATCACATACAGAAAAATTTTCTATGGCCTCAAATATTTCAATATTTTCCTTTATGTTTTATGAGCTGTGTCTTTCTTAGAGGTATTCCTGAATTCTAAAATTTTAAGACTATACTATATTTTAAGATCTTATGCTTTTTTTTCTAAAAATAAGTTTAGTTTTATAAACTGGCCTAGAATTTATTTTTGAGCATGACATGATATACACATTTAACTTAATGTTTTTCTCCAAATGCATTGCCAATCATCCAAACTTTTGAAGAACTCCTCCTGCCCTTGCATTGAAGAGAATATCTCCTGTTGTAAAGTGAATTCTCATGAGCACAGGGGCCTGCTTTTGGATTTTTATCCTGTCTTCTTCATCCATTATCCATTTCTGTACCCATGCTTTGTCATGCTTTGATTCCTACAGCATGAAATTCTTGCATACCCTTGCCCTTATCCCAAATTCTCTAGAATCTCTTGGCCCTTCCTATCTCCAGCTGTGTCAGTGTCACTTGTGTGGTCCTCCTGGAGGGCCCAGGGCCACTCCACCTTGGTGCCACCTGCAGAGCCAGGACACCATAAATGGTGGGCACACCACACCTGAGATGAAAGAATGGCAGCACAGGCAGGTTTTTCTCCTGATTTTGTGACTAGGGCTCAGTGTTTTCTCTAGATCACATCAGTTGTCCTGATGCCGGGTCCAGGCCCCAATGTCTGCACAGCAGGCCATCAGCAGTCCATGGCCCAGTGCAGGCCTCGTCTAGGACACTTGCAGCCACACCAGCCTGAGGCTTGTTCTAGCTTAATCCCCTTCTTACAGATGAGGGACCTGAGGCTCAGAGTGGCTTGTGGAGGGTCAACTGGAAAACAATGAACTTGGATTCCAACCTGCATCTGTCCAATGTTTGGGGCTATTTCTTAACCATGAAACAGCTCTTCTTTCTAATAGCAAGTCAAGGCCCAGGAAGGTCATCAGCCCTTAATCCCAACCTGGTCTGGTAAACAGAGCAAAGTGAAGTTCTGAATAAAAAGACATGGAAGGGAGACCCAAGGGGCTCACAGGTCACCAAGTCCAGCTGTCCACTTGAGGAGAAATGAAGCCCAGAGTAGGGGATGTTGTCAGGAGCTCTTCCAAAGTGACAGACTCCATTGCCAAAGTAGGACCTTCACCTTTGTCTACAGAATCCATCTGGTCTTGGACCAGGATGCCTGCAGCACTGCCTTTGAACAAGGAGGGCTGAGGGTCAGGTGTGGCAGTGCTCCCCATCCATGTGGGTTCTGGGTGGGTTCGTCATCTCCCTGATGCAGAGAGAGAGCGTGTGTCTGTCCATTCCCCTGAGGGAAGAAGCAGGTCTATGTGGCCCACGTGGTTGGCAGGGAATAGGGCCAGCCCAGGAAAGGCTCCTCATCTCCTCACCTCAGCATCTGGGCTCCTTGACAACCACAGACAACAGCCAGGTGTGATGCTTGGGGCCAAATCCAATGCAAACCCCATTTCCTTTCTGCCAGAGAAGATGCCTCCTTCCTGCTCCGATGAAGGTGTCTGCTCCTGAAATAAATTTGTCGGCGCCTGCACAGCCCTGAGCCCAAATGACAGCACTTTTATTGAATCATGCCTTTGGTATCATGCTTATTGGATAATTGGGACTAAACAACTTTCCCTGTCTTCTCTCTTCTCCTGTGGGGCTCAAGTTCAGATATCACACAAACAATGGCCACAAAGGGTATAGCTGTGTCCACTGGCCAGCCTCCCAGAGTGATCTCAGGATGGCAGAGATGGCTCAGATAGTCACTAATGTCTGTGCTCAAACAGGTGTTACCATCCCTGACATCTCAGTCTGACCAAGGCCACACCACCACCACCCTCACCTGCCCATGGTGTCACCACCATGACAGGTATGTGACCTTGGAAAAACCACAACCATCTTTAGTCCTACATATGCAGATTAGCTCCGCTATCCCCCCCCTTTGTTCCTTATTGCTTTGCTATGATATAATATACTATTTTGCCACATCCATTAACTAAAGAATAACTAATCAAAATTGTGATATATTCATACAGTGGAATGCTACTCAACAAGAACAGAAAATGAACTCTTGATATATTCAGCAATAATAATGAATCCCCAAAAATGTTGAATGGAAAGGTCAGATACAACTGAGAGCATTTTGTATAATTTCACTTATATGAAGTTCCAGAACAGTTCCAATTAACATATGGCAGTAGAAATCATAACAGTGACTTCTTCTGAAGGAGGAGAAATAAATAATATGACAGGAAATGATATGACAGGAACGTTGGGATACAAGAAATGTTCTGTATATAATTGTCAAATTTCATCAAACTGGACTCTTAAGACTTTTGCATTTTACTTAATAGACCTTATATCCTGATGATGATGATAATAATAATAATAATAAAACTCATGAATGCTGTCCTAAAACTTCCATGGATGGGAGGGACTTGCACATCTGCCCAGGATGGAGCAGGTGGTAAGGACGGCCCTCCTCACCATCAACAACCATAAAACTTGTCAATAAAGAAGAAGCGTGTCTTTTTAGCAGTGGGCATCAAGTAGTGCAAGAATGCAATCCATGAGACAAAGAGATCTTCTTCAGTGAGGTCTAAGATTGCCCAGCAATCTGCCTGGGGACAATTTCCAGCCATGGCCAAGAAGGCTGGGTTTGAATAGACATGCGTGCCCCTCTGAGCTCTCAAGGCAGAACTCAACTATGGGCCACCTGGAGTTGCTGGAATCTGTGGGGCAGGGATACAGAGAACAGGGACTTGAACAAAGGAGGGACACCAAAAATGCTGAAACTCTGGAGCAAGGGCTAAAGTCTAAAGGAGGATCTATTTTGAACCCCCCCCATCAAAGCCTAGAATGAGCTCTTGGCCAAAGCTGCAGGGCACACAGAAGTTGTGGATTGTATCCCTCTGGGTCAGAAGGGTTTGTGAAACCCCCCTGTACTTGCTTGGATCTGCCAACGATGGGAACAACCAAGCTTCCATGGACTTCAGGTTTTCAGCCTGTGGTGAATGGCCCATCAAAGGAGAGCCAAGACTCATCAGAGGAAGAAAGCAGAATCCAGAGTCATTACCACCAACTATGCACAGTGGCTAGAATTCAATAAGAAAAGTAATGATTAAACAAAACAAAGGAGTAGAAAAATGTGATTCTTGCTCAAGAAAGATGAAGCACTCAGTAAGAATTGACCTTGAGATGGCTCAGGAGCTAGATGCACAGATAAAGACTTTAAAGCAATTCTTGTAAACCTATGCAGAAAGATAGCTTCAAAGATTTAAAGGAAATGTAATGTTATGAGTGAACAGATAGGCGATCTCAGCAGACAAATGAAAATGGTGAAGAGGAACTGAGAGCAATTCTGGAACTGAAAGTTACAATTGCTGAAATTAAAAATTAACTGAATGACTTTATAGAAATTCGGAGATGTCAGAAAAGTCAGTGAACTGGAGAACAGATCAATAGAAATTATCCAGTCTGGAGAACAAAGGGGGAAAATGGAGAAAAATGAACAGGACTTCACGGTGATAATACCAACAGTCTAGTGCAGAGGGGTAGAAACAAATACTTGAAGAAATAATGACTGAAACTTCCAAGAGTTGATGAAATTATCATGAGTTTAAAAAAAACAGTTGGGGAGTTTAAAAATATTTAAAAGTAGGGGTGCCTGGGAGACTCAGTTGGTTTAGTGTCTGACTCTAGGCTTTTGGCTCAGGTCATGACCTCAGGATTGTGAGATGGAGCCCCGTATCAGGCTCTGCACTGGGCATGGAGCTGGTTTATGATTCTTTCCCCCTCCTTCTACCCAACCCCAAGCCCCCATCACACATATGTGCTGTCTTTCTTTCTCTCGCTCTCTCTAAAATGAATAAATAAATAAAATCTCTTTAAAATTTTCAACGTAAGTGATTTTTAAAGCATACTAATATTTGGGAGTAAATCTTAACTTTAAATGCACTTAACAAACAACAGAAAGTAATAAAAGCAGGGTAAATTTTCAGCAAAAGAAACTAAAAGATAGAACAATGGCACAACCAAAAAAAAAAAAAAGAGGAAGAAAAGAAAAAAAGGAAGAGAATAAAAAGGGATAAAAGCAGACACTTAAAAACAGAAAACAAAGGAGCCAGATCACAGTTGGATTTGTTTTGTTTTCTTTTCTTTTGTAAAGAATAACATGAGAGGACGATCTCCAATGGGCTGGATGGAGAGAACACACAAACAGACTGGAGGGCAGAAGAGGAAACACTTTGAGTTCCCTTACGTTAATAGATTTGAAAGCTCAGAAGAAGTGAGTAATTTCACAGAAACAAAGCAAAAAACTGTGTACAAATACACAATGATAAGCTGTCTTCTGGGAGGAGGCACTTTTAATGCATATAATCAACAAAATATTAGTATTCATAATATACAAAGAATCCCCATGCATCAAGGAAAAGACAAAATAGCCCAAAGAAAAATATGTAAAAATACATCAATATGGATTTCACAGAAAACAGATACACAAATGGCCAATAAACTACACCAAGCAATCAGGGAAATGCAAATTACAGCCCTGAGACGGCGTCTCAGCCCCAGCAGACGGGCAAGATTCAGCACATCCAGCAGGAGCAGAGGCTAGCAAGGATGCGGGGGCTGGCAAAGGTCATGGGCTGCAGTCTGAGCATAAGTTGGTGCGATCCTTGGGAGGAGCAGTGCTATGGACTTAATGCGGATGTCCCCAGATCTGTATGGGGTCCTGACCTGCCGTGATGAGGTCGTGAGGGCAGAGCCCCCATGATGGGATCCGTACCCTTACAAGAAGAGATAGAGAGACCTCTCTCTCTGCCACTGGAGGACACAGTGAGAAGGATCTACAGGCACCTCGACGGCCGATGCCTACCCCCAGGTGGTGAGAAAGGAGAGCCAGCCGTGGGAGCTCCCAGTCCGGGGTGTTCTGTTATGTGGCACGAGCTGACTGAGACATGTACGCAAGGAGAACGTCATCATGTTGCACGCGCACCTGGCCCCAGACCCAGCAACTCCACACCCAAGTAAGAACCAGAGACTCACGTGTGTGTGCACAAGGAGGCGTGCCCCCGTGCTGTCCACCGCCTCAGAAGGTGTGGTACGGCCGACCTGGGCATGCTCCTGCAGCTGCACATGAGCCAGGAGCCGAGGGGGCACTGCAGCCGCATGCGGACAGGGATCAGCCCCCCAAGGGCGAGGTGCGGTGGGAAGGGCAGACAGCAGATGGGGGAACAGAGCGCAAAACCGCATACAGTAAGGGCACAGTCCCCAAACCCAAGTGGCACTGTGGGGGTCCTGGCAGGTGGGGTGATGGGGACATCGCTGGTGGGAGGGGCCACTCGGACTGCCCACGGTGACCGCTCCTGGAGGCCCCGAGGGCGGAGGAGAGTCACTTGGTGACGCTCAAGTGCACGGTGTGGGTTCCTCATTCCATGCCATTCTCAGCATGTTTCCTTTTTTTGGTTGTTTTTTTGTTTTTTAAGATTTTATTTATTTTTTGACACACACAGACAGAGATCACAAGTAGGCAGACAGGCAGAGAGAGGAGGAAGCAGGCTCCCTGCTGAGCAGAGAGTCGGATGCGGGGCTCTATCCCAGGACCCTGGGATCATGACCTGAGCCGAAGGCAGAGGCTTAACCCACTGAGCCCCCAGGCGCCGCCTCAGCGTGTTTCTGAGCGAGATCGCTAGTCTCATCTGCTGCGGCCCAGGCGTCCCTCGGGGACGTGACTGGGAGCGAAAGCAGCCAGAGCAGAGAGGAGCGAGCGGCCCTGGCTCCAGTCAGCAGGTGGTCCCCTCGTGGGGCAGCGCTGGCTGCCTGGGTGGCAGGGGGCCTGGGGGTGCAGGGGCGCAGGGGGGCTCACCTCCTGGCACACACCACCATGTAAACGGCTCTCAGGCAAACACGTGAGGTTGCATGTCAAGGGAAAACAGTAGGAAACACTGAGACTAAATGTGGCAGGGTGTCCCGGATGGGGTCTGAGCAGAACAGCAAAGGATGGACCTTAGGAGCTCACCGCGGACGGGACTGGCCCCTTAACTGGGTAAGTGCACCACGCTAACCTCAGAGGTGATGGGGGTGGTTGGGGGTGGCGTCCCCAGGAAGCCTCTGCAAATGATTCTGCAAATCAAAAACTGGTCTAAAATAAAACTTATTTGAAAAGTAAGAGAAAGGTAAGCAGATGCCCCTTCTTGTCACATAACTCCCCTTCCTGTAGGCAGGTGTCAGAGGGATGTGGAAATCCCACGTGAGCTCCCCAGCCGGCCCCAGGATCCCGGCCGCAGTGCCCCCAGCTGCCCTGACAAAGCGTGTGGGCTCGCGGTGCAGAGTCACCAAGGCCCCACAGCGGCCACGCTGGGCCAGCTCCCTGCCAGGAGTCAGCGCCCACAGGAACCACCACTCCGGCACTGATGGCTCTCTGCCTGGCCGCCGCTCCTCAAGCTTGGAGAACCCCCGAAGCAGTTCCTGATGTGGCAGAGCTCTGGAGAGCCACGGTGGGGCCGGGGGCAGCACACCCCAAACCCTGCATGCCAGACACAGGCCTGGCACTCCCCAGCGGCCCACCCCGGGCTCAGGGCTGGTGCTGGCAGTGGCCGGATGCCAGGACAAGCCACCATGGCCTGTGGTCCCAAGGGAATGCTCCATCCCCCTCCGCACCATCCTTCACCCCCAGTGGGCATCCTTCTCAGGGGGACTGAGGGTGGGGTCTGAGAGTCAGGACCCTTCCCACGTCCACTCTGCATCCCCGGCCATCCGGGCAGAGGGGTGCCACTCCAGGGGGCTGGGTGAAGTAGCCTGGCTGCCCAAGGGAGACCCTCAGAGGCCCCCCCCGCCTCCCGGGGTGTGCCTCCAACAGGGGTAGACAGGTAACTGCCCCCACTACCTGCTCCCAGCCTCACCGTGATGCCTGACACCCGGTCCCTGAGGCCCAGGGCTCCTGCTGTCTCCGGGGAAGGCCATGCACCAGAGTTTTAATTAACACCAGACAGGAGTCATTTGTATTCTTTAGAAGACCTGGAATTTTCTCCATGGAAATTTTCTCCCCTCTGGGACAGACACATAACTGGCTAATATTTTTATTAATAGACGTGAATGGCTGTTAAAAATAAAGTTCTCTCCCACTAACTAGCGTAAGCGAGGCAGGACGGGCGTCTGTCCAGGCTTCAGCAGACGTCCGCCCCCCTACCCTGTGCATTCCGCGTCCCTCCTGTGTGTCCCCTGCAGCCCCCAGCGGTCAGCCGATGACGCCAGCAGGAGGCCTGAGAGAGAAGGTTGACTGTCCCTGGCGGGGATCTGCTCCTCAGTCACCAGTACCTGCAGACTGTCACCGAGGGCCACGTGCGAGCTGAGAGCAGCTTTGGGGGAGGTGCCAGATCCCGCGGGGGCCAGAGGAACTCCAGCAAGGCAGCAGGGCCCCCCCCGGGCCTGGCAGCATCATAGACGGGGTCCTGTGCTAAGCCCCAGGGTCATGTGCAGGGTTTTACACAAACCTACGGGGCCACACTTGGCTTACACATCATTTCCTTGACACTGAGATCCTGGCTGGAGCCACTTTCTAGGAGACTCCCCGCCCAACCCCGGAGCCGCCATCCCCTGCACTGACCTTCCACCCCGTGACCGTGTGTGCCCCAGGAAGCCGCGAGCCCCCGGGCACACTCTGGTGTCGCCCTCGAGATTGGCCGGGCCCGGCCAGCCACTCCCGGCACGCGCCCCAGCGAGGACTCAGAACAGCTGGGCGGGCTCAGCGGGAACCTGCAGCTTGTGCAGCACCTGAGCCTGAACGCGGAGGGGCCCGCGGCCCCCGTCCCGCTCTCCGCCGGCTTGCTGGGCACTCGGTGTCCGGCACGTGCCCTAGAGCTCAGCTTGTGCATCTTGGTATTGAGTATTTTCCTCATTAAGTCTCAGTGGTCTGAGCGCGGTTGGGTCGGTGCTCTCTCCTGGCAGGGGCCCGAAGGGTCGCGGGCAGCATCCTGCGCACGACGGGGCCAGTGCAGCCTGAGCACTGGTGATGGCTTCGCCCCCCCAGAGCAGCGCCACCAGCCCCAGCTGGTTCTGCTTTGCCTCCGCCATGCTGACCGGCAACAGTGGGGTGGTAGGTGCGAAGCCCGCCTGGGTCCCTGAGTGTCAGCACGAGCCCTCGAGGCGCGCTCGGGCATGAGGCTGGACGGCTTGGCTTGGCCTGGCCTGGCCTGTGGACACGCTCGGGAGGCACGAGCTTGTTTCTTCTCTCTGATCGCGTGCAGGTCCTGGGGGCCCCAGCCTCATGTGAACAAGCTAGAGCATCAGCACGGCCCCCCCCCGGGGAAGTGGGTGAGTGCCTTCCTTGCCTGTGCCTGCCCCCACCGCCGGCCTCCAGGTCCCCCACCTCTTCCAGGCCCCGACTCAGGCCACATCTCCTCCTCCCCCAGGACTCCCCCTGGAGACGCCACATGCAAGTGCTCCCTCCTTCCTCAGAGCCCTGGGGGCTGAGTGTGCAAAGCATAGACACTTGCTGCATACATCCTTTCTGCGCCTGTTTATGACAATACCCCTGCTGAGTGCTTGCTGTATGCATTTCCTTTAGTAGGTGCCAGGGCACCCGTTCTGCCTTTGTGGAGCAGGCAGGTGGTAAGATTTGCTCCCGGAGCTGGGAGTCCGACACGCAGAGGTGGGGCTGGGGCTGGGGGCCGGGATGAAAAGGAGGAGGGGTCGACTGGTCTTGCCGTGGGGGAGGGGCTAGGGCAGTCTTCTTGGAGGGGCTGCTTGGAAGTCACCAAGGGGCAAACCCGCACTTGGGCCCAGGTTTCTCGGTCTCTGCCCAGAGCTCTCCCCACTTGCTCGGGAGGTGAGGCAAGGCCAGAGCGCAGCCCCAGGGAGGGAGGGACCCCTGACCATGAGGTCTTGAGCCCCCTTAGAGTCAGGCTTCTCCTGGGCTGGGAGGGACTTCAAGCGGACACCAGGGAGAAGAAGGTGAGCCCTGACCCTGCCGAGGAGAGTTTGCTGACCCTGCTCAGGGCTGCCAGTCCTGCCCCTTGGGCGTCTCGGCCTGGCTGCCTATTGTCTTCTGAGTCCAGTGTGGTCTCTGGAATGTCCTAGGCGAGGGCAGCTGAGCCACGGCCAAGAAGGTGACTTTTCCCGTTACCGCAGATCCCCGGTGAGTAACGGTCCCGGTGATCATCAGTGCGGTTCTCGCCTCCACAGGCCACGCAGGCTCACCTCCCCTCTGGAGGCCCCGGCTGGGCTGTGCGTGCTGGTCACGGCTTGATCCACGTCTCCCCGCTCTGTCTCTCAGAGGCCTCACCCAGCCTTCCAGGTGAGCACTTAGGAGCCACAGAGACCTCGACCGGAGCCCCGAGGTTCCAACTGGCTCAAGGGTTCCCAGGGACAGACAACCTCCCACCTGGGCCTCCCCCCATCATCGGTGGATGAACTGGGGCTCTGGTGAGGAGGACGCATGGGTGTTTGGGCTCCCGTGGGGAAGTCATCTGCCTCCCACCTCCACTCCAGTCCACCACAGCCCCTTGCTGCCCTGGGCTCCTCTCCTAGTTGTCCCCCTGGCCCGGCTGGGTCTTATCTGGGGACCTGAGCTGCCCAGGGGAGAGGATGGACCCAGGCAGAGAACAGCCTGGGTGGGGCCAGGAATCAGGAATGGGGCTGGGGGCAGCAGCGGGCCCCCAGGCCGCATTCCCACCACTGCCACACAAAGCAACCCTGAGGCCCATGTGGAGGTCACTGCGGGGGACATAACCGCCCTGTTCCTGGGCACCTGGAATATTGCTCTTCCCGGAGGAGGCCCAGTCTTTCTTCCTGACCGCCCCCCCCCCGGCAGCCTCTCTGAGGTCATGACCAGGGCACAAGGCCTCGCCCTTCAGCCTGGCAGCAGCAGTGACAGCAACGCTCCCATGGGGCTGCTCTCCGCTCTGGCAGCCCTGAGGCCCAAATGAGCCAGCAAACGGAGACGGATGGCCAGGCATTCTGGGGCTTAAATTGGCCCTCCACCCGGCGCCGGCCGTGCCTCCTCTCCCGGTGATCATTGAAAAACACTTTTCCTCCACATAATGGCCCAATTCATGAGCTTCCTGATAGGAAGCAAAAACGTATATCTAATAACAGATTACTGGGGACAGAAGGGGAGAAGCAGAGGGTCAGCCCAGCAGGAAGGAGGGGGAGCGCCCTGCTACGGAGCACCCCCCCAACCCCTGCAGCCCTGGCTCCTCCCAGGAGAGGTCATCAGGGCCACGGGGACACGGACCTCATCATGCTTAAGCAGCAAATGGACAATGGATTGACAGGGCTTATCCGTTTTCCTCCCAGCTCTGCCTCTGCAGAAATAGAGGGACAGATAGGAGAAGCCTTTCCAAGGTTATATAATAGGTGAGGCAGGGCATGGTGTTGGGTCCCGCACCTGGTTGATGATGACGGAGATGATGGTGTTGGTGGCGAGGGTGGCGATGACAATGGCGGTGGAACTAATGATGACAGCGTTCACCGAGCCACACACTGCTGCTGCATGATGCTGTGCAAGTCCTGTGTCCTCTAGTCCTCTTTGTCCTCGCCGTGGAGTGGATGGACTCTAAGGTCTCCCATGCAGTGCGTCTCTGTGCGCACTTGTTTCTAGAAGACCTGGGGCTTGCACAGCTCCCAGAATTAAAACAACGACGATAGCCTCGTAAGATGACGGTGACGGTGATGGTGACGGTGACGGCAGTGACAGTGATGTAATGACGGCGATGGAGGTGACGGTTATGACAGTGTGGGGGTGGTATCGATGATGGTGATGGTTGTCATGGTGGTGGCGATGGTGGCGACGGTGATGATGGAGCTGATGGTCATGGTGGTGGCGATGGTGGCGACGATGATGATGGAGCTGATGATGGTCATGGTGGTGGCGATGGTGGCGACGATGATGATGGAGCTGATGATGGTCATGGTGGTGGCGATGGCCAATGGTGATGACGATGGGTGGTAATGGTTGTGGTGATGACGATGATGGAAGTGGTGATGGTCGTGGCGATGATGGTGATGATGGTTGTGGCGGTGATGGTGGTCATGGTGGTCACGGTCATTGTGGAGACGACAATGATGGTGGTGTTAACAAGGAGAGCACTGATGGAGAACTTGGGCCGGGCAGTGTCCCGAATGCTCAACACTTCACCTCATGTCATCCACACCGCCACTCTCTGAGGCGTGCGCTATTAGTAACTCCATTCTGTAGGTGAAGGAAATGAACACACTGAGTCACACAGCCCTCGGTCCCGAGCGAGAGCCACGATTTATGCCCATCTGGAGCCTGCCTCCTCAGAGCTCCCCTTCCCACCCCCAAGTCAGCGAGGGCTCTCAGCAGCCCCCATGAGCTCCCCACCAGTCTTGGTGGTGTTTCCTTGCCTCTCATCACAGCCCCTGGCAGCCAGCGCTGTGCGTCTGCTAATTACATGTTTTATTGTCTTGTTTGCCGTTAAATATTGTCTGCACCCACCATTAAGCAGATCCACCTCCTTCCCGGATCTACCCCCTCCCGAATGCCTGCACCCAGCCCTTGGGGTCTGCAGTTAGCCAGCCAGCCAGGCTCTCAGACTGGGAGCCGCCTTCTCCTCCATCCTCCCAGCTAAGTCCTCAGCAGCCCCCGATACCGGTCCCGCTACCCTCCCCGCCCATCACCAGGGGGATCTTCCACAGAAGCCTGCTCCATCGCTTCCCTGCGCACGTCCTCAGGTTTTCTCGGGGTGTGCATGACATCAGCCACAGGCTGGGCACGACATTCCAAACTCTTCCTGCACGCAGGTGCCAAGCAGGGTTGCCATCAGCACAGCTCCATCCCTGGCAAGGCCGGCAGCTCGCCCACTAGAATCCCTGCACTTGATGCCTCGGGGACCCAAGGCCAGACCCAGACAGAGCCCGTGCCTCCTGTCACTGCCTGTGGGTTGCCCCCGAGATGTCAGCCCTTCCTCCCCTGAATGCTGTCACTAGACCGTGCTCCCTTTCTACCCCAGAGGCCCCTGTCCTTGGTCACAGGCCTCCCTGGGTGGGCCTTCATTATCCTCCCCTCCCACAAATCACGGGGCCAGGTACAGTCCACCCCCCCTAAGGACCGCGCTCTGTTCCCCCATCACAATACTCCGCTGCTCCCTGAGGACCACACGCTGCCACACAGCTTTGCCGCCCCCCATCACTCAGCATAACCTCAGTATTTAACTGGAATGGTCTTTGTCACCGGCACCACCTCCAAAACCTCAGCTGCAGATACCACCCTCCCCCCGGGCTCCCAACTGCCAGCCCGGAGGACTGTCGCTCCAAGGCTCCGTCCTGGGCCACCAGCTTCCTCCAGTCTCTTGACCCTTCAACTGTCTACAGGTCCCCCAGCCCCGGGTTTGCCCCCTTCCCTCCCACACCGGGGCTTTCCAGGCATTCTGGCCCAAATCTGATCTTGGCCATTGTTCTCCTTCGGTCCAGCCTTCCATCACACCTGGTGGGAAGCCCGGACCAGACTCATCTGCTGTCCTGCTTCTCCGCACCTGTCTGGCCCTGTCTGGTCCGCTTCCTGTCCAGGAAGAGGTGGCAGCTCTGACCAGGGGCCAGCTCTCCCACCCCATGGAGCCCTGCTTCCTCCCCAACACATCTCCTGTCCCCCTCTCCTGCCTAGAGGAGCGATTCTGAATTCCTACCTAATGCCAAACTTTTAGCACCTTCCCTCTGAGACTTGCGTCCAACAGCACGTCCCCCTTCCCAGAGGCAACAGGAATGGGCACGTCCCTGGATGTCTGCCCAGACACGACCTTGCCATGGAAGGTCATTGTGTCCTCTGGGTGCTGGTCTTAGGTCCTAGCCACAGTTTTTTAAAGTCTGCTAATGTCTGCTTTAGCGAAGAGTCACTGCCCAGGGTGACAGTGGCACCTTGCACAGATGGAGACGTTTCGTGCCTCGGGCCCTCCCTCTTGGGAGAAGCTGGGGTTCAAACCGCACACACTGCTGCTCGCCTAATGAGCTCTGAGGTCGCAGCAGTGGGCAAGTGAGTGGCATCTCCCCTGTAGCTTTGCTGCGGGACGTGCCACCCCTCCTTGGTCAGCAGGACCAGGGCCCCTCCACACCTCCTGCGGCCCGTGGGGACGGACAGGCAGCACCAGTGACATCAGTGCCCCTATTCCAGGATCCCAGCACCGCCCTGCAAAGCTGGAGCTCTCATCCTCGAGACAACAAGGCCTCATGCTTGGGACCCAAAGGCCTTTGCTATCTGGTCCCAATGCCCTGCCCCCACACCAGCATCCTACTCACGGATCCCCAAATACGCCTTTCCTCCCAGGCCACCGGGCCCTGGCCAGACTCTCCCCCGCCAGGATGCTCAGCTCCCCTTCCCAGCTCTTCCCCATGACGCACCTTACCTCTCACGTCTTACCGACACCCTCAGACCTCTGTGCACCCACCCGGGATGCCAGGGAGTGCTGCTGGTCTGAGCCCCTGCAGCCCATGGCCTCACCCTGCCTGACATGACCCACCCCGCAACCTGAGCTTCCCAGCGTTTCAGACCCGCAGCTCCTCGGGGATCCCTGGGCAGGCCTGGGCTCGTCCTCACTGGGCTTCGACAGGCCTGCAAGAGTGCACAGCTGTGCAGTGTGTGGTCAGGTCAGCAGTGTCCCCACGGGAGTCCCAGCAGGGTCGGCACACCTGGTGGACAGGTGGAGTGCCACCCACCCCCTCCTCCCCAGGGACACCCAGGCAGCTGGAGTTTAGACCCAGCCAAGTGGGGAACGGGAGCCTTTGTGAGTAGCTTTAATCTTGCTCATTGCACATCTTAAAAAATTACTAAGTCAATATTTGTTCAATGCAGAACACTTGGGAAACAAACAATGTAACGGAAAAAACTGCCCATAATTGCACAGCACAGAGGTAAACCCCACTAGCAGAGGAGTAGTCTTCCTTCTCTCCTCCTCCTCCCTTCCCGTCTTTCTTCTCTCACTGCACCCAGAACAGGTACATGCATGCACACACACGTGCTCGTGGGCACACACAGGAGCACGCACAGCCATGCACATGCAAGCACACGCGTGTGCACATGTGTACACAAGCACACACATGAACACACATGCATGCGTGTGCACACAGGAACACACAAACGTGCCCACACGTGTGCACATGCATGCATGAGAATGCACAGTATGCCCAAGCATGCACGCGTGCACACGTATGAGCATGTGGGAACACACGCGTGCGCGCATGAACATACACAAACATGCACACACGAATAAACACGCACAAGCATGCACACGTGTGTGTGCATATGCATGTGCACACACGAGAAGGCATGCGTGTGCCCAAGCATGCACACACGGACACGTGTGAGTGTGCGTGGACATACACGTGTATACGCATGAGTGTATGCACACGTGTTCACAGTTGTGTCTCGTGGCTGGGGCGTGGGATTCCTACTGATCCGTGTCTCCAGCTGCTTGGCAGCTCTGCTCTGCCTCCTGCTCCTGGTCTCCACTGCGCGCGGCTGCCCTCATCTGCTGCACCTCAACCCCGAAGACCCTTAACTGTTTTCTGCTTCCAGCTGGTGCCCCTGAGACCCGCCCTCCTTGTGGAGGGACCAAGACCACCAATACCTTCCAGCAGCCTCTCGTTGCTCCTACAGTGAAGACAGGCGCGTGAGCGGCCCTCCCCCCTCCTCCATTGGGCTCGCCCCCTCCCCAGGCCCCGACTTTGCCGATGGGCACATGTGGCCCAGACCAGACCTGCGCCACTCCCCCACCGTCCCACCTAGACCATTTCCACGTCCCTGAGGCGCTCTGATCTAGCACCTTAGGTCAGGGCCAGCCCCGCTGTCGGCGCACACGCGAGCTGTCACCGTGTTTCCCAAGTGAGTAACCAGAGCACGCAGGCACGAATGAGGTTGCCACAACACAGGCCTCCGAATACACAGCCCCATGCGGGGCCTCGTCCGCCTCTGAGGCTAAACCCATCCACAAGGAATCACGGGATAAAACGGTGTGCGTAGCCCACGGGCAGGCCAATAGGTCTTCCACTATTAATGAATGCAAACCTTCACCCGCGCTGACCGTCCGTGCAAGTTCACCCGTAACTTTCTGGCTCAGACCCTACGTTGGTGTCTGCTTGGCACTCTTCAAATTATTCACTCACGATAATAGTTTATGTCGTTAGCTCGTGTCAGACCTTTGCCTAAACAGAGGCAGTAAAATACTCTCCCGGCTCTGTGTTCACTTGTAATTGTACTTAAGTTCTGGTTTGACTAATGAAGTTTTTATCTTAATGTAGTTGCGTCCACTAACAATTCGTGGCATTCTTGATGGGTTCCACCACGTGGCTCTGCGAGACTCTCGCTCGGAGGGGAGGTGGACGCCCTCTCTGGTTGATAACAGGCAGGACCAAGCCGGCGTCTGGGCGAACACAAGGACCGGGGACCCCATACACGCACAACGATTTGTCCAAACTCTGGGCAGTCCGACTTTCATCTGTATCTTTACAAGGTTTCTCAAACAGTGAAAACGCTCTCTCTTCTAACTCCGGTTTACTTGTGTTTTTCCCCCTTTGGAAAAGCCAAGAGGCAGACGTTCCAATTCATTAAACCTCCCACATGTGCTTTAAATTTCATTTTCAAGATAAAATCCAAAAGACGACACACAAAAGCAGAGCACACACTGATTAAAACATACTTTCCCGTCCACTCCTGACTGCGGCTTCCCGGATTTTTAACTCCTCCCGTCCCGGAGATTTTTGGAGTCACTAATTCTCCCAGCCACACACACTTGTTCTCGGAGCCCCCTACAAAGCATCACAGACCCGCATCTCCAACAGTGGAAATGCATTTTGCACCATCCTGGGGACTGGAAGTCCAAGACGCAGGTGCGGGCAGGCAGGGCTGGTTCCTCTGAGGCCGCCCGTTGGCATGTGGACGGCCCTCCTCCCTGTGTCCTCCCCAGGGCGTCCCTCTGTGCACGTGGGTCTCAATCGCCTCTTCTTATAAGGACACGGGTCACGTGGGATCAGAACCCCAGTGA
This sequence comes from Enhydra lutris kenyoni, assembly GCF_002288905.1. Taxonomy (NCBI): domain Eukaryota; kingdom Metazoa; phylum Chordata; class Mammalia; order Carnivora; family Mustelidae; genus Enhydra; species Enhydra lutris. Next base: position 2,182,588 of record NW_019154098.1, read on the forward strand.
CCTCATTCTACCTTATTCTCCATTTACAGGTGCATCTCCTCATACAGTCCCTCCTGGCACTCTGGGAGCTGGGACCCCAACATGTGGTCTTTAGGGCATACAAGCCAGCCATGACAGCACGACTGACATTTTCAGATGGAAGAAATAAATCCCCCTGTAACTTGACTGCAGTCACGTCTAGAATTTGTCTTACTATATGTAAACATAAACCTGGAAAGTTTCACGTGTTCTGTTTTCCCATTAAACAACCAGGAGCCGTTGGGTGAAGCGTCTCCCGGTTTCCGGGGCACAGCAGAAGGAAGAGTGGCTTCTGGCCGTGGCCAGGACCCGCCCTGTCCTTTGGGGAGAGTTGCTTTGCCTCTAGGGCCCGGCGTCCGCGTCCATAACGCGGGGAGCTGGCAATGCCGAGGGCAGGGGCTGCCGTGGAATCAGGGAGCTAGACACGAGCCCACTCGTTTGCCAGGGTTATTCCCATTGTTAAAGGAGCCCGACCGACTCCTGGAACCGTTTCCCAGCACCTTCTGCTCTGCAACGTCCCTTCTCTACGGGACACGTCTGTGTCTTGCTCTGCGTACCCCATACAGTTGGTGCCATTCGTGAGAAATAATGGCTCCAAAACACACGTGTCGGTGACAGAAAACAGATGGTCCGTCGCACGATGGCCAGAGCCTCGGGGTTCCAGCGCACAGACCGAGAGCCGTCCCAGCGCTAATTAGGGATGCGGACATGGGAGGGAGGCCCAGAGTGTTCTCCGCTTTTCAAAGGGTTGTGCACACTCCGTGGGCTTTGGTCCTTGGTTCTCTCCCTCTGTTGTACCTTTCGTGTTCTCGGTGTTTCTTTGTAGTTCCTGTTTGGTCTTTCCCTCCGATGTTTTCTGGAGCGCATCCTCACATCGCCGCCCAAGGAGGTCAAGAGGAAGATGGACGCCGTGTGCAGAGCCACATGTGCGTTCCCCGCCGCCCCTCTCCGCCGTGTGTGAGAGGAGGCCGGCGGGGCAACCCACACGGTGTAAGCCATCGCCGACGGCGGGGCACCCGCCAGCCCGTTTCCCTTCTCTGAGGATGAGTGTTTTCCTTCTCTCTGAAAGTTTCAGGATTCCTTCTTATCTGAGGTGTTATGCATTTTTATGGTAATTTGCCTTCTGTGAATATTCTAACTCGCTCTGCCTCATCCTCGCAGGAGGCCCGTGTGCGGAGGCCCGTCTTCCCTCCGTGTTCCGAGACGCCCCTGCGAGGGGCAATCTGCTGGCCCTCCCGTCCCCGCGCTCTGGCTCTGCGCCTGCTCTCGCCTCCTGCGGGCCGTCCGCCCGGCCCTCCTCTCGCTGCTCCTGACTCCGACCTCTGCCCTCCGCTCTGTGTTCTCGGAGATCGCCGGACTCCAATGCCTCATCCCGCACGGTTTTTCTGGGGGTGACTCGCATTTCAGACTCTCACTGCTCATCTTGTCTGACCGCTCCCTTTCGAAGCTGCTGCTTTCTTATTTTATGGATATAATATCCTCTCAGACATCCCTACGTATGTTAATTGGAGTATTTTTAGAGTACTTTTCACTTAATTTGCTCTGTTTCCTCTGGCTTTTTTTTTTTTTTTTCTTGGTGCATTTGTCTCCATCTTTCTCTTCCAAGCTGCTGGCTTTCCTCGGGGACCTGGCAGTCCCTGGCCATCCACACACGTGACGAAAGCACAGGGGAAGGGGTTGGTGTGCCTTCCTCAGTTGCTGGTCAGCAGGACTGGCTTTTCTGCTCACCCTCCCCGGGGGCATACTTCTGACCTTGGGCTCTGAGCGCGGTGGGGAGAAACGTGGCAGTTGGGAGATGCTCCTGGGGTGAGGAGGCTGGGCCCACTGTGTCGGAACAGAAGGGGTTTCATTCTGGGGCCTGACCCAGCTCTGGCTTTTTCCCGTGGGGCCGATCCCACAGATTCCGTGACACGTTGCCAGGCTGTCTGTGGTTGGCATCTCCACCTGTGCTCTGACCCCGTTGGTGGGAAGGCGAGGGACTGCCTGGTGGGACGGCCCCAGCTGCAGCTCCCCACGTCCTCTGTTTTCAGCCTGGATCCTGGCCCGAGACTACCCACGCCGGCTGCGTCTGGGCCCCAGGCCCCTGGACAGGATCTGGGCTGCAGGCCTCCTGCCAGGATCCAGACTCCCAGCTTCCTCCCGTTCCTCCTCTTTTATAGGTCAGCACACATCCCTCTGCTTTCTGTCTCCTGGAATTTATTAAAATCTCTTAGTCATTGTTGTGGGGATTAAAATGCAATTACATATGCGCAGCACATCTGACGGTACCTGCACGTAAGGAGCGCTGGATAAATGTTAGCAATTATCATCACAGCTGGTTACGCGGTTTCCCCGAGATGGCAGGACTCTCCCTTCAAGGAGGCCACGGGGTAGACAAAGACAAAAGCACCACCAGTGATGACTGCCCCTCCCCCCACCTGGCCCTGGTGTGCTCGTGTGGGCTCGGCCATTCCTCACAACCCCGGGAGAGTAGGGAATGCAATCTCACCTTTCCTTCTACCTTTGGGACCCTCAGACTTGACCTTGCTTCCAGATGGGGTCAAAGGAGAGGGACCCCATGCCTGCCACAGGCATGGGAGAGAGAATTTCAGCCTCAAAGACTCACGGAGAGGTTCCTGGACAGGCTTCCGGCAGGCAAGGCAGGTGGGGCAGAGGCACTGTCGGGAGCACCTCTCGGCTACGGCTGTCTTCAGTTGTCTCGAAGTCTGGGGGCACTAGCAGCATTCAGAGGGTGTGGCAGCATCCAAGAGGGTCCCACAGTCTGCATCACGGCGCTCTTGGCTTTGTGCACTGTCCTGCCCTGAGGATGCGCAGAAACATGACTCGCTTCTCATGGGTACAGTACAGCAGAGGGCATGGGATGTCGTGCCTGTCCCAAAAGCCCCTTCCTATCTTGGTGCAGGAAGCAGCCTTGTGGGGAGAGCCACACGGCCAGGGACTGTCAGCATTTTCTAGAAACTGAGGGTGGTCTTTGGAAACCGGGGGCAGCCTCCAGGAAATAGCCAGCAGGAAGCCAGGGTCATACGACCATAGCGAATGGACTCTACCAACATCCAAAGTGAGCGTGGAAGGGGGTTCTTCCCAGGTCGAGCCCCCAGATGAGACCATGGCTTGGCCAACCCTGCGACAGCAGCCTATGAGACCTGGAACAGAGGGACCAGCTAAGCTGTGTGGCTGCACTCCGTCCTGACCCCCAGGAACTCTGGTAATACATGTGTGTTGTGTGAAGCTGCTAAATCTGTGGTCATTCATTACCCAGCCAAAGACAACTAACACTGTGCATCTTGGAACATGCTGGACGTGTGGGGTGCCACCGTGCCCACGGAGGGACGTGGACCCTGCAGGAGCAGCAGGAAACTAGGGAGGTGGACATCCCAAGCGGGGACGTAGGCACCAGCATTTGATGAGGGCTGCTTCCATCCCAAGGGTGCAGAAGTTCCTCCAGGCCGACGTGCTGGCCCTGCTCTCCCATGGGGGAGTCATTGAGCCACACTGGCAGTGGCCCATTCAGGTGGCCAAGGGAGGGGGGACAGCACCCACTAACTGCCCTTCAGAACAGTTTCCTTTCGCCCCACCCGAGCAGACTGGGGACTGTGCTCCCAGGAGGACCCTAGTTTGCACACAGGGCCATTGGAGCTGATACACCTGAGTTCAGAGATGAGTAAATGTGTTCTGCTCGTCCCATCTCGTGGACCACAAGACGGGCTCTGGCTCCCACTGGGCACTCAGCCCAGGCCCGGGCTGTGGGGTCATCACTGAAAACCACATGTTCAAAGACCCTGTGTGAACTTCACAATAACCTTGTGAAGTAGGAACTGACCAGGAAACACAATTGGAACCCTGGCTCCAGAGCCTGGAAGCTGAGCCCTGCCCTTTGCTCCTCTTGGACTGGGCACCACCCGGACCTGGGCCCACACCAGCTGTGCGACTCTGGGCAAGTCCTAACCACTTTGAGCCTCAGCCTACGAATCCAGTGAGTGAGTGTTGTACTAATATCTACTCCACTCCATGATGAAGAGAAACATGGTGACTGGTGCTGTTTGATCAGTGTGAACCCCCATCACGCACCCCTCTGGTGGGGAGGTAGCAGGAGGCAGTGTTCCGAGTGCTCCCAGAAAACATGCTCCTGTCCACAGGGTTGGCAGAGAGCTGCTCCTGCAGCAGGAATATAAGCGTAGACACACAGGAAAGAGAAAGGGCTAGACTAGAGAGACCCAAATCAGTTTTACACCCAGTGGCATAGTGACCTTGGGAAGGAAACTCTCACCATCCGCTGATTCAGTCCTACAGTGAAAATACTGTAATCCACTGCATGTGATTGCTAGGGCCATCCATGGAACACTGTTTCTTGGGCACTCAGATCAAGGCCTGGCCCAAGGGAAGGTCATTCTTAAGGGCGGCTAAGCTCTCAGGCCTCTGTGCCTTGGGGAGACAGCATCGGCCTCCAGGACCCCGAGTGGCCCTACCATTGCCCTCTTCTCTGACATTCAGTTGTCTGGTCCATTCATGCCACCAGATTTTTCTGTGCTCTTATTATGTTTCAGGCCAACATTGATGTTTGCGAGGGAAACAGAGAATTGAGGCATCAGCCTACAGTCCCATCCTGGGGGAGCTCAGAGTGCAACAGAGGGAGGGATGGAGAGGGTGAGGACCGACCCTCAGTGTGCACACACCACATGTCAGGAAATTTGCTGTTTTTTTCTTTGTGGCAACACATTGATATGTGTAAAATTAACTGTGTTTTGTAGAAGATGAAATTGAAGTTCAATGAACTTAAGGAATTTGCTCAAGGTCACACAGACGGAGAATCGTCTCCCCATAGACCACGTTCAAATAACCATAAATCGGGGAGAAAACGATAATTATCAAAGCTATTTAAATAAGACAAGTCACTTGGTCTCTGAGTCTTTTATCTTTATTGGCTAAGGCCTTGAGTAAAACCTACTTTTCAGAGCTTTTGCGAAAATCCAATGATCCATCAAATGTAAGTGCTTGTAGCATGCTTAAGGGCACATAGTAGGTACTTAGGAAATGTTTGTGAATCATAATCCTAATGAGGGCAGATGAAAAAACATGTTTGAGACTATGAAAAAGGAATATGATGATTTTACCTAAGGAGCAGGGATCAGGGGTTTCTGAAAGAGGTGCAGGGTAGGGGTGCGGGACTCAGGCAGGCTTGCAGGCAAGAAAGCAGTGTGAGAGGTTCTCTGAACCAGAGATCATGGAGGAGCTGGAAGTGCAGCTCGTAGAGAGCTTCGGGAATGCTGTCCTGAGGTGTTCACAGGCAAAGGAAACCGAAAGGGTCTTTGAACCGGGATGGTGCTGGGATTGCGTTCTGGCTGAGACCACATGTATGCACTAGAACTCTCTTATATTCAGCCTCCAGTTGCTTGCAACTCAGATGATTTTATAATGACCACAACGACATAATAAACTTCATCTTGAACAACGCATTTTTATAACAGTCAGAGCCCCACATAGAATAGGCTCTTCTCAAGCATCAGGATTTAACCAGGTTGATCTTAATGGAACACAGCTGTTGCAGACATAAGATCTGGAAACCCTCACACCCAGCTGGCCAACACTAATTCGTCCACCTGGTACAGGTGCCTCTCATGGACGAGAGCTCAGAGTGTGACGGTCATTCCAGTCTTCAGAGGACACTATGAAAGGTCTGTGATAAAGAACAACCTCCTCTTTACACCACCAGTCATGAGGGAGGCATAAGGTCTGGAACTACCCTCTTGTCATCACAAAAATAAACCGGAAAATAGCACTAATAAACGGAAAACCGTTTACAGATTTTAAGCCTTGGGCCGTGAAGGACTGTGATCCCAGTGGGAAGGGAACCGGACACATGAGACCTGCCACTCTGCATAACATTTGCCTGGAGCAACATCTGGACTGCGACACCAGAGGGGCATTTCAGCACAGCCAAGGTGAATAGAAAGAGACCAGAGTCAAGAAAGGCCAAAGCAGCTGGACCTTATAGGATAGGTTACAGAGAGAAAGGAAATAAAAAGAGAAACGATTCTAAATATTCCACAAGTTTCCCTAGAGTCTGGCGAAATACTAGAAAGCGTATGTGTAGAGCAAGGAGGCATAAGTGAAATAATGCCCAAAGCTCACAGAGCTCGGAATTACTTCCTCCATAAGGGAGAGATTCCACTGAATGCACAGGACATTTAGCGCAGCACCCAGAAGAATCTGTGGTGGCCAAATTGACTCTGAATTAAAGGCTACTCCGGACCCACCAAAAAGAGTCGAAAAACTAAAACTAGACCAACAAAAAAAGAGTCAAAAAACTAAAACTAAAATCAACAAAATAATCCACAGGTAACAGCACTGACAGCCAAGAAAGCCCAAAAATCTTTAAAGGAACACAACAAAATCTAGCACACAGGAAGTCAAATTCACACCACCGAGATTCAGTGTTTAAATAAACTTCCACAAAAAGAAGAAATTTGACCCGTACCCAGAAAGAAAATCAGTTCAGTGAGGTGGGCCTGGAAATAGAAGAATTATAATAATGGAATTATCAGGGAGGCCATTAAAAGGTATTATAAAACATGATCTATATGCTCAAGGAAATAAAGAAAAACATGGGAATGATGAGGAAAGAAATGAGGATACAAAAAGAATCCAATGGGACCTCTAGAGATGAAGAATGTGATCAGTATCTGAAACCAATAACATCAAGAATGGAATTAATAAACAGGTTAGACACCAAGTAAAGAATACTGGTAAACTTGAAGGCATAGAAATATGTCCAACTTGGAATGAAGAGAATAAAAGAACTAAATAAATAATCAGAGCCTCAGCGACTGTGGGTTAATACAAAGGGGTCTGATATCTGATCATTGCAACTCTAAAACACGGAGTGTGGTGCTGGGGGGCAAATAGAAAACATTTTTGAAGAAATAATAGCAAATTTTCTTTTCAAGTCTCATTTAAAATTTTTGCAAATCCAAGAATCTTTTTAAACCCGAAGCAGAATAAACACACAATCACCATCATCACCACCATCACTACCTCCATCACCAAGACACAAGATTAAGGAAAAACTAAAAATCAGCTAGAGAAAAAGACCATAATGTAATAGAGAATGTAGATAAGGATACCTCCCACTTCTTGTCATAATTTAAGCAATCTGGAAGACAATAGAGCATCTTCCAAGTGCTGGGAAAAACTCCTGTCAATTTAGAATTCTATTTGAAGTAAAAATATCCTTCAAAAACAAACCCAACATAAAACTCTTTAGGCAAACAAAAGCTGAGAAAATACATTGCCAGAAGAACAGCCCTATAAAAATTGCTAAAGGAAATTCTTCAGGTAGAACAAAATGATGCCAGATGGAAACTTCAATCTGCACGGACATGAGGAGTGCTGGAAATTGTAAATAAGTGTGTAAGAAAAAAGTCTTTTTTTTCTAATTTTAAATTGTATTTAAAAGACCATTTAAAGTGAAAGTATTAACAACGTAATGCGGGGTCATAAGATACGTAGATGTAAAATGTATGAGAACCGCAACTCAAAAAATGGGGCAGGTTAATAACATTTGTAAGGGTTTTATACTATATGTGAATGGATATAATATTATTTGAAGGTAGATTGTGATTAAACTAAGCACATATATTATGAACACCAGCTCAATTACAGGAAGAAACACCAAGAGGTAGAACTAAGAGGCCAATTGTGGAGATATAAAATAAAAGCCTAAAAAATACCCAGTATAAAAGAAAGCAGGATAAGAGGAAAGAGGGAGCAAAGAACAGATGGAACATACATAAAACACATACCAATAGAATAAATTTAAATCTAACCACAGCGATAATTACATTAAGTGTAAAGAATATAAACTCCCCAATTAAAAGACAGAAAATGTTAGACTGGACAAAAAAGCAAGATTTGACTATCTGTTACTTACTAGAAACCAACTTTAAATATAAAGACACATACAATTTAAAAATAAAAATATCTATTCCATCCAAACTCTAACCTAAAGAAAGCTGGAGTGGCTATGTTAATATCAGAAAAAGTAAACTTCAGGAAAAAAATATATCATCAGGGAAAAATAAGACATATCATAATAATACAGGGCTACATTAATCAGGAAGACAATAATCCTAAGTGTTCATGTCCCAAATTATATGAGCTAATCTTGAAGAAAATACTAGCAAATCAAATCACAATGCATAAAAAGGAGAATATACCTTGACTGAATGGGGTTTATTGCAGGAATCTAAGGTCAAATTAATATTTTTTTAAAAAAGTTAACATTTGGGAATCAATTAATTTGCTGTGTTGTAAGAATAAATGAAGAGAACATTATTTTTAGTAGATGCAGAAAAAAGCATTTGATGAAAATTAATAGCAATCCGTAATAAAAATTCTCAACAGACTTGATGTATAAATAAAATTCCCCCTTCTGACAAAGTATATATATGAAAAGTCTACAGCTAATATCATCTCCTGCGATTGGTCATGGGTGACCACGTCATTTCTATTCAGTAATGTCCTGAGAGTCCCAGCAAGCATAAGAAGGCACAGAAGAAAAACGAAAACATACAGATTGGGAAGGAAGAAATAAAACTGTCTTTATTTGCAAATGGCATGATTGTGAACAGAAAACATCCAAAGTAATACATTAGAAATCTTCTAAGAGCAGTTAGTGCCTTTAACAAAATCAAAGACTATAAGGTCACTACACAAAAGTCTATTGTAGTTGTACATACTAGCAACAAGTAAGTGGAAACTGAAGTTTTTAAAAAGCAATGTCAATTGAAATTGCATCAAAACCATCACGTATGTAGGAATAAAGTTAACAAGATACATCTGAAGTAAATGAAAGGAGACCCAGATAAAAGGAGAGATGCACAATTAAGGGATATGACACTTAAGAAATGGGACACTTGATATAAGTCATTGATTATCCCGAAGCTGATCTATAGCTGTAATACGTTCTCAATCAAAAATGGTTTCATTCATATGTGGAACATAAAGAATAACATGGAGGACCATAGGGGAAGGAAGGCAAAACTGAAGGTGGCAGGGAGTCAGAGGAGGAGACAAACTACAAGAGACTCTGGACTTCAGGAAACAAATGGAGAGTTTTAGAAGGGAAGGGTGTGAGGGGATGGGTAAACCCGGTGATGGGTACTAAGGAGGGCACGGGTTGCACGGAGCACTGGTTGTGACATACAATGAATCATGGGACACGACATCCAAAACTAATGATGAAAAAAAAATCCTTTTTTTAGAAATTACCAAGCTGACTCTAAAATGAACAAGCAAATTTAACGAGTTTACCCTACTCAAAACAATTTTGAAAAACAGAATAAAGTTGGAGACATATACCATCTTAATTCCTGATTGAAACCATCAAAAGAGGGTTTTTGTGGTGTTTGATGTAACAATAGAGATTTACATTGAACAGGATGGGGAATCTCGAAACAGAGCCATATGTATATGTTCAGTTGTGTTTTTTACAAAGATGCCAAGATAATGTAATGGAAGGAAGAGTAATCTTTTCAACAAATGGTGTTGAAGAAACTAGATACACATATGGAAGAAAACGAGACTTGACCCCCAGCTTCAAGCTTTTAAAAAAAACTTACTTGAAATGGATCTTCAACCTAAATGGAAACCCTAATGCTGCAAAACCTCCAGACAAAATCATAGTATAAAATATTTACCATCTTGGATAAGCAGAGATTTCTCAAGTAGGGTCTAAATAAGCCCAAAGTATAAAAAAATTGATAAATTGGACTTTATCAAAACTAAAACCTCCTTTTTCAAAGACATTGTTAAGAAAATAAAAAGGGGCACCTGAGCGGCTCAGTGGGTTGAAGCCTCTGCCTTCGTCTCAGGTCATGATCTCAGGGTCCTGGGATCGAGCCCTGCATCGGGCTCTCTGCTCAGAGGGGAGCCTGCTTCCTCCTCTCTCTCTCTCTGCCTGCCTCTCTGCCTACTTGTGATCTGTATCTGTCAAATAAAGAAATAAAATCTTTAAAAAAAAGAAAAGAAAAGAAAAAGACAAGAAACAGAAGAGGAGGAAGTATTTATAGTACATAAATCTGACAGAGCTCTTGTAATCAAGATAAACAAAGCTCAACATGAGAAGATAAGAAACCCAAGAGTCAACAAACAAATGGGCAAAAGAGTTGAGCAGACACATTACAAAGCAAGGTATAGAAATGCCAATAAACATGTGAAAGATGTTCAACGTCACTAGATGTCAGGAAAGTGCGCATGAAACCACAGTGGGAGACCAGTGTGCACCCAGCAGAACCGTTAAATCCAAACAGACTGACAAGTTGAGACATTTATGAGGATGGGAGCATCTAGGGGTCTCCTCATACATCACCCAGGGGATTCCAAAATGTTACAACAATTCGGAAAACAGTTTGGCCATTTCTGAAAAGTTAAACAGATACTTACCAAGCAATTCAGAAATTTTACTCCTAGATATTTACCAAACATAAATCGATACAGATATTCATGTGAAAGCTCACATATTAATATTCGTAATAGTCTCAAACTGGAAACAACCAGCTACCCATCAAGGGATAAGCACAAACAACCAAAGAGGACCGTAGCCAGGTTGGACCCATCCGAATTTTAAGCTCTTGTGTTTCAAGGGACATTTTCAAGAGAATGAAAAAAACCTGCAGAATGTGAGTTTTTTTCCTTCCGTGTGTCTGTCAGGGTCTGGCATCAGCATACATACAGAACACTTACGACTCAGCGATAAAAAGACAAACAGCACAATTTAAACATGGGCCAAGGACTTGAATCGACAAGTCTGTAAAGACGATCAATAAGTACACAAAAAGTCACATCGTGTCATCGGTCACTGGGATGTGTCAGTCCAGTCCCCTCCACTCCCCCGGGACGGCCACGATCAGCAGAATGGACGACCGCAAGTGTGGGGTGCGGAGCCCTGGGCGCCTCACACACGGCCAGTGGGGGTGCTCAGTGACGGAGGCTCTTTGGAACAGTCTGGCTGCTCTTCAAGAAGTTAAATATAGAGCCACCATCCAACTCGACACTTCTAATTCTAGACATACACGCAAGCAAACTGAAAAACATGTTCATCCAAACACTTGCACAAAATGTTCACTGCAGCATTATTCATAAAAACCCCAAATGTAGAAACCTAGTGTCCAGTGATGGTGGATGGATAAAGAGAATGTGGTCCATCCACACAACGGAATATTACTCAGCCCCCAACAGGAACGAAGTGAGGACACCTGCTACCCCAAAGACAGACCTTGAAAACACTGTGCCGTGAGATGAGCCAGGCATGAAAGAAAGACTGAATTCTGTCTGATTTCATCTATATGAAGTCTCCAGAGTCGGTCAGTCCCTAAGAGACAGGGCTTGGGGGATAGAGGAACAGGAGTTTGACTGCTAATGGGTTTCTGTGGAGGTCATAAACATTTTCTAAATTTAGTCCGAGAAACAACATGAGGGTTTCCGAGGGGAGGAGGGTGGGTGATGGGTGAGCCTGGTGGTGGGTACTAAGGGGGGCACGGGTTGCACGGAGCACTGGGGGTTGCATGCAAACAATGAATCATGGAACACTGCATCAAAAATGAACGATGTGCTGTGTGGTGGCTAACAAAACAGAAAAAAATTTTTTTTAAATATAATGGTGTTGGCTATGCCATTCTGTAAATATACTAAAACCATTTAATACACATTTTAAAAGGGTGAGTCTTATGGTATATGACCTGTATCTCAAGAAAGTTGATATCAAACTGGAAAAAGATGAATAGATAAACAAAGTACAGTATATTCATACCACGGCAATGTCACTTAATAAGAATGAACAAGCAGTGAAATGTATAAATACACGCATGAGCCCCAGGGGCACACGGAGCTTACTAACCCAGACATAGCGCTGCCCACACCAGTGGTCCATTTATACAAGAGCCTAGAAAACGAATGTAATGTGAGGTCGAAGACAGCAGCTGCTGGGGGCTGGGGCGGGAGGGGTGGACCGGGATGGGGCACAGGGCACTTGTGGGACCGATGGAAATGTCTTCCATCATTTTTGTGGTGGCGGACGCACAGGTGTATAAATCTGCCAAAATTCACCCAAATGCATGCTCACACGGGTGCATTTTGTCGTATGTATGTAATCTGCACCTCAATACAGTTGACTTTTGAAAAAGATGAAAGCCTCCTTGAACGTGAATGAATCATGTGGTTTATTAACATTTAGCCCAAGAAGCATGTACATGTGTATTTAAAACATTTCATCCAAATGCGGTTCCGTGTGGTTCTTACAGCAACCCGGTTCCCCTCCATGAGGGAATTTATAATGCTCACCTGCGCTGGACGGCAGGAATAAAGAGGTCAGGAAGACAGCGTCCTGACACCCCTGGTTTACATCCTCATCCTGGAGCCAGATGCACAGACAGTATTCACATGAGTAGCTGTGCAGCTGCGTTTGAAAAGAGCCTCCAGAGTTAAAGAGCCACTAGCAAATCCAGGAGCTCGCCGAGTCCTGACGCGTGGTGGGGCCGACAGCCTCAGGGAGGGGCTCCTGGAGGACAGAGGAGGCGCAGCGTTTAGAGAACAGGAGGAGAAGGGTCAGATGCTGACAGGGCAGTAAGAGAGTCTGGCACAGCCGTGGTCGGAGGCCCTCTGTGGGGACATCTTCTCCATTTCTTTATCCAGACCTTGAGCGTTAGTCAGAAGACGCTGGACTGTGCTGCAGTGACAAGTAGACCTCCGCACCCAACGGCTCGCACACACGCATTTCTTCGTTCAGCTGCAGCTCCTTCCATCACACACTCTGCCATCTGGGGCCAGCCTCCCTGTCTCTGTGAGCTGAGTCATCGTGAGAGCTATTTGTGGCCCACGCGTGGCTGGCATCACTTCTGCCCACGTTCCACGGCCCTGGCCTCTGTTGCGTGCTGACAACCTCACTGCCAGGCAGGATGGGAAACATAGTCCTCCCTCGTGCCGTGCAGAGAACACAGGGTGCTGGACATGCCACAATCAATGCTGCAAACCCACAGATCATGGGTCACTGGGCAACTTCTGGCCATTCTTCAGCTCAGCCAGGGTGGTTCTGCTGCTGGTGTCTTCCTAAAGCTACAGCAACAGCAAGCCCTATACAGCATGCCCCTGTTACAAGCACTCTCCCTGCCTTTCCAGAAGGCTGGTGGCCACCAGGGTCGGTTTTCAAGGGGATGATAAGACGATGTTTGCTTCCAGACACACGGGCTTTGCCAGCCACAATGCTCAGACCATGCTGCCCATCAGTAGCTACCAGCACGGCAGGGTGGAAATTGCAGTGGATATGGGATTGGAGAGAATGCTTTCAGTCCCACTGCTGCTTCTTGTTCACCTTTCTGAAACTCAAGTTCATCCTCCTGGAGAGTGGGCACAACACAAACCAGGGTCTAGCCATTTTCTGTCTCCTCTTACTCTCCTTTCCTCTTGTATGAGGGGACTGCTCATCCCACCATCTCTATGGGGCCTTGATGAGGGCTGAATGGGACAATAGCTGGATGACACTTTAACGTTTCAAGGCCGTTGCTCTGTTACTATTATCGCTCTTGTTGTCATCGGTGCTCTGAAGGCTCCTGCAGGAAGGTCGTGTCCTCCTTTGGCCCCGGCACAGTTCTTGAGTTTCTGTTTGGCTCACTCAGCTTGAACAGATACTTCCCTCCCCTCCTCTTAATGAGGAAAATATAAGTTAATGAGCTTGCAAATGGGCACCAAGACCATATCTGGGAGTAAGACACAGCGCAGCCTGCGTGGAGCACGGTGACGATGGGTCTTTAATAGGGAAGATGGAAAGGACGTTGTGCTGTCCTGAGCACACGGCTGTCACCAAAGCCATAAAGCTATAAACTGGGATTGTCTTTAGAATTGAACTTTTCCCCTCTCTCCAGTGGCTATTAAATATTTGCAGGGAAATTACTCCAAAGGAAAGGTGTTTAGCTTTCACTTAGAGAGCTGACTTGTGGGGGCCTGACCTCACGTGAAGGCCTGTAGGAAGCACCAGGAAACCTGGCCTCCAGCCCTGCCTTCAATTGTTCCCACCGTCGCTTCTGATGAGACGCCTGGCACTCCCAGACCCCTCACCTCTTGTAGAATGGGTATAACAGGATGAGCAGTGGCATTTACTGTTCTTTGTATAAGCTGAGTCTTCTTACATTTATTATCTTCTTTAATTATCAAAAATAATTCACAAGGTAGTCATCGTACCCATTTTGCAGGAACAAAAACCAAGATTTAGGTCATTTGTGCAGCTGGTATCGCAAACCAGGCCAGGACGAGTCATGATCATTGTAATACACCCTGTTGTCTCCCAAAGGCAGGAAACCGAGCTATGACGTGGCCTAGGATATTTGTCTGTCTTACATGGCTTATGCCTCTACGGCAGAAGAGCTCGTAATTAGGCAGAAGAGGTGTAATTAGAGTCCAATTTAACTAATGTTAATGACACGTCGGCAAGTGCTAAGGGAAACAAGGGGATGAATGAGAGGTGTGAACTTGACCATCAGGAGCTATTGATTTAATTGGGCAAGGTGTGTAGTAGACATTCCTTGGTAAACAATCACAGCATGTTAGATACGAATGGGGCCATAGAATGTCTTATAGGGACTTGAGTAAACATGGTAGTTAGAACCCATGACTGCACTCTGGCCCTCAGATGGCCCTGCTAAAATAATGGGGAAAGGAGTGATTGGGCACAAAACCACTGGCATGAAGAGAACACCAGGGACAAGATAACAAAATGTCAGCACAGTTGCCAAAGGTGGAAAAGCAAAGGATAAGGGTACCTGAGTTAAGCCAATGGAGTCAGGTGAACTCAAGAGTCTGTTGGTGGGGAGAGGGAAGGATAAGCTGAACTATTCCATTGAAGCCTAGTAGGTCTCCAGAATCAGAAACCCCAGCTAACTCTGAAGGAACAGTGAGAGTGTAGGTGAGGCTGAGAAAAAAGAAAGTTGTTTTAAGGTCTTTATAAACAGAAGACAGATTGCTATCTTCCCTCTCATTACTACTAAGCACCAGGCAAGAATACCTATCCATCTCCAGGAGAAAGCTTGAGGTTTGCTATCTGAGGTTGTCACGCTGGATGGGTTCCTGATTGGACACTAGAAAAAAATGAGGTTAAGTTTCTCACTGAAAACAGGAGGGTGGTTAGCTGAAGAGATTTGTATTAATTATGTAAACTCGACCCCTCTTCCACACTCAAGTCTTAGACTCTGGGAGCCAGGCTCCTGCTCCCAAGAGAAAAAGGCATTTTCTCTAGTTATGCCCACTGGCTGAAGGACAGAGACCCACATATGCTGGCAGTTGAGGGTTCCCCAATAACAAAGCCATTGTGTCTCCTTATCACTATACACCAGACCCCCTCCAGAACAAGCACACCGAGTATTCAATTAACTCTTCATGATCTACTCACAAAAAGTGAACAGATTTCCATGGCTACTTAATCTTAGGAAGAACTTCAAATGTGAGAGAAATCAAAACAAACTAAATGAAACCGAAGATAGAAATAAATGGATGGAAGTGAAAACAGAAACAACACAAAGTTCATATCTCCAGCAATAATGGAAGGTACTACCTCATTTCAGTACTAGGATGTTATGGGGGGGGGGAATCAGAACACACAAAAAATCTCTTCTAAATTATAAATCAGAGAATAGAAAATTATTTAACTCAAAATAATATTTTGAAGATAAAATTAAAGGAATTTTCCAGAAAGCAAAACAAAATAAGGAAGAGATAGAAAATAATAAGGAAAATATAAGAAAGTGAGTGACCAGCTCAGGAGTTCCAATGTCTAAACAATGGCACTTCCAGAAAAAAAAAGAGCAGAAAATAGAGAGGAAAGAAGGTTATCTGAGAAATAATTCCAGAAAGCTGGCTAGTTGAATGTGTGCACATCCTGGCAATATTCCAGACTCTCAGGAGTAAAGAGAAAACCCTGAAGACTTTGGAGAAAGCCAAAAGGTAGAAAGCAGACAATCAACCATAATAATGGCGTCAGTCTTCTCAAAACTGCACTAGAAGCTAGAAGACAGAATCTCTGAATATTCTTAAGAAAAATGAATTTTACATTTGGCTGGGTGTACAAAACAGAATTTGTAGACCCAGCCAAAGTACAAAGCATTTTGATGATGGAGTGAAGACTTTCTTCAAGCTCTCAAATACTTTTCTCTTTGCATGTGTTCTCGGAAGCTCCTGGAGAATATGTTCCACATGAATAAAACACAAACGTGAAAGAGTAGCCATGGAATCTAGCTAAGGGGTCCTGTGTGGAAAGCAGATGGAGAGTTCCCCAAGCTGACGGAGGAGGGGAGGCTCAGGACAGCAGTCCAGGGAGCAGTCCTTTCATAGGGAGTCAAGGGGATGAAAGGGCCAAGGAGGAAAGACTCCAAGAAAGCTCAGAAGCTGATGGATTACCTGCCATGGTTCAAACATGTCAAGAGGAACTCATTTCGGCCAGAATGTCTAGCTAAATTAGGATATGCACATGGATAAATTAAATAATTTAGTGATTATTAACTCCAGGAAAAATAAAAATGCAGAACAATAGGCATGACTCAGTGCTGCACAGTCACAGCGGTCTAAGACTTGAATGGTGATTAACCACACTGAGAGGATGGGGGAGGGCAAGTGTGCATGCAGGCTCATGAGTCAGGGGAGCCACATTCTTACTGCCTAGCGTTAGAAGTCAATAGACTTTATCTGAACCTGGAAAGTCAAGAAGTGGCAGTTTAAGTGTGTGAGTCAGAAATGGAGCTAAGTGCTGGCAGAAACAGATGTATGTGAAGAGGGTGGTTTCTTTGGGGAAAATGGAAATGGTGAAGACTTGAACGAGGCCAGTAACCCATTATCCTCTTCCTCTGTCAAGTCCTGAATCAATGAGGAACATGACCAAGGAGCCAGTAGGTACTGCTAACAAGGGCTAAGTTGAAGGAGGTCATTTCTCAAATGGTTGAGCTCACTTCCTTTCCATGGACCTACCCCATCACTATAGACTCACAAAATGTGTCAGAGGGTTAGTTCAAGTCTACACAGCAAGACCCCTCCAGTCACTCTCTCCCACTGGTCCCAGAGGAGAAGCGAGGGTATACGACCAAATCTTGCCTACTTAAGACCTCTAATGGAGTGATTAAATCTCTTCTAAATTTTAGGCCAGACCAATGACCGTTGCCACCAATCAGGTGTCTCTTTTGATCTTTCAGAGTGGAACAAGGGCCAGGAGTATTCGGGGGATGGCATTTCTCTTGGAAACCAGAGAAGTGGGGCACTGGTATCCCCTCCATCGAGGGCCGGGAGCAGGCATAAACAAGCAAATGGCTTATTTTCATTATAAGTTTTGTAAACTATATGCAAGTGCAAAAGTAATATATTTTGATAAGAATAAAATTAAATGCTAAAGATTGGTTTGGAGAAAAGCATTCAAAAATTGGAGAACAATTTCAGTTGGTTTAAGGGATAAGCAGGAATTCTTCGAACCAAGATGTAGGGAAATGTGTTCCTTTTCTCCGAAGAGCCTGTGTCAGGGTTGTGAAAGTGCATGGTCTACTAGCTATGGCACCCCAGGTGGGAGAGTATGAGTGAACTGTGTGGTTCTGGACGGTGGGGAGAGGCTCAGTATGGGGCTGGTGGGAGCTAAAAGCCCATGAGGAAGGACCATGTTTACAGGTCTGAGTACCTTGGGTTCTATTCTCTCCATAATGTATGTGTGGAGACATATGGATAAGGGGCGTAGTCAGATCTGGATTTTAGAAACTGTAATGTTCAAGCATTCTGGGGTACCAGAGGTCCATAGGTGGGAGGTGAGGAAGGTGGTCATCTTCCAGGTGAAAGAGGGTAATTGGTTCCCAGTAGCAACAGCAGACTTACCGATGAACTCTGTTTTCAACAGCACCCATAACTTTGGGATGCGCTTGGCCATCATGAGCAGCACATGCTAAAAGCAACTTGGTGTCAAGGAGTGTGTTTCTCCTTCTAGTGAATAAACGGAGGTAACTTTATATCCGGCCAACACAGTCATGGCAGTTCCAGTTGCAGGAAGACCCTGGTGTACCGAGCATGGAAGGTCACTGTGGTATGGTACGGCACCAACTGACCATTGTTAGAGGGCTCTTCTGTGAGCCAGACTCTTGGGGACCACCTGGGAACATTTACTGCTGAAAAAGTCATCTGGGCAGAGTATGAATATCCAGAAAGGCTTTGATGAGAGGGCAGCACTTTAACTCAATTTTGGAGGTTGAGTTTGGAGTAGCACTGGGCAAAGAAGGCATGGAAGATGTTAAGACAGCAGTTGTAAAGTTAGTGTGACAAAGACAAGTAGCAAGTGATAGTGTGGAAATAAACTGGATATAAAGAGGCCTGGGACGAATTGTGAAAGTCCTTAAATGTCAGAATAAAGAGCTATGGGTTCATTCTTGGGTAACAAGGAGTCATTGAAAGATTTGAAGCAGGGAAGGGATATGGCCAGATCTGGATTTTATAAATTATTGTCCAAGAAGTAGAGTGGAGTTAGAGGTGAGAGATCCAGGACAGATGGGAACCATCTGGGAGACATTCCACAGTCCAGGTAAGTGATGATCCAGGCATGAATTTGAGCAGCAGACGTGCTGTGTGGGTCAGAGGCTGGCAGGAGGAAAAGAGAGACAAATACCAGCCAGAAATAGGACTCAATTAAGAAAAATCCTGGAATGCAAGTGGTGGATTATTGGGGTATTTGAGAGTGGGGAGACAGAGTGTGGCAAGGAAGGAAGGAAGGGAGGAAGAGAGAAAGAAAGAGAGAAAGAGAGAAAGAAAGAAAGAAAGAAAGAAAGAAAGAAAGAAAGAAAAAGAAAGAAAGAAAGAAAGAGAAAGAAAGAAAGGGAGAAAGAGAGAAAGAAAGAAATGAATGACTTGCTCAAGGTCAAACCTAGAACTACTGCAAGCCCTAATATAGGAGTCTTGCCAGCTGACTCCCGAATCAAGAGAGTTTTTCATTTTTGCATTGCTAGGCAAAGAACCAACTATCTGTTTCATTGTGTCCCAGCAGCACTGGAATGATTAGTGTTGGTTGGGACCTAGAAGCCTTATTTCATTACTGTTTGACATCTTCAAAGGACAGAAAATCCAGCCCAGACAACAGCCCAGGCTTATAAATTAGTCAATTTAGTTCCATTCCAGCTGGAAAAGGTGGCTTTTCTCAGCCTCACATCCTCTAAAATTGGAGAAGTAAGAAGAAACACCCTCTCAGCCTGGAGGGAACCACTAGCCAGAAGAAGATGAACTATTTTCGAGGTTCTATGTGCTCTGCCATGGTACTGTGCCTAGGTGAAACAATGAGCCCTTCACATTGTGTTATTCCTGCGACTTGAAAAAGGCATCCACTGACCACACATTATCTTTATTTTTTAAAAGATTTTATTTATTTATTGAGAGAGAGAGAGAATAGAGAGAGAGACCATGAGAAGAGGGAGAGGTCAGAGGGAGAAGCAGACTCCCCGTTGAGCAGGGAGCCCAACATGGGACTCAATCTCAGGACTCCAGGATCATGACCCGAGCCAAAGGCAGTCGCCTAACCAACTGAACCACCCAGGCACCCCACACATTTACTTTAAATAAATCAATTTATCTGGGAAGAAAACCCACAAAAAAAAAACCCCACAAAGAGAACGTGCACATATGTGTTACTAAATTAATGCATTACCAAGGTTTGTGTCGACTTGGAAAAGAAAGACAAAGGGAAGTGTTTCTTGAGCACCCACTATGAGCCAGGCACAGGAGAATATGCCTACGTAATATCTCATCTATATCTATACTCAGGAGGTGGGTATCAGTGTTCTCATTTTACCAAAGAGGAAATTGAGATTAAAAAAAGTTCAAGTGACTTGCTCAATTTCAAAACTACTGATCAGCAAACTTGGGATTCACCCCAGACATGGTTTGGGGATAGAAATCTCAGAAAAGGACATATCCTCAAGATGCAGAACATAGTGAAGCAAAGTTCTAGTGAGAGGAGGATGGGATAGGAAAGACTTCCAGAATCACAAAGATGTTCTATATTGTAATCAGGGTTCAGGAGCAGCTTGGGGAGATGAAGCAGTTCTGCAAAGGGATGGGGATTATAGAATCAGAGAATCTTAGTGATTAAAAGGGATTATGGTGGCCACCTAGTCCTTGCTCCCTGAAAATCTAAAGACATCCAAGCCAGTATTCCTCCCCCTTCTTATGCATGGGCTCTTGCAGATTCCGAGCAGCAGCTGCAGCATTGAAATGGTGTTCATTCCCTTCCTTTGTGAGAGCTGCAAGTGGAGAGTGAGAGAGAGTGGGGGTGGTCTGAGAAATGACTCACTGGGAAAGGCAAGTTCATAAATGGGTTGGCATTAGGATACAAGATGCTCGAAGCCCTCCTACTTGTTCATGGTTAATGCTGGAGTGCACTGAGTCCTCGGCTTTATACACTTGGCTCTGGCGGCGGCGTTTAGGAGTTGTAAGTCTACTGGGGAAGAGTGAGTTCAGAGCGACAGACGGTTGTAATACTTTCTCTAGTTAATGTGCTCGGAAATGGAGTATCCCTGCCGTATGGGCTCATCGCAATTTCTCCTTGAACATGTGGGAAGGACGCAATCAGAAGGGCAGAACCGCGGACAGAGCCCCTGGCCGACCAGGGAGCCGCTCTTGGCAGGCTCCTGTGTCAGCACCACGAACAGGGCCCCTGACCACCTCCCCGCCCCGCCCGGGACCCACAGCAGACTAGTGTGGTGGTCGGAGTCTGGGTGTGCGTGTGTGGGAAGAGGAACACGGTCTCTGCACCTTGGTCCTCAGCTCTGTAGGTTGAGGGGGTTGAAATGTATGATTGTCAAGCCCCATTCCTGTCCAAAATGTTAATCCCTATAAACATATCCATTTGCCTTTGTCTTGGTAGAGAGTCTCATTTTCATGAAATAAGAGTGATGACCTCTTACATCTGTAAAGCCAATCACAACTGAAAACACTCTTCACATCCTTTTGTCATCAGACCCTAACCTTGGGCCATGAGATGGGTAGGATAAGTACTGATTTTGGAGAGGAGGAGCCCACGGTTCACAGTCATGTGCAAGACTGCTCGGGGAATCAGAGGCAAAGCGAGAACCAGATCCCAGGCTTGAAAGCTGTGCCTGCTCTCACATCGTGACGACGGGACGGAGGTGGGCTGGTGGGGAGGCTGGTTTAAGACATCCCTGCCTTCTAAGCTTTCAGGGTAGGGAGTTTTGCATTAATAATGGAAAGCTGCTGCCAGAAGTATCTTTCTAAAACACAAATTTCATCATGCCACTCCTCTTGTTTAAAGCCCTTTAAGGGCTCCCTGTGGCCCATGGGATAAAGTCAAATAATCTTAGTAAGACATTCAAAGCCCTTCAAAGTCTGACCCCAACCCACCTCTCTAGCTACAGTGCCTGACACTCCATCTCAAGCAGCTTAGTTTCCAGTCCCAGGAAATTGGTTATTGTTCCACAAAAATCTCTTCTGTGGCTCTGGGCTTCTGCATACATTGTCCTTTCTGCCTAGAATGCTCCCCCATCCCTCCACTGCCTTGGGTTGATGATGAGTGAACTCTGACTCATCACCAAAACTCACCACCAAAGTTAGATTCCCTCTGATGCTCATGCCAACTCGACAGGCAGAGTTTAACTTTCTGCTCTTCACTTCCACACAGCTTTGTTCTTACTTCAATTATCACATTTATCACACTAGACTCTAATTATTTGGGCACATTACTTCCTTCCAAACTAAACTGTGAGCACCTCCAGGGCAGGGACTCCTGATTCATCTCTGTTTACCCTGCCAGGTCTGAGTTGTAAACATTCACAGGGAGTGTTTTTGAAATGAGAGCCTGGGACCAGGAAAACTAGTTTACAAAAATAAAAGTATGACAGAGTACACTGGTCTTTAGTGGAGTGTCTCTGGAATGGTTGGAGGGATCTGGAATCCGTGGGGCCAATAAGAGGAGGATCCAAGTGCCGGGAGGAATCATTTGCTACCAGCACCACCTAAGCCATCCCAGTGTTCTAGACCCTGGGGTTGGGTTGTTCTTTGTGGAGTGGGGGCTGTTGTCTCTAGTGGAGGATCCAGCTGCCTGATCCTCGCTGGTGTTTCTGTCAGTAGAGGTGGGGCTCGCTGTGTGATTCATCCTACTGCCTCGTCGTGCCATAAACATAGTCAATGTTGATTGTAAGTTTAGATTCTACATTACAGCTAAGATTCACCCAGAAATTCAACGAAACTGTACCAAGCGTTTGCTAAGATCTGGACCCTGTGCTAAGTGCAGGGAACACAGAGATAAACATAAAAGCCACAGCCTGTCCCTTCACGGAGACAGCCCAAAATAGCCCAAGAATAGCCCAAAGCGAGGACCATAGAGACTCATGACTGATATGAAGGAGGAAGGACATGGAACACATTTTACACAGAGGTGGGGTATGGTCTCGTTAGAGGCTAGGGAAAGCCTCCATGGGGAAGGATGTTTATGGTATTGGGTATTGGGATGCTCCCCATTGTCTGAGGCCTGCAGGGCTCCTGTGGGACTCAGCCTCATAAGCTATGGCTCTAACTGGAGAGTAAGACAGTCAAAGTCGCTTTCACTGATTCTGAGGAGGTAATAAAGAGAAAACCTGGTCCGGGTAAGAAGGGAGGTGCTGAGTTTCCATGAGCGCAGGAAACCAGCCCCCACTGCCTATGGGACCCAGGTCTAATTCTCATCACTTGAGGGTGTCATGCCTTAACGCCTCCATCCTGACTAGACTCTGCTGCTAATGGGTGTGTGACTCGAGGGATAGTGCAAAATCTGTTAGCAATTAGGGCTCTGGGTGGGCCGCATCTGGGCGCCTTGCTGCCTTGCTGACGCGCGACACTTCTGCCCCCAAAGGCATCTGCAGGGTTGGATAGATTTCCCAGTCGCACACGGTGGGGGTGAACTCTGCAGTCTTTCATGGGCAACTGTTCCAGATCTGACCCTCACAAAATCCTGTTAGGGAGGTGGGCGATGCGTTATCACATCTATTTCCTGGACAGGGCACCTGAGAAGGAAGGTGGCCACGACGACGAGAGGTCCAGACAGGGCTTGTTTTCTCCCGGCTGACATTCGGGTCACGGCTCTCTATCAATATGTGGGAACCCCTGACCTTCTCCCGACAGGACACTTAACGTCCCTTCACAGAATTGCTTATTTAATGGCCGTTGGATGTTGGACCGTGTGCTGAGGATAGGGACTCGGCTTCGGGTTTATTTCTGCACACCTGGTACACAGCTGGGAGCCCGCGGGGCCTCTGTGAGCACCTGCCGGGGAGGAATTCCAAGGACTGGAAGACCCAGGCTCAGTCCCGGAGCCCCCGACTGGCACGCGGCTAGGAAAGCAGCCTCTGGTGCCTCTATTCCTCCATCCATAACATGGGATGTGGGATCAGAAGGCCCCAAGAAGTGCCTGCCATGTTAGCAAGTTCAGGTTCCTGCTCCCCCTATTATTTCTGGGTGACCTTAGGCAGATTATCTTATACCCCGAAGCCTCTTCTGAACACGGACAGAATGAAAGCTCTCCCATTGGGTGATTATAATAATCACATAAAACAACACATGCGAATCGCTTAGCACAGAGCCCGACACTCCTTGCTTGCCAGACTGTCGCCACATTCAGCCCCCGGCAGCCGCGCCAGGAAGGCACGCCGCCCCTACTACAGACGAGTGCCACAGGGTCACGATTGCTCCTTTCCGCTCTCTGCCCCACGCACGCCGGCGCGGGGGGCCGTGGGGATGGAGGAGCCTCCTCTGGGGGATAAGCAGCATCTACAAACAGCCTCATCGCTCTCCCTTTCAGCCTCCCAGGGGAGCAACTGAACCACGGTGACTGGGAGGAAAGGAAGAGGGATGAAGGCGAGAGGGCAGACGAGGAGACAGGGCCGCGTCAGCGTTGCGAAAGAGGACGACTCGAGTGGAATGCGGCCCTGATTCCAATCCCGGAATGACTGGCGTGTTTTCTACGGTGTTTTATTAATCAGCTTCAGACGGGGCACAATTTGCAAATTTCTTGTGGCAGGTATTAAACACTTTCTCCTACATAAGTAAGTGAAAGGGATTTACTAATTCCTGTAGACGCTTCATGAATCGGTAATGGGAGCAGATGCCCAAACACAGCCGGACACTCGAAGCTGCTCGGAAGGCAGCCCACACCCAGGTCCCTGCTCAACTGATTTAACCCCTTATGCACATTTTTAGCCCCAGCAGACTTGATAAATACAGACACGGTGGCAGAGGGCAGTGAGGGCTGGGAGAAGCGTCCAGCAAGTACCAGTGCTTCTGTGCCCCCCCATGGCCACCCCAGGGAGGACGGTCCCGGAGGGAAGAACCGGGACAGGGACACCACAAGTGAGACCTAAGGGCAGATGGTTGTCTCCGTCCGATGAGGGAGGAACTGGTGGCCGGAAGAGGTAAAAAGCCTTCCCAGGTCTCAGGACGAAGGCGGAGCAGGAAAGAGGCCTACTGACCGTATGGAGGGCACGAGATCAGTGTTCCTGCCACCGCCGATGCTCGCAGACCCCAGGGACGCCGAGACAGCCGAGGGCAGGGAGAGAGGCTAACGGGCGCCCAGCTGCACGGCTGCCTGACCATCACGGCCCCTCTCCGGCCCCTCTCTGTGCTGTAAGACGGACGCCTCAGAGTCAGGTCCACCCCAGCAGAAAGCCCCAGGCGCTGTGGGTGTCTCCCCAGAGGAGTGTCCTGTGGGGGATGAGAAACCGCACTGCAGCAGCCCTGCCCTCCTGGGAAACCCTCCTTGGGCTCAGGAGGCCGCACGGTGGGGCGCGCTGGGGGTCGCCATGCTCTCAGCCACTTCTAAGATGTTGATTCGTCTCCTTTTGGCCCAGTTCTAACCCCTCGGAGACTTGACAGAATGTCCTTTATCATCTGCTCCGCGCCAAGCTCCCAGCGCGCCGTGGGTTCCGGAAGATCCTGTCCCCCTGATCCACGGGGTCGTGTGTGCTGTGGGTCACACAAAAACAGGGGCCTCCCTTTCTCCCAGTGAGGGTCTGCCCCATGCACCCTCTCATGATTCACACCACAATTTCCTCTAAGGAGAATGTGCAGCAGGGCCCTCCCTCCTTTTCCCTCGGGACAACTCCTACGCAATCTTCAATGCCTCGTCCGGGCATTGTCTCCACTGCTTCCTCCGCCATCCGTGAAGTGAATCAGCTTCTCATCGGGCACTTGCCCCGTATGGGTTACAAGTATACAGTGGAGTATAAGTTGTATTTCCAGGTGCCAGTGAGTCCTTCGGAGGGAGCTAGGACACGGCTTCCACATGGTCACTGAATCCCTGGCCTGGAGGACGTCTTGGCCCCGGGGAGGGTTCGTGGAATGAATGTTTGTTTCTACAGAAGAAGGAAGGAGGGATAAGGAAAGCATCGATTCCTGGCAGCTCCAGGTCCTTTACAAGCTCTGCCCGGACGGCTGTGAATTCTCACGGTGAAGGCCCCGTTCTTCAGCTCGCGTGCCTGGTGCAACGTGCCAGGGTTTCAACTAGAAATTACAAACCGTGCCAGAAGAGACACTTCAGAAGAGACAAAGAAATAATCCACACTAGGCTCAGACGGGACGCAGCTGTGAGAACGATCAGGAGGGGTATTTGTAATAACTGTAATTAATACGGGAAAAGTAGACAAACTTACGACCAACGGGTGCTTTGAGCGAGAGACAGAACCTCTAAGGGGGGACGAAAGGAAGAGCTGGAAATCCAAACCCCTGAGCAGAGCTGAAGGGTGCCCCCCACGGGCTCCTCCGTCGGCCGGACGCAGCCGCAGAAGGAACCACCGAGCTTGAGGACGGGTCAGTAGAAACTTCCCAAACTGAAACCAGAGAGAAAGATCATGAAAACATGACAAAGAGGAAGCAAAACCTCCAAGAAGGGAGAGACAGAATCACAGGGTGTGACACCCACGTAATGGGGGTACCAGAGACTGAAGAGAGTGTAGCAGAGGAAATATTCGAAGCCACGATGAGTAGGAATGTTTCTGAATGAATGGTGGACGCCGGGAGCTCGGAAAACAGCAGGCAGAACCCCAATGACGGTGTGTGCAGACCGACGTCCCGCACCAGTGCCCCGCTCTCCACGGCCACGACTCCTAGGCTGCTTGATGCTTTCCCCTGAATCACTGACCCTGGGCCCCACGGTAATGCGTCTGGTGACTGGGCACACTGCTGGGGACCCCACCCGCCAGAGGAGCGTCTCCAAGCACGAGCTCTCGGCAGGGTTGCCTGGTGGCGGCAACAGAAACCGTGAACTGAGAGCTTGGTCTGTGTAGGTTGGTGACTCACACACCTAACGAATTCACTGGGCAGATTTTTGGCACCTGACGAATCCCCCGGAAGCCAAGGAATAGGCAGGAATAAAGGGGGCCGTGCCCACCCAAGCCCTCCCTCCAGTGCGGAAGGACGGCATTGCCACAGGCACGTCCAGCCGCTCACCCCACTGGCCGTCAGCTCAGCCTGGAGCTCACGTGGCGTGGCCGTCGGGGAAGAGGTTTCTCCTACTCCAGGGGTTCCAGGGGCATCCGAGGCTACCCGCTCCCGTCGCGCCATCCAGGTGAGCCGGGAAAGGCAATGTCGGGTTTCGCTAGGTTTGCGGTTGGAGAGCGGCGTTGGCAGGCTGGGCAGCCCACGACGGAGGGATGAGCAGAACGCCGCAGACAGAGAGGGAACAGGCCCCCTTGTTCTTCACCCTGGATGACCTGGGAGCCTCTCTGACTGAGCAAAACCGACAGCCGCTGCAAAGAAGTGACCGAAATTCTCAGATATGACGTTCACATCCAAGGGTCACACCACCCCCTTGCCAACACGCTGTGTTCGCAGCGGCTGCTGCTCATCGGGCACGTTGGTCACGGACCAAAAGTCCGCCTCTCCCCCAAATTCACACGCGGATATTCTAACCCCCAAAGGGACGATGTCTGGAGCTGGGACCTCTGAGAGGGGATGAGGCCACGAAGACAGACCTTCACGACCTTCACGACCTTCAGTGTCCTTGTGAGAGAGGCCCCGGAGAAATCCCTCCTCCCTTCCTCTACGTGAGGACGCGGCTGGAGACGCCGACATCTACGAATCGGAACGGGGGCTCCCGCGACGGCGAACGTGATGTGACCACGATCTTGGGCTTCCGGCCTCTGGAGCGTGAAGGGCAGGTCCCCATCGCGGGCTCTGTCCCAGCAGCCCCAACAGTCTAAGACCACATTTAACCTTCCGTCGACCTTCACAGCCTCCCTGGGACCCGACGCCCGCACGCCCTCCCCCTGCAGATGAGGACGCTGAGGTCCGGGGAGATGGAAGTGGCTGGGCCAGCACCGCCCACGGTCTGCGACCGGCTCTTTGTTCGGTTTTACTTCCCCAGCTCTCTGGAGCCATCGGGCTGGGCACCGTGCGAAAGGCCGCAGAGCCGGGACTCTGCTCCTCGGAGACGTGCTTCCTCGTCTCATTCGACTCTGCTGGCTGTAACACGTTGCAGGGAAAGCGCTCTTTCTGCCGACCGCCGTCCAGACTCATACATTATTTACCAGCTAAAATCACAAAAGTGATGTGTACACCCCCCTGCGCAGCCTCGAGGTGCCGAGAACACGGCCAGCACCCCTGGGCTACGCGGAGGTCAAGCTCTCTGCCTCGGCCCCAGCGCCGCACTGACTCATAACCTCTCTGGCCAGAATCGAGTGTAACTTTGGGGGAACAGACCCAGCTCATCACCAGCCTGTCTAGTCAAGATGAACAGACAACGGGTTTTCGTTATTTTCCTCTGTCCTTCAAAGCCTTCTCCCTCCCGGGTCTGTCCCCACATTTTATTCCTTCTCTGCCGTCAACTCCTCCGTGTGCCTGCGAAGGATGATCTGATTTGCTCACCGCTCCATCACGTGCTTGGCCCACGCCTACATTGGTCCCTACCCTCGCTGTTGCTTCTGACGACCCGTGTCCCTTCCACTGCCTCGCTAGTGACACACTTGACCCCACGCTCGTGGTGTCTGCTCTCCACTCGGTCGCGGCGTCTGTTGCAGGAAACTGGGGACCATGCGGGAGGCTGGCCTCTGTCGGCCGAGTGCCAAAGGCACCGCAGGGGCAGTTTAGACGAGCTAGGGGTGGGGTGCAGAGCACCTGAGGACAGAGACAGCAGAGGGCTGGATGGCCGGCCTTGGGGGAAGCTTGCACTGCACCATTTCTGGGAAGTGGGGGCCTGTTTTGCATGAGATGTGTTAAATATCACTGAGCCTGGAAGCCCAAGGGCCATTGTACTGAGGCTACAGGGAGGCCAGGGCAAGCGCCCTTGAGAGAGGCAGGGGCCGGGGATGGGCGTCATGTGTGCACCGAGCTCTGGAGCCCAGCAGAGATGAGAGGTCTGTGCAGGACTTAGAGGAGGGGGAGAAGACCCCCGCCTGCCAAGGAGGACGGGAGCAGAAGGGGGCCCTTCCCCGCCCAGCTCGCTCCTCGAGTCACCAAAGCCACTTTTGTCATTTCCAAAATGGAAATCATAATGTCTGCCTTGCCTTCTGGCAGAGCCATTACGGACATTCTCTCTGATAAAGGGCAGGGAAATGCGTCTGCAAAGTTCTGAGGAGGTCAGGAGGCATTATTCACGAAAGACGTTTCCATATGCTTCCCTTGAAGGCTCAATTCCCCTTACAACATTCAAGACTTGAATCAATTTACAGGAATACATTCTGCATCCGATTTCAGGAGGAGCCCAGGCTCCTGGTCCTTGTCACGGCCCTGCTGCTGCGACAAGCCGGCTCGGCCCTCGCCCCCCCAGACCCTCCCTCCAGGGCTGCTTTGTCACGGGCCTCACGCCCGCTTTGGTCGCTCCCTCCCTTGTCCTCCGGGAATCCTTCTCCATGTTCTGCTCCTGCTGGAGGTTTGTTCCCTTACCTGCCTCTCTGGTGGGGTTTGGAGGCTCAGCCCCCAGACCGGCTTCCCCCCAGGGTGTCATCCATCCCAGCCCACCACCCACCACCCGTGTGTCCAGGGAGTCGTCCCAGCCTTGTCTGCTGCTCCCATCTGCCCCTCGGTCACACGACACCGCGGAGGTGTCGCTCAGAATAACTAAAATAACGTCCCTCCTATTTTCTCCCCGATGGAGCCTGCTGCAGATCCTCTGCAAACCGCACCCACCGGCTTCCAGCAGCCCAACTCCAAGCTTGAGACCAGCTCTGCCTCCTGCTCCTGAGAGCCCCCCACCCCCAGGACACAGAGCCCCTCCTCCCTGGAGCAGCCTGGATTGAGGGCGCTTCCACACCTGCTGCTGCACCAGGCTCCGGGGACAGACAGCCGAGACAGTCCTCGTGCTGGTGAGCCAGCTGGGCCCCCGGTGGGAGAGGTGTCAGTCCCCACTGAGAGGAGGCAGCCAGCCTCTGCCGGAGTCCACTACCCCCGCGTGCTGGACAAATGTCACGACTCCGAACGTGTTCCCCCCAGGAGAAGTGTCGGGAAGCCTTGTCCTAAGGGAGCTGATTTCATCTGAAAGACAGAGATGAGAACGCGAGGCTGTCCACACTGCCTGCCTCTCCTTGGGGGTCCAGCAGTTCCCACCCAGGTCCCTTGGGGAGCGCGGTGGTCCGGCCCGCCTGCCTCTCCCATGGCCCCCGGGGCACAGGCTGGAAGCAAGAGCAGGAGAGACCCCCAGGGAGTCAGCACCCTGGCTTTGCCCCGGGCTTCATGGGCTTGGAAACTCTGCTCCCCACTCAGGGGCCCCGTAGCCCTGCTGTCCTGGCCTTTCCAGCAACCTCCCATCTGCCCCCCGAGGCCCTCCGGCTCCCCAAAGGGGGCACTCATGGCTCTCGCATGAAGTCGGCGAGGTCCTGACACATCCCTGCATCCCTCCGCCATGCGGGCAGCTGCCCTGCTCCCAGGCCCCCGGGGAATGCAAGTCTCACCAACAGCCCGAGGCCTCCCGTGACCTCCCAGAATTCCTGAGGTCGGGCACATCTGAGGCACCCCTGTCCTGTCACCGTGTTGGAGGTGTGGCCGGGGCTGCTGGAGGAGATGGTACGGGGGTGATGGTGGCAGGGACGGGGACGATGACGGGAGGCAGCAGCTGCTGGGTCTGCAGCTCTGGGCCTTGTCCGCCCTTCTGGAAAGCCCATATGTTAGCGTCTGGGAGCGCTCGGGAAGGAGCAGGAGCACACCGGGGGACTAATGGCCGCAACTAAGCTGAACCCTCCTCCTCGAACAGCGTCTAATCGGCTCATTAAGGGAGGACGGGGATGGGGAGTTGCCTAGACGGGAGCAGATTTTTCATCCTTCTCCGCCTCCCCTACAGGCACACGCGCACACACGCACGTGGGAACATGCACACACAACATATACATGCACGCGCGAACACGTGTGGACATACACGCCATACATATGCACACGCGTGAACACGTGACTTGTACATGCGCACATGCATGAACACACACGACATACACATGCGCACACATGCGCACACACATTCCACCTTCCACCCCCTCCAACCACAGCAAAGGATCACGACTTGGAAATCACCCAGCACTTAAGGCAATGTTCCAGGAATTACTGCAAATGAGACGGAGGCCGGGCTAGGGGCTGAACGGGGTAGGCATGTCCAGCGGCTGCTCCCAGGTCTGAGGCCACAGCAACCTCTCTGCTTTGTGAGGCTGGAGAGGACTAAGGGGGAATGGGGCCCCGGGCACGCCCTGCAGGAGGGTGACCACATAGGTGCGTGGCTGGCAATCCCGAGCTTCGAGGAAGACCTCACGGGCAGGGAACTGTCCCCCGTGCTTCTCACGGCCCTGATCCACCGCGACAGCCGTCCTGGGGACACTGACAGGCAGACACACAGGGAGAACGTCATGGGAATGTGACCGTAGCCAGAGAGGCCGAGAACAGGCTGTCCCTCACGGCCTCCAGGGTCACCCTTGACCTCCAGATGTCTGGGTCAGGTCAGCACCTGGGACACTGACTCTGGGGCGTGGGGAGGCAGAGGATCCTGCCAAGCTTTCAGGGGTGCACAACCTGGAGGGGAGTGTGCCAACCGCCCAGCGGACAGCATGTGTCCCATGAGGAAGGAACCCTAACTGTCTCTCTCCCACCCCTCGGAGGACAGTTCTGAGCCCCATCGCATGGGTCTCTCCCAGGGTCCTGGCTGGGCCGAGCACCCAAGGCCTGCAGTGGAGACCGGCTCAGCCGTGCACCTCGTATGGCCGATCCGTTTCCCTGTCCTTCACTCCCCAGTATCCCCGTCTTGTCCCCCAGAACGTTGTCTCCTAAAATCCTCTTCCTCCACGCTCCAGTCTTGGGCCCTGTCCTTCCGGGGGTAGTGGCTGGAACATGCAGACGTTCCCAGAAAGCAACGGTCCCGTCTCAGGGTTTTGCGACAGTGGCACCGCCTGGGGAACTCTGGGCCAAGCAGGGACCTGGGTTCTGTGGTCCTAAAGCTTTGTGGCAGCCCCCGGGCTCAGCCTGTGCTGAAGGGCAGAAGGACATCCCCGTGGTCCCGTCCAATGCAGGGCAGAGCCTTCTGGGTGCAGACCGGGAAGCGGGAGGCTTTCGTCCGTTTGGGGTGACTCGGATGTGGCACAACAAGCTTTGCTGCATTAAGTTCTGTAGACGAATTTCATTTATTCTTTGATTTCGGGAAGTGTATTATTTTGACTCTTGTTTGTAGGTCCTAAGAGACACCCTTGATTTAATAACAGCTTGTCGAGGGCGAGAGAGAAGGGTCCGGTTTAATTCCTGCACAAGATGCTTCACCGCTGAGACCACTTCGGACACAACGGCTTCTCTCAAAGGACAGCACAGGGCGGTGGCGTTTCTTAGAGCACCTTGGGGTCACCGGGCCAGGGGCAGAGACGCCGCACGAGGCGCTGGGCTGCCTCCACGTGGACACACCTGACCCTGGGGCATGTCTCGACATCCTGGTGTGATCTGATGGGCAAGTGCACGGCGGGGCTACCGTGCGGGGCCCCCAATGCCGCGGGAAAGCAGGTATCACAGAAGGTGGTCTCCCGCGTGGTCTCCCGGCGATCCAAGTTGTGTCTACACCACGCTCTGGTGGATTAAGCCTGCACCAGCGTTAGGTCTGAAACACCATGTACATACTTGAATTAAGAGACACTTTGTTGCTAAAACATACCAACCACATCACTGCCCCTTTCCTCTCACGGAACGGTCTCTCCACAGCCTGTGAAGCTGACGGCATCTCACCCACAGAACTGCCTCCGAAGCCGCCGTCCGTGCTCTCAAACCCGGCTGCCGCTGTGCGACTCGGGCCATGGAAGGTTCTAGATCCTCTGTTGTCTTTCCCCGTCTTCACAGCCTCCATCTCCGGGAAGCGCATCCTCCGCTCCTCCCTGCGTGGCACCTCCTCAGCCGTGACCTCAAGCCCGAGATCGCGGCAGTGCGGTCCCGCGTTCCGGCTCCGCTTGGGGCTCTGGTTCTCCTGCTGCTGGCACCACGTCTGCGGGGACGCCCTCCGCGGACGCCCTGGACCTTCCGTCTGCAGAAGACGCACGGTCTGGGAAGCTCGATGCAGCGAGTTGTGCTCGGGTTTCTCCCGATCCCACACTGGGTTACGCTCGGGTCCTCTTTCTCTTCCTTCGCCGGGGGCCGCGGCAGCCCCTGGGCGCAGAGGCACATGGAGGGTTTGGGGCCCTCGTGCTGATTGTCTGTCGCTGCAGAGCGAATGTTTACGCCCGGAGTGGCGTGACCCCGCCCGGACTGTGGATCTCCGTGCTCCCCGAGTCGGCGATCCGGGAAGGGAGGGTGCTGTGCTCGGGGTCTCGCCCGGCCAGGCCCTGCTTCCTCTGGATCTCGAGACCTCTTTCGAGTTCATTCGCATCGTTGGCAGAATCCAGCTCCTGTGGTTTGGGGTTCCTGTGGCCCCTTCGGTGTCTGCTTACCCAGGGCTGGCTGTTGCCCTCGGGGCTCGGGGAGGAGGGTCCTTCTCTGGATCACAGGCCCGTCTCCGGCGCCGTGGGAGGGGGCTCCTCCCCACTTGCCATTAACATCACCAAACCCCTTTCTGGGAGAACCCCCAGACGTACACAAGGAGGGAGGATGGCACAGGGTGAGGACACAGGTGGCAGACCTGGGGATTCTGCCGACCACACTCCTTCCCCCCGCCGGGCTCTCCGGGCTGCGACGTGGCCTGCGAGGCTCTGCCGTGGACTTCCGGCCGTTTGCAGGCTCAGACGGCCCTGCACAGAGCAGCCTGCAGAGGGCAAAGGTTCCAGCCTCTTCCACTTCCCCTGAGGTTCCCCTGAGGTTCCCCTTAGGTTGCGTGCTGTCAGCTGCAACCCTGCATTGTGGGACCGCCACTGGCCAGCGTCCTCAGAAGGCAGGACGTGGGAGCACAGAGAGGGGATGGCTTTTATAAGCAGACGTCTCAGCCACGAGTCATGCTGCCTCTATGTGCCTTCTTCCCCGTGCTGCGCAGCAGACTGTCCACCGGGACCGTGAGAGCTGCGGACGGCGGGCCAGACCCCCGAGTATCCCTGAAGGCAGTGACAGCGGAGGAACGAGACAGAGAAAAATCGTGACGCCCATTTCACAAAGAACAGTCTTACTGTATAACCCAGGGGTCGTACCCGTACGTATTCACCCGACTAACTGAAAAGCTGTATCTCCGCACAAAATCCCGCATGTGGATGTTTGTGACGTCTTTCCTTGTAATCGCCAAAAAGAGGCAGGAACGAGGATGTGCTTCAGCAGGTGGACAGAGAAGCCAACAGGTGAGTGTCCACAGCATGAGTTACTAGGGAAAAACGAGCAGTGGAACCACGACAGACACGGTGAGTCCTGACCACACATGGCACGTGAAAGGCGCCCGTCAGAACGGCTATGCATCACTCAGCTCCACTTATAGGATATTCTGGAGAAAACAGAACTATAGAGACGGTAGTCAGGTCAGTGGCTGCAGGGGAGAGGAGGGAGAGGAGAGAGGGGCAGGAGAGCACAGGTGCTTGGTTGTTCTGCATGGGGCTGTGACGTGCTTATCACGTGTGTGTCTAAACCTGGGGAAATTCACAGCCCTGAGAGCGAGCTGGGATGCCCACAAATTTTAAAAATATTTAGAAGTTCAGGGGATCTCAGGATGGAATGAAAAATGCATCAGGACAATCCAACTGTATTACAAATATAGGAAACCCCCTCACTGAGTGGGGTGGGGAGAGGCGCTGGCCTGAGTAACTTGGAAGGGAGTGAGTCTCCCACCAAAGGCAGGGGCGCCGCGGGAACTCCGCTCCAGCGGGGAACGCGGTCTCCGGGGGGCCCGGGTCCACCCGCCAACGCCGCTGTGCCGGGGCCGGGCCGGGACGCCCCATGAGTGGACGCAGGTATAGGGAGCTGGGGGTCTCTCTGTGCATGGACAGCCCAGCAGGAGGGGCCGGAGCGGAGGCAGGGGCCACAGTGGTGCCGGGCAGGAGTGTCAGGTGAGCACGTGTCCAGGTCGTGCACACCCCGGTGGCTGTGCACGGAGACGTTCCCCGATCTGCGTGCGCATGCAGTCACAACACACAGGCACGTGTCTCGCTCTACCGGCCAGCTGCTACGGAGCAGTGACAGCCGTACCCAACACCCAGACCTCGGCCGCCAGCCTCCGGCAGCTGAGCGAAGCCGGGCATCTGGGAACAACGGACGCGTCCAGGACCCAGACAAGACACGCGCATCCAAAGTGAGTGCGGGTCCTCCCATGTGCCAGAGAGCGAGCACACGCTCAAACGCACACCAGTGGGGGAAAAGCCAGCTGGAGGGGTGCTCAGAGGCCAGAGCTGGAACAGCTCCAGCAACAGAATAAATAATGTAATATTGGATTATAACGCAAAGTGCAAAATTAATATCCATGAGGCCATTTAGCTAGAAACAAATTTGTCCATAAACAAGGAAATGGGGATGAGTAGACACAGCTCCCAGGCCAGAAAATCCCACCTACGCAGGCAGACACCCCACTCAAGGAGGGGAGCGTGACCCCACTCTAGGCATGGGCCGTACTCGGTGACCTCCTTCCCAAGCGGGCAGTCTGGAAAGGGGTGGGGAGAGCCCCCGGTCGCGGACAAACAGTGCGACCAGCACGACACGGCCAGATGGGCAAACCGACCTCCTGGTGTAAGCCGCGTTGATAGCAAGTGTCCTTGCTGTGTGCGGTGACGATGGCGCCTCGCCGCTGTGGCCTTCCTCCCCAGACTCACGACCTTGGTCTGAAAATGAGAGAAGCGGCCGAGGTCTGGGTGTTGGGTACGGCTGTCACTGCTCCGTAGCAGCTGGCCGGTAGAGCGAGACACGTGCCTGTGTGTTGTGACTGCATGTGCACGCAGATCGGGGAACATCCCAATGGGGACAAAACCTACAACATACCTGACCAGCGCATCCCACAGCTGCTGTGGTCGCTGAAAACAAGGAAAGTCGGAGAAACGCTGGCGCCAAAGGACCCCCGTGGTGAGCTGCAGTGAGGTGTCCTGGGCGGGACCTGGAACCGGACGGACACAAGACAGAGACCAAGGAAACCTTGACATGGACGTTTACCAGTGGAAATGTCTCAGCATTGTTTGTCCCTTGTGCCAACAAGGTGACCCTCGGGGAGGACGTTAACTGCCGCACAAGCCAGCTGCGAGGTGCACGGGAGCTCCGGCCACTGTCACCACCTTCCTGTTGGTATGAGGGCACGGCCAGCTTGGGGGGTTTGGTAAAGCGCACGCACACGTTGCCCTGAGGCAGAATCTGCGTCCAGAGCAGCCGCAGCAACAGGCATTTCCTTCCTTGGCACCGGGAGACTCCTGCCACCGTCTGCCGCAAGGTCCCGCGGCTCCCTGTCTGCTCACATTCCGCACCGTCAGGCTCGGCACCGGCTGTTTGGGGGAAGCCATCGTGTGTGGGTGGGAAAGTCCCCAGTTGGTTTCCGGGGGGCTCGGCGCAGACTTCCTTCCACGAGGCGGCATCCACTCCTGCAGGAGTTTCCCGCTCAGGTCATGCCTGCGGCCCCCGCCCTGTCCCCAGACAGCTGCTCCCAAATGCCCATGCTGAGGGCCGTCAGGAGGACCTGGCACACAGTGGGTCCACAGCCGGGATGGGACTCCTTAAGGAAGACTGCGACACGTCCACCCGCGTGTCCCCTGGCCTGCAGGGCAGACGGTGGGCGTGCGTGACCGCTGGCCCTCGTTAGCACCGACAGCCCCTCCAGCCGCGCTCGGCACTGGGCGCTTAGATAACCCCCACGCGCCCATGCAGGTCGTTCGCGCCAGGGCGGGGTGTGCTGAAAACCCGGTCCCCTCGTGTGGGCAGAAGGTTCTCACCTGAGACACAGGACACATGGGCTGAAGATGAAACAACTGTGAAGTTGGAATTCTTTACACTCAAGATGACCGTGAAGTGTCGGCATCACCAGGGCCAGGTGGCCCTCGTAAGCCGGAGCCCTGGGTGCAGGAGGGTGTAAGCCTACAGCTGTCACATGGCCCGATGTTGGCCTGGAGGAGTGTGTGCGCTGGACAGAAGCCTCCCACCCAGCTCTGCTCCTAACAGGCACCTGGGTCAGCTTCTCACCGCAGATCCCCTCCCGTGCGCTCCCTCCCCCCGCCCCGACCAGGACAAGATTCACCTGGGGAGCCCGTGTCCTGTACGGAAGAGACTGGCCCTGCCTGGGCTGTCTTCTCCCGGACCATCATCGCATACCCCCCTTTCTTGCCAGCAACAGAGAAGAAGGAGGGACTTTGTCCTCCCACGCAAGACGAGGTCCCCGGTGTGCCGAAGGGTTCCAAAGGGAACAAATCCAAGAAGGACAATGTCAAAAGAAGGGTCCTCAGAGAAGAAAGATCCACACCTCCGCCCCTCCCCCACCTGGTCCTGGGGCTCAGGGCGCTGAGCAGCCACCGTTCAAGTCATTCGGTGTCGCCGACAGCTTAGAGAATTAGGTGGGGTCTATGAACACTCCACAGAGTAATGTGCAGAGACAGAGACCCACATTCAACTTTGCTTATGATTCTCGTGACTCTCAAGGTCCACAGAGCCTGTGAAGCCACGTTCAAGAGCTCCATCCCAGCGCATGCCCCTCCCCGTAACGAATACATGACTGCAGAGACAAAATTAGACGTCTACCTCATCGCAAACACAAAAACAAATTCCAGACGGAATAAAGACCTAGATGTGAGATGGAAACTGTAGAACATTTTAGCACAAGAGAGTGTTTTCATTGCGTCCTGGAGACGACGAGACGATAAACACACAAATCAGAAGCGAAACAGCCCAATAGAAGAGTGGACCGACGACAAGAGCCCCAGTCCGCAACCGGGCGAGACCCCGGCGGTCAGCGAGGTGTGAGGGCGTGTGCCTCCCCGCCGTGACGA
This sequence comes from Enhydra lutris kenyoni, assembly GCF_002288905.1. Lineage (NCBI taxonomy): Eukaryota > Metazoa > Chordata > Mammalia > Carnivora > Mustelidae > Enhydra > Enhydra lutris. The sequence continues at coordinate 2,219,943 of NW_019154098.1, forward strand.
CGCCCGGTTCGCGTCCCCCGACAAATGCTGATGAGCGGATAACGGCAAACGTTGGCCGGAACGTGGAGACGCAGGAGCTCTCATCGTCGCCGACGGGCGGTGAGTTGCTGGAACCACTTTGGAGATCAATTTGGCAGGTCCCACAGAAGCCGGGATTGCTCGAGCTCCCCAAATGACCCGGCAATTCCACTCGGGGCGGCTCCCCGCAGGTGACCTCGCACACGCTCACAAAGCTCGTTCCCAGAGGCGTACCTAAGACAGAGAAAACGGCAACCAAAAAAAAAAAAAAAAAAAAAGATCTCTGCGTGGGGAAATGGGTAAATACTGGTTGTTCATGCCACAAAATACAAAACAATAGTTAAAGTGAGTGAACTAGGTCTCTCCCTATCAGCATACATAGTTCTCCAAGACATGATATCGAGGGGAAAGGGAAAACAAGAGACAAAAGGATTCGGGCAGATGGCCCCCGTGTGTGAGTTTCTAAGGCACAAAACACCAGCGCGCTCCGTGGTGAGCACACGCGGACGTCCTCCGGGCAGCAGGAGTCTGTGCGGAGAGAGGAAGGCTCTCCCTGCCATTTTCCAGAAGCGCTGACCACAAACAGGGTGAGCAGCCGGCACCTGCCACTTTGGGTAAATACGTCCATTATGTGCTTGTTCGGACTTTGCGACCTTCAGAAGTAATTCACACTTTTATTTTTTTAAACAATGTTTCACAATTTTCTGTATTTTTGTAAACAATGCATGATCTCTGAGGTGGCTGGTCCCCCTGTGCTCCAGGAGCCCCGCACAGCCCAGCTTGGGCTGGGACACAACTGCAGTGTCCTATGGGACAGAGAACCCCACTTCCTATGGCAGCGAACTCCCCATTTCCTACGGGACGGAGCACCCGTTTCCTGCGGGACAGAGCCTCCATTTTTTGCAGGAACCTCCGTGCTCAGACTGCGATGACCGCACTGAGGGAGATAGAGAGGGTAGTACAGGGCAGCCAGGGTGGCTCTCTCCCAGGACTGGACATCGAGCTGAGAAGTGAAGAAGAGGAAGGTCCAGTTACTTGGGAAAATGGAATTTTTTAGTCAGAAAAAACAAAATTTGCAAAGGCCTCTAAACCAGGAGAGTCTGATGAGGAGGAAAGCCAGCCTGACTGGAGCGTAACCCAGGAAGGAGGTGTTGAACCTAGAGCAGAGGTAGAAACACACTGAGCCCTGATCCCGGCCACTGACTGAGCCTGAATCCTTCATACACCGAGCGTTGATCACACCCCAAGCCCTGACCCAGGTTTTACTCTGAGGAGCCCTGTCCCTGCCCATGGACTGAGCCCCAATCCTCGTAACAAACCAATCTCCGATTCCTGGTCCCAGAGTAGCCCTGATCCCTAGTCAGGGTCTGAGACCTGATTCCTGGCCACAGACGGAACCCCGATCTCTGGTCACAGGTTCCATCCTGATCCCTGGTCATGGGCTAAGCCCTGAGCCCCCCTTGTTCTGAACCCTCCTTTTCCCTGGCTGCTTCTTGGAGGAAAGATCAGAGGAGGGCTGCGGCTGGCTCTGCTGTGCCTGGCCTGGCCCACGCGGTTCCCTTCTTGGCAGGTGCGTGAGTCCCGGAGACCATGTCGAGGCAAGCGGCAAAAGGCAGCGGTGTCTACGTGCCTCTGCAAAGCCACCATTTGGTCCACGATGGGTACTAATTGCTCTCAGTGGTGCCTGGTGCTCTGTTAAAAAAAAAAATTTTAATGTTGATTTTATTGAAAAACAGAAATAGCACAGCATATGTTCGGACCATCTTCAGTGCTAACTGGCAGTGTGGAGGGGCCCGAATCCCAGGCCCCCTTGAGAACCTGCAGGGCTGCGGACGGGACCCGCAAAACCCAGCCACTGTCCTGAGGGCTGCTCACCAGTGGGAGGGGCGTTCTGTAGGTGGCCGGGTGAGGACTTCACTGTGTTTGCTGGAGACCAGACAGCTCGGGGCAAAAGTGTCCCCAGGAGCCTTTGTCTGGAGTCCCACCTCCTGTGGTTTGTCTACCTGGGAGGTCAGGCACGGAGCAATCAGGCGGGGGTGGGGACGGTGACCACCTGGCCATGCCGTTGATATCATCAATGTCAGTGATGATGCTGATGAGACGAAGAGCAGGGCCGTAGCCACAGTGTGGAGGACACCCAATAAAGACACCTGTCCCGAGCATCCAGGCAAATGCCAGAGAGGGACAGACAGGGCACGAGTGTCCAGGAACAACCCAGAAGCCCAGCAGAGCCAGGTATGGGAGCTGCCAGTCCACCCTAGGTCCACCCCACTACCCAGTTGGCCTGGGATAGAGCCTGCAGGTCTGCGGACCCCAAGCGTCCACATGCAGGGCTTGGCCTTGGGGCCAGACGACACAGAGGCCAGGAGACCGTTGCTGCCCCTCGCCAGCGACAGTGGTCCACGCTCAGGGATCGGAAGGGACTGGGGTTCCCATCCCCTCTGCCTCTGGGTGTGTTTCTTCCCATCTCTAGCTCTCTGACTCTGTCCCCTGTGTTTGTATCTCTGGGTTTCCATCCATCTCTTCACTTACCTGTCTGTCTGTCTTTCTTCTCACTCCCCCTCCTGCTGCCGGGCTCACCCAGCACTGCCCCAGGCTGATGACGAAGAGGGTTCCCTGGACCCGCAGAACTTGCCCTGTACTGGAGGAAGACAGAAGCCCAACATGGGGGCGAGGGTTAGGGGTTGCTGAGCACAAGGGTTCACTTTGGCCCCGAGGGAGTGTAGTCTCTGTGGGGGTGGGAGGGCGGGGAGGGACGGAGGGAGGGAGCAAGGCGGGAGCTGCTCCAGCGCGTGAGTGGGGCTGAGCACGGAGAACCTCTTGGGGACCCTGGAAAGCAGGGAGGTGTGGGCGCTGCTCTGGCAGGGTCGACTGCGTGCTCTGGGAGGGTCACCCTGGCCATCGTGTGAACGGGTCATTTCAGGGACAACACGCAAAGTAGGTTTGACCTCCAGTGCCCCTTGCCGAGCTGTGTGACGTGGGCCAAATGGGCAGCCTCATGCTCTGAGCATCCCCGGGTCCATAGCAGTGTCTGCATGTCAGGAGGTGGGGGGCCAAGGTGTGCAAACTGCCAGCTCCCCACACACCCCGACCTCTCACCTCCGACCTCCGGCCCCACTCAGTCGCCCCTCGAAGGATCCCAGCTCTTACTCCATCTCCATGCCATGCCCTGGAGGAGCACTTAGAAGTGGTGAAGTGGACTTGTCCTGGCCATCCCCTCCCCTGTCTGCTTCTGTGGCAGCAAGTCCCACATGCTCGGTGCCCCCAGCTCTGTCCCCGTCCCCTGCCATCCACCCCGCGTCTCTCCTGTGCCTGCAGTAGCTGAGCATGTTCTCACTCCTTCGCTTGAGCACCCCCCCACCCCATCTCCAGCCTCTGACTGGCCCCCAGCACAATCGGCCTGGCAAGTCCATGCTGGGACTCATGCCCGGGGCCCTGAAGTGGGTCCCTGTTCAGTAGAACGAAGCTCCCACTTGTCTTGCAGGCCAACCCCCCGCTTCCCACCCTGCTGTCCAGGACCGCTGATCACCGTCCGACTACCGCACCCACTGCCAGCCGGCCCCTCCTCACTGCCCAGCCCCTCCCCTGCCCCATCCCCCCAGGGCTGCCCGGAGACACAGTGCGAGGGCAGACCTGACCTGCTGACCCACATCTGTCCCACCTCAGGGGCTGCCAGAGCTGCCCAGCCAAGCGGCTGAGCCGTGTGCCCTCAGGCCTTTGCCAAGAGCTCCTCCTGCGGGATCCCCTGTCCCACCGGCCCCCGGGAATGCCCTCCCTGCCGCACACCCACACTCCCCAGGAATGCCTCCCCAGAGAAGCATGCCCTCACTCTGTCAGGCCCTGCAGCGGGGCCGATGGCGGGTGGTCACGGCCCCACTCTGCTCGCTCCACTGCCGGGCAGGGAGGAGATAAGCCTTCCCTCTGTCTCTCACTGCCTCTCCCCACCACAGCGCCTGTGGCATCCTCGGGATCAGAAGACCTTAGGTAAGCGTGAGGTCAGCCCACTGAATGGATGCACTGACCTGAGTGGTGCAAAGGGCCGGCCGTGTCTGCAGGGTGAGGACGGGACCTCAGCCGGGGCCTGCGATGCATGAGCCTGGGAGGCAGGACCCCCTGGGCCTCAGGTGCCCTGCTGCAAGATGAGAACAAGGCCAGATCAAGATGGCCCGGCGGCCAGAGCCCCAGCCCGACGCCGACCCCAGCCATGTCCTACGTGCCATGTCCGCAGAGCGTCCGCTCTGGGCCAAGCCCTTCTCTGCTGCACCCCTCCCGCGGGCATGACCTTATCTCAGCGCCCAGCACAGGGATGCGGAGGAGACTCGGAAAACCAAGGACAGCTCCCGAGCACCTGTGTCAGGGGCTCTACGGGGCTGCCTGCGTCTCCTCCTCTGGCCGGGGGCTGGCGGAGTGGGCGGTGGGGTCGCCAGCAGGAAGCCCTGTGCTCCGCGCCCTCTCCTCCGCCTCCATTCCGGAAGGTGCGAATTCTGACAGGCCCTGACAGCCGAGCCAGGGAGCCAAGGCTGCACGATGTAAATCTACCAGGAGGCTCGCGTCCTCCTCCGCCAGAGCCCACCGCCCGGGGCCAGACGCACAGAGGAAGCTGCAAAGCACCCGCCCCTGGGGGCCACGCGGTAGGGTGGTTCCCCGTCACCAGAGGATTGTGTCGAGTCTCAGCCCTGTCAGGTGACCCACACCCAGCGCTGCCTGTGACCCTGCTGTGGTGCGTCCTCCACACACCGCAGACCCCCTGGAAATGGAGGGCTGGGAGCCGCCCCGGGAACCTCTACCCTGAGCGGGCTTCAGGGCCAGAGAACCTGAGCACGCCCCTGGCGACGGCCCCGGGAGAGGGAAAGGCCCCAATAAACTGGAAACACCTGCTCTTCCATCTCGGCCAACACCGGCCCCGGAGAGAGAACAGAGACCCCGGGCGCCATGGTTGTGGCTGAAGCGGCCCTGTCCCAGAGCAGTAGCTCTCAGCGCTCTCGTCCAGAGATGGGTCCCCCGCAGAGGAGAGGAGCAGGGTCGCAGAGGGAGGGCGTCGGGTGGCCTCTCAGGCACAGAAGGGCTCTTTTGTTCGTAAAGGGGCAGCCCCCCCACTGGATGGGGTCCAGGTGACATGCGGGGACCTCCAGCTACCTGGGATGGACCTCTGCGATATGAGTCCTCTGCTCTGGACGTGTCCAAACAGAAGATGGAGTTCGGGGCCCCGATTCCAGCGTGTGCCGAGACACAGCCCAGGTTCAGCCGTGGACTCTGGATTCTCTGCCCTGTGCTGGACGGGAGAGCACACAAGGGCCAAAGGCTCAGACTCGGACACCAGCAGACCTACGCTGATTCCTCCCGGCCTGACCCTCTCTGCTGGGATCAGGGCCGTGGAACACATTTCACCTTCCCTTTCACGGTATGGTGCTCAGAAGGCTGGTGGGACCTTCCTGCTGTGGGCTCGCCAATCGAGGGCAGAGCCTCGGCTTCTGCTGGGAGGTAGAGGTCATGCCGTCTGCCGCATGGGACCGTAACCCCACGTGGTTCCAAGTCATTGCCTCTCGCTCCCCAGAAGACGGGGCTGGTGGTGGAGGTCAGCGGCTTACACTGCAGACCTCCCTGCCGACCAAGCAGTCCACCATGGAAAGGACGGCCCCGTAGGCTGAGATCCTGGCTCACGACCAAGGTCAAAGCGAATGGCAGATGGCCAGGTTCTTCCCTGGAGTAAGCGGTGTGGCCAGATGACCGCCGCGAACCTCCCCTCACCGGACAGCTACAGGTTCAGGGCAGTCTCAAGGCCACGGCCATCCCAGACAAGGGGCCCCCACGCACCTTGCTCTTTCTCATTTAACTTCACGATAAAGGGGGCCTGAGGGAAGGAGAGAGAGAAACAAGAAAGCACAGATTTTGAGGTTTTGTTTTCTCGAGCTAGAAGATGAGAGCAAAACAGAGTGAAGGTGAAAAAAAAAAAAAAAAAAAAACAGAGTGAAGGTGACGGGGAGTGGGTCCGCGTGCGTCCGCGTGCCTTTCCAGACATGCCGAAGCCAGGCCATCCAGGCTGCCCATCCATCCAACTCCAGAAAATGAGCGGACTGAGCCTAGGAAGCTGGAGTTCATCCCGTGGGAAAGAGGGGACCCTGTATCCAAGGGGCAAGGTGGCCACCACAGGCAGGGCCCAGACAAGCATTGTTGTGGACAAGTGGGCAGATCATGGGGCTGGTGCCCAGTGCCGTGAGGCTGGTCCACAGGCCCGAGGACCCAGAGCCTGTGTCAGTGGACATTCTTACACACTAGGTGCCATCAAAAGATGGGAACCACTCGGGGTTACAAGGTTAGGGCGGAAAGGAGGCTGAGAGCTACACCAATGTCCAGGCACCAGCGGTGAAACCCTGGACCCTTGGCCAAAAGGGGCCTAAGGCACGACTCGGCATTCACCGTGGCCAGGAACGGTGCAGGATGCTCTCAAGTCAAGACTAGTGGACAAATCCTTCACCTTGGGGAGCGACGGGATCCTTCTGAAGTCCTTGAACACCTCTTGTCTCAGGCCAGGCCCAGAACAAGAGGCCCCCGGCTGGGGGTACCTGGAGGGTTCAGTCCATGAAGCGTCTGCCTTTGGCTCAGGTCATGATCTTGGAGTCCTGGGGTGGAGCCCCCCATGGGGGGGGGGGTCCCTGCTCAGCGGGGAGTCTGCTTCTCCCTCTGGCCCTCTCCCAGCCTCCACTCATGCTCTCTCCTCTCTCTCTCTCAAATAAATAAATAAAATCTTAAAAAAAATTTTAAAAGAGGCTCCAGCTGGGAAAGGAAGGGAACCAAGAGTTGGGAGGTGTGGTTAGGCAGACGAGCTCCAGGTCTGCAGTGACTGCTTCCTTCTCTCCGTGAGACCCTCGGTAGGAAAGCCCCTTGCCTTCTCCTCTCAGTTCTGTCCAATGCAAGGCTCCATGGTGCATGGGTCACACTGGCAAAACGGAGTCATGCCCCCACCGAGCACCTGGGCCGTGTGACATGTTTGAGTATGGTGAGGTCTAGCACCGTGTTCTTTATCTCATTATACCGGCACAGTCCCTGCTAAGAGTACGTGAAGGAACGGACGTATGCATTAGTGAATGTGTGCATCCACGAACCAACGAATGAGTGTGTGAACCGATGGAATGTGTGCACGAACCAATGGATGAGTGTGAAAGCACGCATGCATGCAAAGCACAGAGGTTCAGGTGCGGAGCAACCTCTCTAGCGGACACTTCCCACTGAAGTCCGAGCCTGGAAAATCATTTAATCCACACTTGGGGTAGTTGCCTGATTGGTCTCCCCGGAGCCCCCACTGCATGGGCCCACCCCTTACGGGTAGTGCAGAGGGCCATCTCCACCCTGTTCAAGGGCACGGCTGGATGGAGAGAGTGCTGGGGGGGTGAGGCTTCTCCCCAGCCTGCCCGGCCCAGGGCGTGCCCACATGGGTCCCTCTGCCAGCCCAAAGGACCACTGTCATGGGGGTCTTGGGAGGGTCCCGGGGAGGGATTCGGAGGCCTGGAAGGAGGGGTTGTGTTGTGCACATGTGCCGAGGGGAGGGCAAGGCCCAGCTCTTCCGTGCCCATTTTTCTGGGGGTGGCACTACGCGTGGGCTTTTACACCTCTCTCTCTATTAACGCCTCTCTCTCCTCCTCCAGATTCTAATCGCCTTCCAGAAAACAGCTGCTATTAGCTTCTCCCCTGAGCCTCCAAATCCCCGGTGCTCAGCAAAATTCCCCTCTGATTGAAGCAGCTGCGCTGGGAGCTGAGCGTCCGCCTTCAGAGCTCATCAAAGCCCCTCAAAGGGAGATTAGCAGAGCATCCCATCAGGCCTGGCATTGTCGCCGTTCACCGCGCCAGCCGCGCTCGGCCACTGTGGGCCTCGCGGAGGACACGGAATTAGAGAGTGCGGGGCTCTTAGAAGCAAAGGCTTTCAGAAGCACGGAATCATCAAAATCTTCCCCCCAAATCAGCTTAGGGTGTTAGAATTTTAAGGATGCATCCTTTCAGATGCTCAGACTCTTAGAAGTCACCTCGAATTTTATTCCCACTAAGTTTGGGGTAAAATAAATACATCGACCGTCTGACACCAGTGTTGCAGCTTAGCGCCTTAGTTATTGAAAGCCCAGAGCTGCGACAGCTGTGGGTCCAGAAATCATGCAGTCTGGGGCTTGGAGGGAGACAGGACTCTGAAGCCTCCATCCCCCCAGCCCTGCTCTCCCTTCAGAGTTGCCCTCCCCTGCCTATCATGGCTCACTGCTGGTCCCCAAGTCTGCCCCTCATTAGCCTAGGTCCAGGTAGTCTCAGCATGGGGAAGAGGCTTCCCATCCCCTGTGACTGATGACCCCAGACCCCACCAGAGTTCCCTGCAGGCTCACACCCAGTCCCCTGCCACACTGTACATTCTCGCATCCTGTCACCCTGCCCCTGCACTGGGCATGTCCACACCCAGCATCCTGGCCCTCCCTGTGCATGCTCACGCCCCAGGCCCCTGCCCCCACCAAGGTCCCAGGAGACCCCCAGCCTGAGGCATTCGCAGGCTCCATCCCGGAACTACTTGCTCCAAGGAGACCCAGGACTAACCACAAAAGAGTCAGGAAGAAGCAGGGACATCCCCCAGTGGGGATGGGGTCCTGGAATCCCCCAGCCCTCACCATCCCACGCTCACCAGGGCCCATGGGCATCCGGTCTCAGGGCCCGACCCTCTGCACAAACATCAGACACCCTATAGAGGACCACAGGGAGGGGGTTCAATTGGGCGTGCTCACAAACTAAGTCCCAGTCTCACCCATGAAATGGGCCATTGGATCCCTTTTTGGGATCACTGGGGTTAGGGAGCTGGTACATGCAGAGCACCCAGTGGGACACCCAACACCCACAGGGTGCAGGGAATTAGAGGCACCCAAGTGTCCCGACACCACAGAGCCCGGGAGGTGACAGGGACTGTGGGGATAGGCAGGGGAACTGCACACCGCGGGGGGGAGGAGGGATTCTGCAGGCTCCCCAATGCAGGCGCCCCTGGAGACTTCCCCTTCAGCTGACCCCTTGAGACGCCCCACACCCACCCAGGACCCCTATGTCACCGGTAGTCAGATAAGGCTGACTCAGAGTCCTTCTCTGTCACTCACAACAACAGAAGGATAGGGTGGGCTTCAGGAAGTAGTTGCTACAGCCAGAGGAGCGGAGTATGGGGCCCTTGTCCCCGAGACCACAGCATGCCTCCTCTCCCCCATCCCTGCTGCTCTGCTCTGGCCTGTCCCGTCCTGGGCCCCCTTGACCATTGCAGCGGCCTCTCTATTTCCCTTCCTGAGACACCCCACTCGTTGTCTCCACCTCTGTCCACCCAGGTGAATCCTGCAGCTCTAGGGACTCACAGGCCCGATTGCCACTACTGGTCTTGGCATTCGAGGCTCCCCACTTCAGACCGGAACCTACTGCTTGTTCCCTGCACACTCCTAGGCGCCTCCTGTCCCCACCACACGAGGTGGCTCTGGACCTCCACTGCCTGGCAAGTTTCCTGGCCTCTGGACCTCTGCTCCCTAGAATGTCCTTCTCTCCCCGGTGGCCTCCCCTGTCATGATCCAGATGCATGACCCCCTCGGTGGCACTGTCCCCAGGAGCAATCACGAGGATCCTGAAAAATCAGCTCACCCTGTACCGACACGGGCACACGTCATGCTCAGAGTGGTGCGGTAACTGGGCAGGGTCACGTGGCTTGTGAGCAGAAGTTCAGCTCTGCTCTTCTAGGAGCCTTTAAGTCGGTGCCTAAAGAAGGCCACAGGGCCAGAGGCTTCAGCGGGTGCTGCTGGCGAAGGCACTCTCTCGGAGGTGGCTGCTGCGGGAAACCTGGGAAATGCACAAGATATGGCCCCGTGTGGCCATCTATAAAGTGGGCTGACATTCCATCTACTGGATGGGGCTGGTGTGAACATTAACTAAGATGATGTTATACAAAATACCACAGCACCTTGCACACGACAGGTGCTCCTCAAACAGGTGCTCAGCAAACTGAGTGTTCCCAAGCCAGGCAGGGGGCAGGAGCGGGGAGTCTTGGGAGACTGTGCCCACCTCTTGGGGCTTCTCCGAGCCTCTGCTTTTTCTGCTACATCAGGAGAAGGAAGTTGGTTATTTTGCCCCTGCCTTCCCGGTCACCACGTGCGCATGTTTGGGGACCGGTTTTCCGGCTGCTGCCCTTACACAGGTGTCACCTGTCAACTGTCTTCACCAAATTAACACCATTTAAAATTTCCGGATCCCCGCAGCACACCCAGAATTACTGCCATTCCCAGAATTGTTTACTGTGATCTTATGGCACCGTTTGCCTGGTAGAGCTTGCCAAGCCCGTTGCAAATATTTGCTGTGTTGTTCACGGTGCAGGAGTGTCAGGAGCTCCACGCTCGGAGGAGAGCACGGACACTCCCGGAGGTCGCTGTCTGCAGGGCAGCGGCACAGAGACCCGGCAGTGTGGGTCTCACTCTGCACTCGGCTGCCCAGCGGCCGCTCCCTCCGGATGGCAACATCTGGCGCTGCCCCTGAGGAACCACCCGTTCCCAACCATCCCCTACAGGGAGGTGTGGGACACGGCCAGGCCCATCCCCAGCACCAGGAGCGAGCACGTGACCCAGTCCGGCCAATCAGCGTCATCTATCCTGGACGGGGGATGACGGTAGAGCTCCATTCCGGGACACATCCTGGAAGCATGAGGAGACAGGGACCATCTTCTGGGACTGGCCGAGGTGCTTGGGCGCAGGCCTAGAGCCGCCCAGCCTGCTCTCAGAGTGAGGATGACAGGCAAGCTTAACAGCAGAGATAATATTCTGGAGTGCCCGGGCCTCCCTCTTGAGCTTGAGCCCGGTGGAACGAGTTTCTGTGTCCTGAGATCAGAAGAATTCTGAATAACACACTCCAAACCCCGTGTTTCCTTCTTGCTGATCCTGGAGAAGGAAGTCAGGCCCATGGAAGAGGTGGGGGCCTGAGCAGGGGACGGATTTAGATGCAGGAAGATAGGGTTATCAGAGGAGCGGCCCGTGAGCCCGCAGCTGCCCTCCCTTTCCTGGACTGTGGGCCTGGCCTCTGACTCCTGAGACCCTCAGAGCGGCCCGTGCCCCAGACTGCAGCCGGCGCGTAGCCTCACAGTGTGGCTGTTGGTTGGACTCCAGACTCACCCAGCTGTGCGGCGGGAGGGGGCCAGCAGCCGCCCTGCTCTGCACTAATGACAGGAGGCATCTGCCCTCTGTGCTCAGGAAAGCCCTGCGTGTCGACAATTGTGAACCCAGTACAGGTGAGCTGAGCATCACCGGCGGTCAGGCTCCCAGGGGCCACCCTGAAACGAGCCTCTCTCACCACGGAAGCCCCTCTGGGGGGACGGTAGGGACCAAGTCAGCCCCGGAGCTCCTGCAGCCTGGGAGGCCATTAATCTGACCCCAGGGAGCTGGGCTCATGAGGGGCAAGGGGCAGAAGCTGGGGCAGAAGACACTGGTCTTCATCTAACTACAGAGGACTGGACTGAGGCAGGACTAAGTTCGCAGGACTAAGCATCCCTGTGAACACTGGCACAGCAGGCCCTGGGGGCTAGAGCTGCAGGGGGGGTCAGGACTTAGCGGAGGACAGGGTTGACCCACAGCCTCACCTTGCGCCAGACTCTTGGGCCAGGGCTGGCGGGTTCGTCCTCGTCCAGTCCTATAGCTGATCTGGGCTCCACTTGCCACATTGGGCAAGTGTCTGGCCCCCTGCACCTGCAAAAAGAGCTGGGAGAGTGGGGTCCAGGAGCTGCAGAGCCCCTCCCCTTGGCTCCTCTGTGCACTGAACACCCACCACAGGGCGCAGGCTGCTCAGGAGTCAGTCCGGAAGGTCGGGAGCCCTGCAGCTCCAAGGCCATCCCCGGTCCCCTCCCCTCCAGCAAAGGCAATCCAGCTGCCAGTTCCCACCAGCCCTCGGCCCACCAGCTCTGCCAAGAAGAAGCAGATTCAGGAGAGGAAGGCTTGGGCTCTAGAATTTTCCTTCCCATACTTCTCTGCTTTCTTACTGGCTTCTGGGAGGGCCATTTGCTGCCAGGGAAGCCCACTCATTCACAGATCCAACAGGGCGGCCATGGAGGAAGAGCTTTGTACCCGCAGATCCGGACAGGAAGTGCTCTGCCCCCAAGGATGCTGCCTGAGAGTTCCCGTGTCCCCACTGTGCAGGGGAGGATGCTGAGGGACCTCATGTGTGGCATCACTGTGTGTAAGGGGCGGGGGCCCAGTGGGCACTCAGCCCAGACACCTTTGAAATCCCTGCTTTCCACCTGTTGCATTGGTCCTCCGTGCTGGGCTATGCCCTCCCCACAGACCTCCATGGCTCAGTCCCACATTTTATACCACCTCGCCTGTCCCTTCCCATCTGTCTCTCAGCCTGGCTGCTTGGGGCACATCTCCTACAGACTCTGACCCAGTACTCCAGGAGTGTGGGCCACGTGGACGCCTCATGTCTTCTTTAAAGCGTTTTGATGACATTGGTGTGGCTGCGATGGTGCTTAGAATTTCTGCTTGAACCCACGAGAAGTTCGTCCTTCATGATGAAACTTGACAAGCATTTCTGTTTGGGTATGGAATGAGAAGAATGTGCCAATGGCCATCCATCCCATGTTCAGTTTAACGTCAAACTAGAAATAGTGCCTGGGTGATTAGCCAGACATATTGAGGAAAATGAAAGTCCAGGAAAATAAAGATCTAAGTTATAAACAAAACTTTAAAAAATTAAAGTATAGAAACATATTCTATGACCTCACAGTAAAGAACAATTTGTAAAATGAAACAAAATGGAGACATAGGGGAGAAAATTATCAATTTGGATATATCAGCATAAAAATCTTGTCTCTTAAAAAGGGCCATAAACATAGTTAAACATACTTTAACTCTGAAAAAGGCCATAAACACAGTTCCTGACAAAAGACTTTCACAACATATAGCAAAGAATGGATCAGTATGCAGAATACATAAAGAACACCTATAAATCAGTAAGAGGACAAACAGCCCAATGGGAAAATAGGCCAAGCCCACAAACAGGCAGCTCACCAAAGAGGAAGTCACAATCACAATATTTATCAGTACTTGTTCACTCATATGTGAGGGTTAATTCAGCATGAATTGAAATAGCACTTCACATCCAAGGCAATGGCAAAATCCCAGAAGTCCGACAGTTCCAGGTGGCAGGAGTAGGTGGGATATGGGAAGGCCTGACTGTGTCTGTGTGCGTGAGCTCTAATACAAGCACTGGTGTCATCTAGGAGCGTGAGACCCTGCAAGGTCCCATCCACGCATGCACCCTACAGAAATCAGGGGTGGAAGGTGGTGCGACCACCTGGCCAAGGTCCAAACCCTCAGTGGTTTCCTGGGGTGTCTCCTGATCATTTCTCTCTAAGCAAGCCATGCATTTTCTTAGCTGAGAAATGGGTGCTTCCCCATCAGATGTCACTGTGCAGATTCCATGAGAAGATGTACATAAAGTTACTAGAACAGGGTGGTTTGGGTGGCTCAGCTAGTTCAGCATCTGACTCTTGATTTCAGCTCAGGTCATGATCTCAGGGTGATGGAATCGAGTCCCACATAGGGCTCCAGGCTACTTGCAAAGTTTGCTTGAGATTCTCTCCCCCTCTCCCTCTGCCCCTCTGCCCAGCTTACACTCCCTCTTTCTCCCGCTCCCTCCCCCCTCTCTCTCTCATAAATAAATAAAATCTTTAAAAAAAATTACTAGAACAGCATGTGACATGCAACAAGGCTGACAAAGGACAGCTTTGTCATTGTGACATTGTTTGCAACAGGAAACCTTGGAAACAAGCCAAATGCCCATCGGTGTAGGAATGAAAGTACACGTTTAAATTATCTTCACTGGATGGAACACACGGCAGCACTTAAAAACATATAAAATAAACCTATATTATCAACATGGATAGATCTTAAAGATAAAATGTTGAGTGCAAAGAGAAATTCCAGAACATTACTTACACCATAGTCCCATTTATGTAAATGTTTAAACACAGAAAACAATAGACCATATTGTTTATGGTGCTTGTATGTAGGAAGGTATAAAACATGGACTAATTCCTCCCCAGTTTATGATACTTGGTTGCCTCCAGGAAGGGATTTTTTCATTTGGGGTGACAGGGACGTGATTAAATCCTTTCTGGTTTTCTGGGGCTTGTTACTGACATTTGTCTTTTTGGCAAAGCTCCTCAGAGTGTCCCATCACACCCAGAAGACCCCATCCACCCGACACCCCACAGCCCACCAGCCCCCAGCACTGTCCACGCCTGCCCTGACCCCTCAGTGTCTCTCCACCTGGCGTGCCCTCTCCCTGGGTGGCTCACTCCAAACACTTCTTACTGGTCAGCTCTTGGCTCAGGGATCGTCTCCCCAGAGAAGCCTGCTGTCTCGGTCAGCTCGGTGCCGTAGCAAATCACCACACCAGGCATCCAAACAATAGGTATTTACTGTCTCCCAGTCCTAGAGGCCAGAGTCTGAGACCAAGGCGCAGGCAGGGCTGGTCCTCCTGCGGCCTCTCTCCCGGCATGTCCTCACACGGGCATCCTTCTGCGTGTCTGTGTCCTGATCTCTTCTTCTGGTAAGGACACCAGTCACATTGGATCCAGACCCCCAGTGGCCTCATTTTACCTTAATCACAACCGTGAAGACTCATCTCCAGTCACATTCTGAAGGCCATCCGTGCCTTCTTGCTGCTTCTCTGTGAGGCCCCACCCCAGACCAGCACCCAGCACCTATAATGACACCGACCATGGTAGGAGACTTCAAATTGAGCTCTCCTGGGACGATTCTCTAATTAATGAGTGAGTGAGTGAGTGAGTGAGTGAGATCCTGGTCCCTTAGTTTTCCCAGGCAAACGGTCTCCCTATTAAAAATCAGAGATTGGCTCCAAACCTCCGTGGACTGGCCCACGCATGAGCAGCACAGGCCTAGTGACACTGCAGGCACAGCTGGTCCCATGCGAGAGGGGGGACAGCAGGGCCGGGCCAGCCACGCATGCCCTCAGCAACCCTTCTTTCCATGTGGCCTGCCCAAGGAAGGGGACTTTCCCAACAGGGCGCCACACTGGTTCTCAAGAGAAGAAAATTAACCACAGTGAAGTGAGATGGAGCCAGCGAGACCAGCCACACAGGCATCTCGTCCCTGGGGCTCCTAGCCCTGCAGGGTCTGCCATGGCTGGCCTCTGACTCCCCTGGCCCTGCCCTGAGTGTGGGAACAAATCCTGCAACAGGAACTCGTGAGCACCCCAATCTTCACACGTGCATCTGCTCCTCTTGCCTGAGCCCTGGACCCCAGTCCTGGCAGAGAGCTGCTCTCCAGTACCATCGCTTGTACAGCTGGCTGAACCTCCACTGTCAGACCCCGCTCTGCCCCAAATGGCCCCAAACTGCTCATTCCTCCCGCTTCTGCCTCATCCTGCTATGAGCATTACAAGCTCCCGCATGGATCCCAACCAAGGGGCTCCCCTCGTGTCGGGGCTCATGGGCTGGTTACACTACACTTAGCGGAACATGAAATGCCCTGAACACAGCAGGGACTGTGAGGGTCACCACTGGAGGTGGGGAGACTGAAAACCAAGTAACCAATAAGGATTCTTCTCCTCCTATGGCCTGAACATAGTTTGATGCTGATGCAATCAGAGCCTCTGCCTTCTCAGGAGAAGAAAACTGTCTCATAAAGAATAGGAGGGAAGAGCTGGGAGCTCACAGAAGTCCAGAAATGCCCAGCATCAGGCACATGTGTGTGCCATCACCTCAGTCACCTCTACAGCCCTGCCACCACCACTGGTACTGTCATCGCCATGCCTACCACCACCATCACCATCACCATCACCATGATCACCACCATCATCTCCACCTTCGCCACCATCACCACCACCATCGCCACCATCACTATCACCACCATCACCACCATCACCACCATCACCAGCAGCACCATCATTACCACCATCATCACCACCATCACCACCATCACCACCACCATCACCACCATCATCATCTCCACCATCGCCACCATCACTATCACCACCATCACCACCATCACCATCACCATGATCACCACCACCATCACCACCCTCTCAACACCAGCAGGAGCATTAGCAACATGTCACTGAACTCAGGTGACCACAACATGTGCATTTATGGCCCGGCTAAGGTCCGGACCACCGTCTGTCTGGGATCTGGGCCCATCCTCCTGCCGTAAACCCTTGCTCCTTCCCCTCCCTGGGCACAGCCACCTGTGGCAGAGTCCACCAATGAAGAGCCTGCCATTGGTTTCAGAGTCTGCCTGCTTCACCTCCAGTTTGGCTTCCCTGCCTCTGAGACTGCTGGTCTGTGCAGGAGTGAACGCCTTACACTGGCTCCCTAGAAATAGCTGTGTGCATGTTGAGGTGCGAACTCTAGACAGCGCCCTTAAGAGGGTGGGAGGAGTGGGACTGGGCCGAGGGCGAGGTTCATGCCACCATTTTCCATGGAGACTTCAGCTCATCCTGGGGCCAAGCTGGCGCTGAGCTGGCCCTACAGAGTTGTCCCAAACCAAAACTAGGTCATTGCCCTTGGACCAGTCCCTGGATGAGGTCTTCCCCAGGGAGACAGTGAGCAGGGCAAGCCAACTCCCTTTGATGGAAGGCAGGTCCTGCCAAGGACACAGTGGTGAGCAATCAGCTGTCACCTCTCCCTGCAGCGGGCTGTGGACAGCCCAAAGCGGCGTCCAAGACAGTGTGTTTGGTGCCACTGCTGCCTTCCTGCTCCTTATTCAGGGTCCAAGGCCTCTTTATGTCCTGCTGTCAACAGGTCCAGAAAAGACGGCATCCCAGGAGGAAAACACAGCTGGCCAGACCATAAGGAGCATCATCTGACCTCAGCCGTCACGCCATAAAGACCGGGGCCGCAGGGAAGCTGCAAATCTGCCCATGTTCTCTTCACCCCACCTTTTCCCTTGGATGCCACTTCTGACCTCTTCCACCTTTGAGTTCCTGGAAAGAACCACACTCGTCCAGCCCCAGGGCCCCCACTGTACTTCTCCCTCTGTCTGGAACACTGTCTCCTCACCTCTACCCCTTCCCGAGGGGCACTTCTCCGGCAGCCTTCACTGATGCCTCCTGTGAGTGTGGGTCCCTGCTGTGTGGTCCCAACACACCTCACTTCCCACTCAGCCAGCTATTGCTGTCAAGTGACGGAGTGACCGCAACGAGGGTTACCGTACTGCTGCGAGGGCCACCGTTGCAAAAACGAATGAAGCTGGAGCTGCCCCTGGCTTGGGGCCAACAGAAGAGAGTCCGCCCAGGCGGGTGGGAGAGGCCGGACATTGGACATAGCTTGGGATGCCTAAAGGGGCCAGTGGAACTGGCGTCCCCAAGGTGGGGGAGCTGAGGCCTCTGCCTCAGGGAAGCCCGTCTTCCTTGCTTGTCTCTCCTTGGGGAGGAGAAGGGTCCCCAGCCCGTGTCAGCACGGCCGAGTGCCTCTGGGGTCCCGAGGCTCTCTTCCTGGTCAGATGAGGAGGAGAAGCGTGACACACACCCTACCGCCACCGCCGCCCTAAATGGGAAGGGCCAGCCCTCTGTTCTCCCCACCTAATGGATGCCTTCAGAAATGCCAACATTATTATCATTTCTAAGTGACATCCTCCGACTGTGCGGTCACCCCTTGGAGCTAATCTGAGCTGACAGCTTTTCTGGAAAGAGTGCCCAAGTTGTCCATCTCCAATTTTCCATGAAATATGTTTCATTAAGATACCAGCTGGGCAGGCAGGGAGTCACCCATCTCCCTGTTGCAGGCGGGTAGAGAACAAGCTGGGAAGCAGGTGCCCGGCCCCTGCTCCCAGCACGGCCCCACTTGCCATGTGACCTTGGCCAAGCCGTGCAGACTGGCTCTGCCTTTGTTTCCTCACCTGTAAAAAGCAAGCAAAGCCGGGACACGGGGCACAGGGAGGGTCGGCCAGGTCACCCAGGGGAAGGCCTATTTGATGCTGCACATCTGTCCCATGCCAGGCCGGACCCGGATGCAGGTGAAGACACCAGCATGGGTAGTGGTGCTTCCCAGGAGCACGGGGACACCAGCCACAGCCCAGGACCGCCACCGCCACTGCCGATCACCCGCTTAGTGGGGTTTGTTTTGTGACAAGGACTGTACCAAGTGCTTTAAGTACATGATCCCCTTCGCCCTTGTAACCCTAAGTGGTGGGGTCTGTCACTGCCTCCATTTTCCACATATGGAGCCTGAAGCACAGAGACTCTAGGTAACAAGGCTGAGGTTAGAGCTGAGAATTACATGAGCCCGTCACACCCAGGCCCTCTGCAGCCAGCTGTCTGCCCCGATAACTGACGGCTTCCCAGATGAGCCCTTCAAATACAGGACAGCAAGAGCAGAGGAGAGGTGCTGTCCGAGGAAGTCACGGCAGACTGCCCGGCGGAGGTAACACAGCAGAGTGAGGCAGGGAGGTTTCACACAAAGCGAAGAGAATGACCAAAGGCACAAACCGGCATTGCCGTGGGCGCTTCCAGCCACCTCCTCCTCCCACGGTCGTCGTCACCATCGCCATCGTCACCCCAGTGACTATCGTCACCCCCGTGGCAAGCGCCACCTCCCCGCGCTGCCAAACGAGCCGCTGGTTCCAGGGTGTGGGCTTGACCCGTTTCGGTGCAGATGCATTCTTCCTTCCCTGGAAAAGCCTGAAAATCCACCACTCAGTAAAATGTGGATCCTAAGTCAGCGCGATAAAATACCCGATAAAATTCTTCTTTAAAACCCAGGACAGGCTCATCTTTCCCAAGCCTCCATCGGAAAAAAATGGGCATTCGTGGGTACAGCGGGCCTCTTCCAGCGTTGCACAGGGGTCAGGGGTCTCCTGCTCCCCAGAAACGCGCCCACCGACAGACAAGAGGCTGGCCTGTCGGGGCGGGAGATGAGCAGCTACTTCTGATTTTATTCCTCTTCCGGAATTGGTTACCGCCTCCCTCCTCTCCGTGGCCCCTCACGTGGTTCGGACAGATCACCCCGGAGACGGACTCCAGAGGCCCCTAAGAACCCGTGGCTGTTTGTGCAACTTCAGATCAGCGGTTGCGTCTTCCCAGGCACCGCTTCCCAACTGTTCGTCCTCTGGCCGTGAAGGAGCCTCCGTGGGGCTTGGTGTTTTCGCTCAGGCCCGGGGCCACGGCAGGAACCCACCGGACGAGCCGTCCTCCCTCCCCGTGGAGCCAACAACGAAGGGCTGGGAAGAAATGTACTTGTCCCCAGGGCTCCCACTCAGAAGCTGCCCGGGGTACTTGCCGCCACATTCTAGAGCCCCAGTCACGTCCCAGGAGCAAGTCCTCGGTGGACAGGGTGGGTGCAGGGGTTGAGCACAGAGGGAGTGGACGACGACGGTGCTGTGGGCTCCAGGCAAGCCTGACAGGACTCTGCACCCAGCTCTGGGCTGACGCTTGCATGCTGTCACAGTCACACCATGTGTGGGCTCCTCTCTTGTCTGTGGGGCCCCTTGGGAGCCTGAGACCCCGAGGGATGACACGGGCTGGTCCCAGATGCGTGAGAAGACACCGCAGCGCCAGCCCATGTGCGGCGGGACCCAGGGTTGGCGCCCAGGGTTTGCGGAGGGAGACTCTTGGTCTACCTCGGCAGGGTCGTCAGGATCTTAAGCGGGGACAGGAAGGGCTGCACCCTGAGCCTTCAGAAACCCCCTTCCCACCAGGTCAGGCTCCTGGGTGGCCCCTCCTGGCAACATCCAGAGAGCCCAGCTGCGCCGAACTTCCTGCCCAGCTGAGGAAGTCGGAGCCCGAGGCGCCGCTCAGGAAGGGGTGTAGACAAACACACAGTCGCTTGACTTCTTCAAAATGAAATTGGGTTTTATATGTCAGCGTTTGCCCAGGAAGGAAAAATAAATGCCGCGGAAGGCCAAGTTGTCATGCCCACGTCGCCATCACTGACTGGAGCCCCCGCACCGTGGCTCACAGAGTGAAATAGGAGGGAGCCCAAGCGAGAGCCGACAGCATCCCGTGGTGGCACCAAGACAAAACGGATGGGCGCACTTGCCAAACAGTGGGATGGTCTGGACAAGACAATCGTTGTTTCCCTTGGCAGGGAAAGAACACTTCTCTGCACAGCTCAGCAGCCCCCTCCTGTCCAACTACCTGTGGCTCATCTGCAGTGAGTCTCCTGGGAAGGCTCCCCTCCCCCACCCTTGCGAGTCCCTCCCTGCCAGGGACGGGGATCAGGATCCCAGCCACCACCCCCCTCCCCACGGGATTCTGCCCTTGGCCACACAGGCATTTGCCTGGGCGCTCACCCCTCAGCACCCCCTAGAGCCAGCCGCCCCGCCTGGGCTAAGGACGACACAGAAGGAATCCGTGGGTGGGAAGACCATGTTTGAGCCTCGGAGTTTTGGCTTTGAAGCCCGGTGTAGGGCTGAGTCCGGCAGCCGCACCTCCCAGAGGCCCCAGCGATCCTTCTGCCTGGAGGAAGCGGAAGATGATGGTCAAACTCCAGTCGTGCCTATAGACACCCTGGGCCCCCCCCGGAGCCCTCCCGATCTCGGCCCTCAGCGTCCCTTCACTCCGAGGTGTGCAGCCAGCCCACCTCCTGACCTCCCTCCGTGTCCGCTGGCAGCGCTGCCCGCACAGATGTCCGTCAGCGCCTACCGGGACGGCAGCTTCTGCAGCCTCTGGCCAGCCCCCACCCCCAGCTGGCCTTGTCTCCCATCTGCTCACACGCAGCCAGAGCTGCTTCATGTAATGTAATTCCAGCTGTGCCTTCTGGTCTGGGCCGAATTGTCCTCATGGCCTGTGACATACACATAGTCACACCCCACAAAACACACCTCCCAAAAGCCCAGCCAACACTTGTCCAACCCCCAGAAGGAGGCATGCCCCACACATCCTGACCGCACAGCCCCAGGCCCTCGTTCTGACCTACAGCCTTGCCCTCGCGGGCTCCCCCGGGGCTGGCTGGACATGGATGGTGCCCGAGAGTCCACCTGCCTCCTCCAGCAGCGTCCCCGCGCCTACTTCCTCCTTGGTCTGCATCCAGGGAGAAAAGGCTGCAGAGCCCAGAGGCGCACTGATGCCAGGGTCCTGCTCCTCAGGCCTTGAGCGGGCAGGACTTGCTTCAAGCTGTAGGAGCCGGCAGAGACGCCAGGCTATGCTTCCGGAGAGTCTGCTACAGAAGACAGTGATGGGGGCCTCGCCAGACGACACCCCTGCTGGCTTTGGTGAAGTGAGGGGCCATGTTGGGGGGGCCCACGTGGCAAGGGACGGAGGGGGGAATGGAACTGCCACTAGCCAGGTGAACTGGAAATTGGGTCCTTCCCCAGTCCAGCCTCAGATGAGAACACAGCCCGGCTGCGCTGTTCCCGGCTCCGGATGACAGACTCGGTCACTCCAGGCGCGGGTAAGCTGTTGGCAGCGGGTAAGAGATGACTCTGCCTGCCGTGTCGGGAAGGGGCTGTTTTGGCCTAGGCTCTCAGCCTAGCGGGAAGCAGCCAGGCAAGGAGACCACGATGACTCCTGTGGCCTCTGGAGTCTGGGGACTCGGGGGACCCTGCCTGGAGGGTCAGAACTGGTGCCCAGCAGAGGCGAGGAGGGGAGATTACCAGACAGTGCCCACCCCCGGCTTGCAGAGAGCTCACCCTGGGGAGAGAGAATCCGAGGGATTTGCACATCCTACTGAGCCACAGAGCAGCTGTGGGGGCTGGGACGACCGCGAGGAATGACTTCATCAGGCCCCCAGTGGGTGCGGGTGTCAGCGGGTGTGATTGCTCACACCCTCCCTGGCAGCCAGGGTCCTGGGTTCACCGACCCTAGGTCCTTCTGCCCTGAAGCAGGGGACTGGGGGGGAGGAGCCCCTGTTCCTTCTGAGTTGAGCGGACTCACTTTCCTCTCTTCCTGCAGAAATTAAAAGTGTAACAGTCACGGCCGCAGCGACCACAGCTTCCAAGCAGTTGACCCAGCAGAAGGATCCCAGCAAGGGAGACCTGAACGGGAGTCTGGGACAGAAGCGGGACGGTTTCTGCACTTCTGGCACCCACGGAGCAGGAGACGTCTGGCCAGCCCAGGGCCCTCCCAACCTCGTGGCACCAGAACTGGACGGGCTGGGGGAGGACGAGTCCCATGGCTGCTCGGTGTCCTGGTGTCCTTATGAGGGGAGAGCAGGATGCAGACATGCACTGGGGGACAACCCCGTGAGGACACAGGGAGGGGACGGTCATCCACATGCCAGGAGAGGGGCCTCAGAGCCCCGGGCCCTCAGCCACTGCTGGGGCTGGGAGAAATGAATCCTATAGTTCAGGTGCCCGGTCCATGCGCTTCGTTATGGCAGCCGCAGCTGACCAACATGGGTTTCAGGGTCGCAGAGCCCGTGGAGAACTCGGCACCAGGGATGAATGTCGGCCCACAGCAAGGCACGCGGTCCAGTCTCAGAACAGAGAGAGGGAGAAAATCCTCCCGCCGCTCCCAGAGAGGGCAAGACACAAACAATGAACAAACTCACTTCGTACAAAAGACCAGGAATCAAAGCGTCACAGCCGCAGGACTGGGCCAGAGGACAAACACCCACATCCGCACCCGCAGGCGAGCCCCTTTCCACCCCAGGTCGCCCACGTAGTGTGAGGGCCAAACCAGGGTGCTGGGCCCACACACCCTTCCCGGGGAACCCGCTCTGCCAGGACGACCCCCTCGGAGTCACCAAGAAGACAGAGCCACGCGGAGCCCCGGGGGAGGCTGGCGGGGGTCCCAGAGCGGCCCCAGAGGAGCCTACAGACGTCTGGGCAGCCAGGATCCACCCCCAACAGGGACGGAGGCGCTGGGGGGCCCACCGCGTTCGGATGTCCTGATGTGTTCACACAATGGAGGAGGATTGCACAAAGTGTACCAAAAACTAAGCAAACGACAAAGGAAGACCATTACCAGCTCCCGTGACAGTGCAGTGTTTCTCGAGAGGAGAAATGAGGGGGGCAGACTTGGTGTGTGCGGCCAGCCTTGCGGGGAACAGCACTAACCTTGCCGGTGGGGGGCAGCGGGGCAGGAGGGGTGGGAGGGGTGGGAGGGGCAGGTACGTGGGTGAGGTCACCAGCAGAGGCCGACTGAGAAAACCAAGAAGCACGGAGCGAGGCCACTTAAAGATATGGAGGGAAAATGCGGGATGGTCGGGGGGGGTGGTGAGGGTCCCTGCCTCTGGGGATGGGAGGCAGGGAGGGGCAGCGCCAGGCTGGTGGGCTCGGGGCTGGTCTGGCAGAGCCCACAGGTTGGGGACATCTGACGGCTCGCTCGCGTGTGTGTGACCTGTGTCCTGGGACCGCCATAGCAAAGGACCACACACGGATCTGCCCTCTCCCGGTTCCAGAGGCCAGGAGGCCTAAATTTAGGTGTGGGAGGGCCGGACGCCCCCAGAAGCTCCGGGAGGGGGTGTTTCCCGCCTTTCCCAGCTTTGGGGACCCCAGGCCTCCCTGGCTTGTGGCCTCATCACTCCGTCTCTGCCTCAGAATCCACATGGCCTCCCCTCTGTGTGAGTCTCTCCTCTGTCTGCCTCTTATTGTCTTTTTATTTTTAAGTCAGTGAATATTTTTTATTCACTTTTTTTATTGTGTTGTGTGCCTCTTATAAGGACACCTGTCATTGGATTCAGGGACTGTCACCATAGTCTCCTATCTCAAGACCCTTAACCCAGTTACAGCGGCAAAGACCCTGTTCTCGCTGGTTCTGAGGGTCAGGTGTGAACTTCTGAAGGGACAGCATTTGTCCCGTTATAACGATCTCTACCAAAAAAATCAAGTTACGCTGCTCAGATTCCCTGCCCAGCATCCCTGCCAGGAGCCCTGTTTGAATGCCTCTGGAGATGGGAGGCTCACTGCATTCCATCACCAGACAGCTTGGTTGGAAGCCTGTCTTCAGCCGGCTGGCTCTTGGACCACCCCCCGACCCACACAGAGCCCTCTGTGCCCCCCGCCGTCAGCTGGCTCTGCCCGGGGCAGCACGGGAGCCGGGCCAGGCAGGGAGAGGCTCT
Source organism: Enhydra lutris kenyoni (assembly GCF_002288905.1). Taxonomy (NCBI): domain Eukaryota; kingdom Metazoa; phylum Chordata; class Mammalia; order Carnivora; family Mustelidae; genus Enhydra; species Enhydra lutris. Next base: position 2,243,953 of record NW_019154098.1, read on the forward strand.
CAGGAACAACACGGCGGGTTGTCAGGGGCCAGACTGGACGTGGGCCTGCTCTGAGCATGGCTGGGCAAGTCAGGGTGTTGTTTGGGCGGGAGTGCTCACAGTGGGTGAGGACGGCCAAGCCCCTTGGAGCCAGAGCTTCCTGGGGGACCCGAGGCAGATGGGGCCGCCTGTACTGCGTCTGCTGAACTCTGGGGCTGTCCCTTCCGGCAGGCCGGCACCACACCCTCCTTCAAATCCCAAACTCATTTCCTGAAGAAACGTCGAGGTCATCGGGTTGTCTCTGCCACCGGCCCTTTGCAAAGGCTGTTTCCTCCACTGGGACCATGCCCAGAGCCTTCTGGACGGCTCCTTCCTCACCAGGAAACCCAGTCCTCGGAGGGACCTTGGATGGCTGCCCTGTGGGCCGCTCAACACACACACACTTGCACACTCACACACAGTCTCACACCCATGCCGCGTCCTCTGTGCTTTTCTTCACAGCCCTGCCACCGTGTGCGCTTGTCAGCCTCACCTCTGCCCGCCCTGGGGAACGGACTGGCCCCTCGTTAGTGCTCCACGCGCACCTGTTGAGGTGTTCCCTCGAGCTTTGGGGAACTCGGGCCCAGAGAGGGTTGATGTGGGCAGGGCCACACAGCAGCCATGGCAGGGCCCACACTGAGGCCAGTCTCTGCCTCCCCCTGTTCCCTGGGTGGGGCAGTGCTGGAATGTTCCAGGTCTGCTGCCCAGCGCAGCAAAACTAGCCACACGTGGCTACCCAGCACCAGCAGCGTGGTCTGTGCCTCAGAAGAAGGGAATTTTTAGGTTCCATGGAATTTTTACTCATTTAGACTTGAATTTCAAGAGCTGCACATGGCTGAAGGCTGCTGTGTGGACGGCGCCGGTCTGGGAGGGCTCTGTGACCTCTTTCCCGGGTGCCTCTCCCACCGGCCACGTCCTCTGTCCTGCTCAGCTTCCTCGTCCCACGTGGGGCCCTGTCCTCACCAGCCGGCCCTCTGCCCGGAGCTGCTCACCTCAGTGGAGACAGTGACTCTGCTCTTCTGCCCATTCCGGCCCCGCCCCCGTCACCTGCCCGGGACGCCCTCCCCAGGCACCCCTAACACTTGCTCTACCTCCGCACCGGGTCATCGCCCCAGCGATGTTCCAAGCTGAAGAGACCTGAGGTGTAGCCGAGGCCCCGGGTTCCCGTGCTCTCACCGCGCCCCCCTCAACACTCAGCCGGTGCGCAACAGGGCATTGTAGGTGAGGGAACGAGGGACTCGGTGCACCGGCCAGTGGGCGAGTGCTCAGGAGGTGGCGGGACTGCCCGCAGACAGGTGAGAAGCAGGTCCCACCTGAACCGTACGGTTTCTGAAGGACGGAAGGGTGGAGAGTTCTGGGGAAGCCACCTCGGACGCGCGAGGAGGAGGACACAGCCTCAGAAGCACCAGGAGGACGGGAGCACGCGGTTGGGGCAGCTGAGGCTGGCCTGTGCGGCTGCCCGAGAGACGCAGAGAGGGCCCGTGTCGCCCGCAGATAGGTCACCACCTGGAGCTCGCGCAAGCTGTGGGAAGAGGGGCCTGGAGTCGGGGGACGGGCTGTGGGAAGAGGGGCCTGGAGTCGGGGGGACGGGCTGTGGGAAGAGGGGCCTGGAGTCGGGGGGACGGGCTGTGGGAAGAGGGGCCTGGAGTCGGGGGGA
>NW_019154098.1:2245637-2287492 GCF_002288905.1 Enhydra lutris kenyoni
TGGGCAGGTGGGAACCAGCCCTTCAACGTGTGAAGAACAGAGCCGTGTGGTAGGTGCGGGCTGGTCTGGATCCATCGGGACTGGGAGGGAGCTGGAGCAGCGGAGGCGGGGCCGGCCCTCGGCTCCTCCCCAGCTCAGCCACATCGGGGGCACCGGGAGCCGTGGCCTGGGAGATGGGAGGACACTCAGCAGTGAACTGGCTGAGCAGCCGTCTTCCAGTGAGGGGGGAGCCCTCACGGTTACAAATAACAGAAGACACAGCGAGGGGAAAAGGGATTCTTTTGGGTTCATAAAGGTGAAAAGTTAGGTCAAAAATAAACTCTAACATGAAAATCCATGTTCTCTTCCAAGAAGTCAAGAACTACGCATCAAATGCTTTAGGTAACTATAGATTCAGCCCAGTGTTTCCTTTTTATTTTTCCAGCTGAGACAGTAGTTGAGGGGGAATAGGCTTTTGCACAGAGACGCTGATCACGGCATTTTATATGACTTGGAGACACTGGAGATCACACGGCTGCTCGGCCACGAGGGAAAACAAGACTCGTCTTCACCAGAAACAAGAATCCCTACCAAGTACACAGAGGGCCTTCCCGACGGCTCGGAAACCACCCGGACTGCTGATGGAAGATGCGGGTGGGGGCACTCGCTCCCGGCACGCCGTCAGCAAGAGCCTCCGCAGAAAAGAAAAGGCTGGAAAGGGTCCCCTAACATGACCCCAGGAGGCGTACCCCACCGGCAGACGTCCTTCCTACAGTGTCGCCGAGTGCACGTGCCGCGGGGCCAGGGTGGCCGCCTCAGCTTGCAACGGAAAAAAGAGGACAGGTCGGTTGTTTTCGCCGGTTCCCCAGACCACGTGATTGGACGTCGCGGACAAGAAGCCACGACACAGAGGCACGTGCCATGTGCCTCTTACATCCACGAAGTGCGCAGAGGTTCCTGTGGCTCCCCCCGCCCCTCTCCCGAAAAGAGAAAGAAAAAAGAAAAAAAAAAAACAGACGAGAAGGTAAAGATCCTCACAAGGAACGGAATGAAACCGTGTCTGAAATGACGTTTTCTACCTCTGTTCTGGCCTGTGGCCCTCTGTGCTGGAAGGTCAGCCGCGGGGCCAGGAACTCCTGCCTGTTCCCCACCACGTCCCCAGCGCCTAGAACACAGCCTGGCACACGCTTGCACACACGCTTGCACACACGCTTGCACACATGCTTGCACGCCCCCACAGGTCACGTGGGCCGGGCTGAGCTTCTCCGTGCACAGGTGACTCACACCAACGTGCAGATAGCCCTAAAGGTCGGGATTCCTGGGCTCCCTCTGGCTCATGCGTCCCCGCACGTCCTGGATCCACGTTTGGGAACATTCGTCTCTGAAGCAGCCACCCAGCCTTTGAGTGTGGATTCTCGTGAAGATCCGCAGCTTGGGGCAGAAGTGGGATCCCTACGGGACTGTCCCTCGGTCTGCTCAATGAGCAGCGGCTCCTGCACTGGCCTGTCCCTCCCCTCCCAGGGTCTCTGGGAGTGGCACATCTCAAAGGGAGGTGAGGGCAGGACGGGGAGGGAGAGGACGGCTTCTCCCCACATACCTGGGGAGTGTGCTTGCTGCCGGCCTCTGCCTCATGGAGTCACTGCCCTCCAGACTCCGGCCACTGTGCTCACCTGGGCTACTGGGTGCTGGCTCCCCCCACCCCTCGCTGCTCTCTGCACCAGACCTGCACTCTGCTCTGCAGTCCAGGGTCAGGTCGGCCTCCTAGAAAGCTGTTGGCACTGACACAGTTCCCGAATCTTGGTCACTTGTCCTTGGGGTGACACGCCTGGGGCACAGGGTGTTGTGCCTCCAGCAAGATCGTCCTTGGGTTTATTCCTCAGTCCACAGGGCACACCCACGCCGGGAGCTTCCGGGCACCTCATGTCGTGCCAGTCCTGCCGAGGGCCAGCTCTCTTCTCCCTCCTCACAGACGCTTTCATCTCGGGGCTCCTCTGTGACACAACCCGTCCCCTGCCCGTCTGAAATCTTAATGTACATGAACACTGTTCCATACAGAGTCCAACATTCTGCCATCGGACACCTGGGCCCTAGACAAAAAGGGGCCGGCCCCTCCTGTTAGACCCAAACCCCCTGGAGGTGGTGGGGGTTGTCAGCCCAGGGTGCGCATGGAGACTTCTAGAGCGTCTCTGTCCCTCACGCACGAGTCCTCCTTGGCTCCGCGACTGGACCCCACGGCAGCCCTGAAGTCTGTACCTTGTCTCGGTTGGGTTCTCAGACCCTAAGATCGCAGCGATTCATCAGGACTTGTTTCCAGGAAGCCCAACAGAAGCACTCACAGGGACAGTCCAGGGACAGGGACACACTAGAGTGTAAAACCAGGCCAGTTCTCAGGGAGCGGCGCCAGAGTCACTGTCCCCACCGTGCACCTGTTCCCGTAGCTGGGCAGGTTCCGGGAGCCTGGGGACAGGGCACAGGTGCGGCTATCGGGAGCCTGCATCCCAGAACACAGAGCGCAGGAGGACCGCAGCTGCCGCCCTCCGAGAGGAAGGACCTCATCCCCTCACCTCTGCCTAGGGGTGTCAGCTTTTATGAATGAAAACACAAGACGCACAGGTCAGTCTGAACTTCAGAAACACCGAACACATTCCTATCACATAAGTATATCCCATGTAATATCTGGGACATACTTATACTTTTTAAAGCATCCAGACGTATCTGAAACTCAAAATTAATGGGGCAGCTTGTATTTTATCTGGAAACCCCAGCCCTACCCTCCAGTCCAGGTCTCTGCTGTCTGAGTCCCAAGAGGGTCAAGGTCTTATGGGGCTGGGGATGGTGTGATATGGGGGGTTCTCAGCAGAAGAGGCATTTGGAGCCAACGTGGAGAAGAAAGCGTCTCAGGGAAATCTGGAGTGTTGCCCTCAGGGGCCCTGGGGGTCGGGGCAGAGGGAGCAGGGACCTCCCTGCCCCATCTGCAGACTTTGGCGTCTAAGATTTATTTAGGGATGGAGATCTGGCTGCTTCCAGGACGGTCCTGAGAGTGAGGTCATGGCAGGTGCCGTGAGAGTCCTCCGATACCACTCGGGGGACTTCCCCTGACCATTGCTGGGAAGGGGCGGGACTCCGGGCCCAGACCAGGTGAGGGTGGGGCCACCCGTGGGTCAGCCCCACGGGGTGCCGAGGGTCAGGAGCCCACCAGACAGGCGAGTATCCACATCCATGCTGGGGAGGCTGGCCACACCCCTGCACCGGGGTGCCAGGAGGGGACACGGAGCAGGAAGCCTGGCCAGGAGGGGGGTCTGGCTCACACTCAGGAGGCAGCCGGGCTCCGGGCTGACAGGGGCAAGGAGGAACTATGGGTCCCCTTGGGGCCAGTACGAGCTCTGAATCTCGCAGGGACGTCCCGCAAAGGGCGGTGGGCCTGGCCATGTGCCCCAGGTTCTCTGCAGCTGATTTTCTTTTCCCTCTTTTTTCCTCCTTCCAACAACCAGCTGTTGAAGAGGCTGGTTTTAAGAAAAGGAGGCCGACATCCGGCTGCAGGGCACCCACCAGAGGCTGTGTCCATGTAGGGAGGGGGAGAGACAGGCAGGGGGAGGCAGGGGGACAGCAGGGACAGAGCTGTGGGGAGGGGTGCAGATATCGGGAGGGGAGGGCGCTCAGGGCTGGCTGTGGGCCGGGTGACACTGCTGCTCCTCCCTTAGGGACACAGAGCTGGTCCCCCACCGTCTGGCTGGGTTGGATTTGGCTCCTCCTGCTTGTGTCCATCACTGGCTCAGGGAAAGCTCGGGGAAAGCCAGCTGCCACCTCGTGAGGACACTCAAGCAGGTCTAGGGAGAGGTCTCCTGCTGCAGCCGGTGGGGAGGGGGCTGCAGCCACCTGGGAAGCTGGACTTGGACCCTGTCAAGCCCTTGGATGGCAGCAGCCCTGGCGTGTGAAATGGTCTTTGAATCAGGAATGATGCTGGAACCGAGAAGTAAAACCACGATCCTGAGGCCGGGAAAGGTGGGGTCAGAGGTGGGAACCCCCACCCTGACACTGGTGACTGGAGTCATGATTCCAAGAGTGTCGCAAAGTCACAGACTGTCCAGCAGGGACAGACGGTCCAGCCTGACCCTCATTCACACACAGGGAGACTGGGGTCCGGAAGCTCACTTGCTCAGCCCACCTCACTGGCCACGCAGAACGGGGGCAGATCAAAGCCCCAGGCCTGTCCCCTATCCTCGGCCCCACCAAGGCTTTGGGGCTGGAAGACTCACGACTTCGGCAGCGCCTCGCTGAGGCAGGGACCGTGAGGGGGCGGAGCTGTGGGTTAGGAAGCTTACAGCCTGATCCCCGGGAGACAGCTCCGGGAGTGGATAAACCCAGGGGCAGGGAGGGGGAGAGACCCCAGGAGAGGCTTCACCCGTCAGAGGAAGGACCACACGCTTCCTGAGCAAACAGGGTTGATGCCCCAAGAGTGGGACCTGCCACCAGGATTGGGAGGAAGAGGGGACACAGTCTGTGCTGGGGACAGTCCCCTACATGTGTCCTCCAGGCCAGGGAGGACATGATGCTCAGAGGGGAGACTCGTGCCGAGGCTGCATCCTGGATGCCCCCTGGGGAGAACAGGGTGGGGGGGTCACAGGGACTCTGGGGACTCTGGACGAGGTGCAGGGGGAAGCACTCCCTCACGACACCTGTACCAACTGTCCCAGTCCCGCACCGCAGGGACAAGGACAGAGTGAGGCCAGGATGCTACCACTGGCCAAACCCAGGGGCAGTCCCCGGCACACACAACAGGTGCGTGGCCATCGTGTTCACACTGGTCTTCCGGAGACTGGCCTGGACAGTGGGCAGGGGGCGTGGGGGCCTTGCTTGGCCTCGAACCCGCACCCACCATAGGGCCTGAAGCCTGCCTGCCCCGGGGAGTGTGTGTCCAATGGTGAATGAAAGGACACGGGAGTGGATGAGTGAGCGAGTGAGTGGGCGATTCCGGAGTCCACCCCTCTGCCGCCCAGTGGCCTGTTCCCAGCTCTTCGATTTCCAGAACCGAGGACACGCGCCTGCTCCTGTTCCCAGCCCCCAGCCCTGGCAGGCTACTGCATGCGCGGGGCCACGGGACCCTCTGCCCTGCCCCTGGCCCAGCCTCTTGAGGGGCCGGCTCTCGGCACAGGCAAGGGAGCGGCTGTGGACGCTCCCTCCCTCGTCGTTCTGCTAGTTTCTGGAAGGCCAACGCCTCCGCGGCCCCGCCCCCCACCCCTTATCTGCAGCTGTGCGAATCTGTAAGTGGATTTGCCCAGGGGAGGAGCCGGTTGGCCGGATTAATTCTCTGCTTTCACAGCGTGGGGAAGGTGATGCCCTGGCCGGTGTCACCGTTTCTCTCTCCCCTAATTAACCAGAAAGGGAGGCCTGCAGGGCGGGGTGGGCGGGGAGAGGATGAGGAGTTGGAGGCGTCTGCCTGCAGAGGCCTGGCAGTTCGAGGCTTTCCATTCAGTATTTAAAAGCGTCCCTGGCGTCTGCTGCGCAGAGATAGGAGCGGCGCAGGGAAAGGCAATCTCGGAGGGCGCCAGGAAGCTCCCGCCAGGCCCGAAGCTGGGACTGGAGCGGGACTCACGGCCCCTCCACGGCTGGCCTTCCCCCCACGGGCACGGGGCACGAGCGAGGCTGCAGGATGGCGGGGCCCCACGCAGGGGGTCTGCTGGCGGGGGCTGCGTCCGGGTCATCCTTCAGGGTCTCCTGCAACCCTGTGAGGTTCACAGCCAGGGAGACAGTCAGGGCCTTGCTCCCCCTGCTGCAGGGGACTGCGAGGGGTCTTGGGGCCCCAAGGCTGGGCCCCGTTGGCCAGAGCGGCCATAGCTCCTTGCGAGGGATGCTGGGACGTGCCTGGGGGAGGGACGAGCGGAGCCCCCTCGCACAGACCCTGTGACTGGAACCTCCTCTGGGGAGCTGGCCGGGCGGGGGAAGCCAGCAGCGCCCCTCGGACCAGTTTCTCAGTCCCCTGGCTGCCCTGCTCATGTGGGGGTGGCGAGGGCCTGGGAGAGCGGGGACTTCTGGGGTGAGCAGGCCGCCCCCCGTGGCGTTTCCAGGGTTCCTGCCGGCACGTGGCACTGTGCGTCACAGCCTCTGGCTTGCGTCGATTGGGGCCTTCGTGCAGCTCTGGACACTCCCCTGCTCACGGGTGGCCCGCACGCAGGCGGGTGGTTCTGAGTCGGCCCAGTCCCCCTTTACCCGGGTCCCACCTGCTCTGTGGCAGCTGCGGGTCCACCGGGCCCCCAGGGAGGTCAGCTGGTGGGGTGCCTCCAGCCACCTGTGAGCCCTCCCAGCGCCCACCCCCGCCGCCACCCCCAGCTCCTGCTTGGCCTTCGTTCGCACTGGATCTCTCTGTGGACCGGACCCTGGGCCTTGGCCTGGGAGAGGTGCCCTTCTGCCTGCTGTCCTCCTGCCGCTGTCCTCACACAGCACAGACCTCACTGCCCAGGGGCTCCCACAGCCTGCGTGGTAAGCCAGAGATCACGTGGCCTGAGAAGCCGGGAGTGACCCAGGGCCCCGACGGGCTCTGGCCTCTCCTACCCCCACCATGCAGCTGTGCTCTCCCAGGGCTGCCCCCTCAGCACAGGTGTGCCTCCACCAGAACGCGGACCCGCTCTGCCCTCTCGGCCCTCACTGCCCTGACCTTGCTGAGTCGAGTCGCAGAACTGTCCCTTCCCTGAAATGTCACTGAGTGCTTTTGTCCACCTCCCAGCCCTGCATCCCGGGTCCCAAAGGGGCGTCCCCGGACTTGCAGCTGGCCCACTGAGGCACCTCGAGGCATACAGTCTGGCTCTAGGACACAGCTGTCCGAGGGACGAGCAAACAGATGAGTGAGAGGGTGAATGAATGAATGAATGTTCTCAACCCTCCGGAACCCACTCTTCCCAAAGCCGCACCGCCGTCTCCTTAGGAAGCCCCAGGCCAGGCCACTGGGGCTGCCGCAGAGGCCACGGGGGAAGGACCCAAGCCCTTGCCCTGCAGCAGACACTTGCCTGAGGCCAGCCCAGCGTGAGCATCGTCATTTGGGGAAGGAGACAAGAATCCCATTTGTCATGGGACAGCATCCCGTAAGTGGGGACACAAGTCCAGGCCCGGGGGCCTTTCTCCTCTGTGGGGCGGCATGGCTGGGGCAGGGGTCCGGCCTGGATCCCAGAAAGCCCCAGGCCCCCCGCCCCTCTTGCAGAAACCTCCAGGAGGCCGGGTAACCACGGTAACAGCCACCTGTGCCGGGGAATTCCCAGGGGGCAGCACAGAGCAGGGCCTGGTGGCAGAGCGGCCCGAGTCCTGGCCTGCCGCCCAAATGCCAAACGCTTATTAATCTCACAGCGAGGCTCTCTGAAGTTATTACCCTCGCCTCCCTCTGCCTCCTTTGTCTAGGACGTAATTGTCTGGGCCTACCTCTCCAATTCTGTAATTAATTGCTTTGGGGAAGGCAGCTCGCTGCTTAACTCCTTCTCTTCTGCCTCTTACCAACAGGAGGCGGGCGGTGCCACAGGGCCTCTGCACGTTCCCTGGACGGGGGTCAGGACCTCAGGCGCCAGGCCCCGCCCAGCCACGTGCTGCCAACCATGTCCCCGTTTCTCAAAAGCAGATAAAGCCCCGTGCCCTGCCAAAATGGTTAATTCATCTGTTCTGGTTAATTCAGCTCCAACCCCCTTGACAAGGATTAGACGCATCCACGCGCATCTACCAGGCTCACGGGCTTGTAGCAGACCCACTACGGAGAGGAAGGAATCATGGAGCGCGGGCAGGGCCGGGCATGTCTGCAGGTGCAGGCCTGGCGGTGCAGGCCTGGCGGGGCAGCCCCGGAGCCGGGCGGGCAGGGCTCTCGGGGGGGGCGCCTCGGAGAAAGCAGACCTCGGGGGACCTCGGCGGCAGCACACAACCATGAATCCGACAGGTGGCGTGGGCCCCGTGGTGACTCTATGCCAGGCCCTGCCTGACACCGTGTCGGACGCCGTGGCCAGCGCCGCGATGGGCCTCCCGCGCCCGGTGCCGAGGAGGCGGCATACACACGGACGGCCCAAAGGAGGGGCCGCGGGAGGCCTTTCTCCCGCGCCAGTCCCAGGGCTGCTCACCCCTGGAAGGCAGGTTCCCTACAACGGCTTCTCTGAGAGGGCGTCTTTGCCCCGAATCACACGGAGCTTCCCTCTGAGCTGGAAAGTAGCTACCGTGTCCTTTTGTCTCCAGAACTGGAGGGCTGAGCAAGGAGGCTGAGATCCCCCTCGTAGGAGTGAGAATATAGAGGCCGGGGGCAGCCCACGCTTCCCCGGGTTGGGGGGAGGCCAGAGCGCAGCGCGCAGCCAGGACCAGGGCTCCCGCCTCGCTGGAGGGCGACGCCCTGGGTCTCTCCGGTCTTGGGAGCCAAGAGCCAACCTGCCCTGCTCTCTCAGGGCTGGGATGTGAGGCCCTCGTCTCCGACGCAGAAACTGAGGGGGAAAGAAACTCAGCAATTGAAACAAATACTACTTTAAGGCAATATTTAAAAAACAATGCAAAAAAATCCAAGGTGAATAAAAGTTTAAAGTTTAAATAAATAAAGTTTAAATAAATATAGATTGGGTTCCCATGTAGCTGGGACCCAGAGAGTCAAACGCAAAATGCTCAGCAAATGCAGATAAACAACCTCTTGATGCAACATCTTTTTGTTGTTGTTTAAAGATTTTATTTATTTATTTGACAGACAGAGATCACACATAGGCAGAGAGGCAGGCAGAGAGAGAGGAGGGAGCAGGCTCCCCACAAAGCAGAGAGCCCGATGTGGGGCTCAATCCCAGGACCCTGGGATCATGACCTGAGCCGAAGGCAGAGGCTTAACCCACTGAGCCACCCAGGAGCCCCTTGATGCAACATTTTACAACAAAAACTCACAGTACCGAACCTGTGGGGAAGTAAATATCTGCATTTCTAAACAAGGACCACGCACGGCCCCTCCCTCTGACCCCCGCCCGGTTGGATGCTGCGCTGATTTAAAATGGCGTTTCGCTCCATGGGGATAGTTCTGCATGTATTTTGATTTTTTAACAAACAGAACATTAAGAAGGCATTTATCTCAGTTGGTGAGTGTCTGGTCTTCACAGTAGCTCCGGTCCTGCACCCGCTCCCGCCCTCCCCCACAGCCTAGCCCAGAGACGGAGACCCAGGGCGGGGACTCAGGGACAGTGTTCCTCCAGGTGCCTTCCCCCTCGCAGGAGCCCTGTGCCCGCCTCCACCACCCCCTGTCCACCTGGGCCAGGGGAGCAGCTCCTGGAGCAGGCAGGAGCCAGGCTGAGCGGGAGGAGTCCGGGAGCCATCCTGGGGCCAAGGTGGCCCCGGGCAGATGCAGCCCTGGTGCCGCCTCAGGTTTGCCTAACACTCCTGCCGCCCTGTCCCAGCCGAGGGCCCTCGCTCGGGGAGGCGGCAGCAGGTGCAGGGACTAGGACAGACAGTCCAGCCTGGCGGACTGCTCGGGCCCTGGAGAGAAGTGTGGCCCATCAGATGGAGAGCGACGGGATACGGGGCTGGCTCAGGAGCCCAGGCCGAAGGCCCACCTGCCCTGAAGGCGGGTGGTGCTGGGGAGGACGAGGCAGAGAAGACTGTTTTCAGTCCCCGGTTCAGGTGACCTTGAACGGACACTGCCTGGCTCCAGCCCTGTCTCCTCACCTAGGCCACGCGGGTCACCTTGGAGACAAGGTCGCCTGTTTGGTGGTCCCTGACACTGTGTGCCTCAAGGGTTGGGAGGGGCAGGGAGCTGGAAGCCTCTACTTCCCTCACCTGAGGAATGGGGTGAGGACAGCAAGGCTTCTCAGGGTTGGCGGCTCACGTCAGCAGGGGCGGTCTGAGGACGCTTGCCCTCCTGGGATCAGTGTCATGATCCCGCGGCCTCGCTGCCACGGGCACGAGACGCGGCGGTGGGCCTGTGCGCACGGGGGTGACCAGCAGACACCACAGGGATGCTAGTTTCCCGGTTGCTCATTTCCAGCCTGCGAGCAGCCCCTCCCTCCGTGGCTGGGCGAGGTGGGGGATGGGGGGGCAGGTGGCCTTGAATCGTGGCCACGCTTTCCCCACGTCCCCCCCAGCCCAGAGCCTGCAGCGCGATTGGTCTTACAGCTATCGTAAGTTAATAATAAATGAATTTCTGTGGTCTTTGTGCTGACACCAAGCTCTACGTGTGGGTCCGCGGCAATAATATATTGCAACCACGGACAACACAGCCTGAGTGACAGCTCGGCAGGACAGCGTGCTCGGGAGCCGGCGAGCCCCGTGGGCCCCTTGGCTGGTGGGGGGAGGGGCAGGAGAGGTGCTGGGTGTCCAGGGGCTCCCGTCCGGCCCTGCCTCGGATGGCCGTGATCCCGGGCCACCCCACCCCGCAGGGAGCCCGAGCCTCCTTCTCTGTACAACACAAGGGTTAAGACAACTGAGGAACGAGCAAAGGCTGAGGCCGACACCCGCTGCTGGGAGTCCCTGCACGGCCGGTGAACACTGAAACGTCTGACAGCGTTTGTCGGCCCGAGGAGCACAGGGCAGATGGCACAGGCGCACCTGTCGGACGGAGCCCTGAGAGGAGCGCTGCCCGGCGTGGGGGCGGGGCTCCCGACCCAGCTCCAGCCCTGTGGAGACCCTCCTGGGGCCTGGAGGAGGAGGATCCACTTTCGCCATCGGGCCACACCACCAGGGGCCCCCAACCTCCAAGCACCCGACGGACGCCAAGCGGCAACGTAGGGCACTAGGAGGTCGGCGGGAGGGGACGCCCGAGCACGGGGCTGGGTGCCGGGCAGGGGTGGCGTGGAAGAGCAGCCGGGATCGTCCACCACAGCAGGGGAAGGTCCCTGAAGCAGCATCAACTGGAAACAGCCAGAGACTAAGAAGATTGGAAAACAGAAGCTGCATGAACAGTGGGACATTTTGGGAGACACTCCCATGTGACAAGTGCATCAGAGGTGGTGCCCAGGGGAAGGTGTGGGGTGGGAACCAGTTTTGGGGTCCTCCAGCCTGGTCTGGCAAGGCCCGGGGGCAGGGTGTGCCAAGAGGGGAGCCCGGACAGCGGTCCCTCACGGTCTCGACGGGGTCCCCCTGCACCGTCCATCCCTGTGTGCCGCTCGCCTGGGCCGGCAGGTGGGATTCAAACCTGGGACTTGTCTCTGTCGGAAGTAAGAGGAGAGTGCCCAGAGAGCAGGCAGCCCCACTGCCCAGTCAGGGCCTTAGGGAGAAGCTCGCCCACCACAGGCCGCCAAGGACCACGGTTTTACGCGTGTAGTGGAGATGTCTGTGTGGCCAGCCGCAGTGCCCAACGGGAGCGAGGGCGCAGGGGCGGAGACGCCAGCAGCCAACCTGAGCAGCAGCCCTCACCCCCTCCTCTTCCACATCCTTACACTGGGCTCCTTTGGCCTCCAGAACAAACTCCAAGGCCTCAGGGCCCCCCCCACCGTGTGTCACCTGACCTGGCCCTGCTGTCCCCAAGGTGTCCAGTGTCCCGCCCCCAGGCAATTGCACCTGGAACCTTTCCTCCCAGGAAACCCCTTGCCCTGCTCTGTTCCGTCCACTCTGGGCTCGGCCCCAGGCAACTGCCACCTCCTCCAGGAGGCACCCCAGGCTCCTGGCTAGAGGTCTGGTCTTCGGGGGGACCCCAGGTACTGGGCTGTCACAGGCTGGCCTCTGTCACCCTCCCCCATCCGGCCTCCTTCGTCCCTTCCAGAGACAACCGGCAGCAGGAGGTAGATGTTTATCACACGCTGGCACTGTCTACTGTCACTGCATTTTTATGTTCCCATAAACAGTGCACGAGGCTGTTCAGTGCGATTTCACACGTCACATAAAGAGCGAGTGAGGCGGCGCTCAGCTCTCGTGTCGGAGACCCAAGCCCGCGGACCAGGTGGCTCCGGTTCCAAGGCTAAGCACCCCACCCCAGGCCTTCTCTTGACCAGGCAGTCATGGGCACACCCTCCACTCACGGCCGGGCGCACGTGCCTCCGTGTGTGTTGTGGGGAATGTTCTAGAAGCAGCACGGCTGGGCGTAGGCCGTGAGCGGCTTCCCCAGGAGCCTTGCTCTCCGCGTGGCGGTGCCAGGGCCCTCACACGGCAGCGGCTCAGAGGCCCCGGCCCCGTGCCTGGATCTCCGCTGCGGGCGCACTCCTCGCGGCTGCGGCCGGTGTGCAGGGTTGGTCTCGGGGTCGCAGGCTGTTCCCCAAGGAAGAGCGACACTGAGCGTCCTCCGTGTACTCATTCACCACTCTGCTTCCTCTCTTGGGAAATGACTCCTTAACTCCGTGTCCATTTTCCCGTGAGGATCGTCTGCCTTTTTCTTGCAGGGGTCCTGTAGGTCCCAGATACTCTGGATTATCGGTGTCGAGACCCCTGCCCTGCGGGCAAGCGGCCGACGCGGGATCCCTCGGTGTCCACCCACCTTCACGCAGCACACTCATGTGGAGGTGCCCCCTCGCTCGAGTCGGGACTTCCTTCCTCCTTGCGGCTGCGCTGCACTCCACCACCGTGGGACCAGCCACTGCGCTCTGCCACACTGGGACCAGCCACTGCGCTCCGCCATGGCGGGACCAGCCACTGCGCTCAGCCACCCAGAGGCACCGGCAGACGTCGGGTGTTCCGTGTTTGCGTCTTTGATCAACCAGTTTGCTGTGAACATTCACGAGCAAGTCTTGGCTTAGATGCAGGCTTCTTTTCCCCAGGGGGTAGAGTGCTGGATCCCGCGGTGGGGCTACGTTTAACCTCGAACAGACCGTCCAACTGCTCTTCCCGAGGGGCTGTCCCCTCATGTGTCCCCAGCCACAGCCCTTGAGGGTCAGCTGACCCCCGTCCTCACCAGCGCTTGATGGGATGGTTTTTTGGCTGTAACCGTTCCAGCAGGTGCAGGCGGAGACCTCACTGGGACTCGCGTGTGTGTCTTGCTTTGCCACCGACTTAAGCTGGCCGCCTGTCTTCAGATCTGCCGCCAGGGCTGTACTGGGCCGTGCGTTTTTCTCTCCTTGAGCACGGCGAGTTCTCTGCGCATTCTGGACAGGAATCCTCTCTCTGGTACACGACGCACAGGTAATTTCTCTTGTGGCTCGTGCTCTCGTCCAGTCCGCAGCGTCTTCCAGGGAGTGGACATTCAGAATCTTGATGGAGTTTGTTACGTTTTTGGTGTTCAGGCTGAGACATCTCTGCCCGACGGGAGGTCACAAAGGCGGTTCCCATGCTTCTTGTAGGAGCTGTCAATGTTTCCTTCAGATTTAGGCTCATGATCCATTTTGAATCAATGTTTTAAAAAAGATTTTATTTAGCTTTGAGAAAGAGAGCACAAATGGGGGAGGGGCCGAGGGACCGGGACGGGGAGAGAGTCTCAGGCAGACTCTGCACTGAGCATGGAGCCCCACGCGGGGCTCAGTTCCATGACCCTGAGATCACCACCCAAGCCAAAACCCAGACGCCCCAGTTTCAAATTAATTTTTATGGACAAAGAACAGACTGATTTTCTTTCTCCCTTTTGACATCTGGATGCCTAAGTATTCCAGCACCGTTTGTCGAAAAGACCATCCTGTCCTCCAAACTGCTGGTGCACCTCGGAGGGAAGCATGGGCCCTGGAACGCGCACGTCTCTCCTGCTCCTTTGGAGGGTTTGTCTGACTTCAGGCCGAACCGCTCCGTCTTACGATGACCAGGTCCCTCTAATCAGTCTTCCTGTGTGGTGGTGCTTTGGCTTACTCTTGGGTCTTCACATTTTCATATGAATTTCAGAATGCATCCGTTTCTTTTTTAAATCACTGCTTCGATTTTGACCAG
This sequence comes from Enhydra lutris kenyoni, assembly GCF_002288905.1. NCBI lineage: Eukaryota > Metazoa > Chordata > Mammalia > Carnivora > Mustelidae > Enhydra > Enhydra lutris. Next base: position 2,259,381 of record NW_019154098.1, read on the forward strand.
GGTCGCACCGCACGTACAGATCGATTCTGAGACAGTGAACGTCTTCGCAGTCCTGGACCTTCTGGCGCGTGAGCAGCGGCGCGTCGCCTCACCCGGTAGGTCCTACATCTCCTTCAGCCGTGTCTCCTGGTTTCCCAGCGTTCGGGTCTCTCGTGTCTCTTAGCAGATTTGCTCCTAAGTGTCTTGTAACTTTGATGCTATTCACACTGGGGTCTTCAAGTCCAGCTTCCTACTCTCCTTGCTCAGACATGGGAACACCACTGTTCTTGTGTACCGATCTTGTTCCCTGTGACAGGGCCGGCTCCGTCATCAGCTAGTGGGGCTTTGCTTTCTGGTGCTTTGTAGATGCCATTAGATTTTCCTACAAAAAAAAAAAAATCATGTTTTCTGTGAATAAAGACAGTTTTGCCTTTTCCTTGCCAGTCTCTGGGACTCTTATTTCTATACTGTGCTTTATTGAACTGACGAAGACTTCACGACAACGTTACATCGAAGTGAGGAGAATAAATATGGTATTGCTCCTCAGCTTAGAAAAAAAAATGCAGCCTTTCATCACTAAGAAAGATGCTAGGTACAAGTTTTTCATAGATGCCTTTTATAACATTGAGGAGTTTCCTTCTATTCCTTATTTGCTGACAGTTTCTAACCGTAAATGGGTGTTGGATTTTGTCAAATACTTTTTTTTTTTTTTCAGTTAAATGCTGTTGGGACAATCATGTAGTTTTTCTTTTCTTAGTCTGTTAATACAGTAAATTAAATTGACTGACTTGCAAATGTTAAGTCAGCCTTGCACTCCTGATGGGTGGTCTCCGTGTGGCCGGGATGTATGATCTTTCTTCCATATTCCTGGATTTGGTTTTGCAAATACACAATTGCATTTAGAACTTACACATCTGTGTACATAAGAGATATTGGCCTGTGGCTTTATTTTTCTTGCCATATCTTTGTCTGGTTTTGGTATCAGGGCAAGGCTGGCCTCACAGAAGGAGCTGGGAAGAGTGTCTTAGTCAGCTCATGCCGCTGTAACAAAATATCACACACTGGGGGGAGGTCTCATAAACAACATTTGCTTCTCACAGTTCTGGAGGCCGGGCACCTAAGGTCAAGCCACCAGCCAGTTTAGTGTCTGGTGAGGACCTGCTTCCTGGTGTATAACTGGTGCCTTCTTACTGTCCTCATGTGGCAGAAGGGGTCTCTATTGAAAGGGCACTAACCTCATTCATGAGGGATCCATCCTCACATTTTAATCATTTCCTAAAGGCCTCACCTCCAAAGGCCATTGCCTTGGGCATGATGCCTTAATATATGAACTTGGAGGGGACACTAATATTCAGTCCATAACAGAAAGTGTTCCCTCCTCTTTAATTTTCTGACAGTTTGCATAGAATTGACATTAGTTCTTCCCCCAGTGTTTGTTAGAATGCACCAGAAAAGCCATCTGAAACTATAGTTTGTTTGCGGGAAAGTGCTTAATCAAAAATTCGATCTCCTTAATAAATGTAGGCTCTTTGTGTCATCTATTTCTTCTTCAGTGAGTTTGTATCTTTCAAGGAATCTGTCCATTTCATCTAAGTTCCCAATTTTATTGGTGAAAATTGGTTTGTGAGTTTCCTTTACTATCAATTTGATGTCTGTAGGATCTGTAGTGATACAGCCTTTAGAATCCTGATATAATTTCTGTCTTACCTCATCCTTTCCTAATGAGTCAGCTTAGAGGTTTATAAATACGATTTATCTTCTCCAAGAACTAGCTTTCGATTTTAGCAATTTTCTCTATTGTTTTCACATTTTCTATTTCATTGCTTTGCAATCTGCTGTTTAGCACTTCATTTCTTCTGCTTACTTTGGGTTTAATCTGCCCTTCTTTTAGGGTGAAATCTGGAGGCCCTGAGTTCTGACCTTTCTTATTTCCCCATGTAGGCAACGATTACTACAAAGTCTTCTAAGTACTGCTATGATGGTGCTCCCAAAATTCTGTGGTGTTGCATCTTCAGATGAATTCTAATTTCCATTTTACTATTTTCTTTCACCCATGCATGCCTTATGAGTGACTTACTTAATTATCCAGTATTTGGAGATATTTCAGATATTTATTATTTACTGTAGTTTAATTCCATTGTGGTCAGAAAACATACTTCATGTGACTTAAATCCTCTTAGATATTTTAATGCCCTGGAATTTAATCTAGTTTGTAAGTGTTTTGTTTTGTTTAAATATTTTATTTATTTGAGAGAGAGAGAGAATGAGGGAGAGTGAGCATGAGAGGGGGAGGGTCAGAGGGAGAAGTAGACCCCCCACCAAGCAGGGAGCCCGATGCAGACTCAAACCCAGGACTTCAAGATCATGACTTCAGCTGAAGGCAATCACTCAACCAACTGAGCCACCCAGGCACCTGTACGTGTTTTTTTTACACACGTTTAGAAATTTTCTTTTACTATTATCTCTCTAGATATTTTTGCTGGTTCCTCCTTCGGAAGACTCCAATTCCATATCTATAGGCCACTGAGGTTGTTCCAAAGCTCACTAAGGGTTTCTTCATATTTTTTAAAATTTATCTTTCTTCTTTCATTTTCATTTTGGACGGTGTCTCTTGCTATGTCTTCAGGCTCACTCATCTTCTCTGCTGCCGTCCAAATCTGTTTTAGCCCCACACAGTGCCTTTATCTCACACACTGAATTTCCATATTTACCAGTTTGATTTGCGTCCTGTTCTTATACCTTTTATGTATCCACTGAAGTTTTCGGTTCCTTTTATTAAAATTTATATATATTAATTAGTTATTCCTACCTAAGTTTTTGAACGCACATATATATTCGTGTTCTGCTTTAATAACACCTAATTCTTACACCGTGTTCTAGACTGACTTTGATTGACTTTGTTTTCTCCTCATTGTAGGTTATATTTTCCCACTTGGCTTCATGCTTGGTAGCTATTTATTGAATTTCAGACACGATAAGTTTTATTTTGTGGGGTGCCAGGTATTTTTATATTCCTATAAATATGTTTCCTCTTTCTTCTGGGATGCAGTGAAGTTACCTAGAAACAGTCAGATATTTTCAGGTCTTGCTTTTAAAGCCATTGGACAGGATGAGAGAAGTCCTCGGTGTATGGCTGATTGTTCCCACACCTGAGGAAAGGCCCTCGTGTGCACTCTACCCAACAGGAGGGCTCCAGCCTGGCTGGTGTGAGTGTTAGGCACGATTTCATCCCATCCAGCTTCAGTTAGTTTCATCACACACACGTGCTCAGTAGTACCTGGCTGAGTGCTCAAGGGGATCCTCTGCAGCCCCCAGACCTCCCACTCTGTGCAGCTTCTCCTCGCTGACCCTCCTCCTGAGAACTCTCTTGGGTTCTTTGTCCCCTTACTCAACTCAGGATCTGCTTGAGTTCCCATCCTCTGCTGTGGCCCAGAGACTCAGGGTTGCAAGCTGGGACAAGGCTAGGGCTCTCCTCATTAGTCTCTCATGTCTCAGGGGTCACTGTGCCTCACTGCCTGATGCCCAATGTAACGAAAGCCATTGTCCGATGTTATTTCTAATTCAGGGCTCGTTTCATGTGGGAGTAAATCCGGTCCCTGTTATTGTGTCTTTGTTGGAAGCGGAAGTCTTCCAGTAGCTTTGAAGACTGCTGGCTAATCCTTTGTATTTTTAATTATCGCAACGATGTGCCTCAAACGAGGCATCTTTATCTGGCTCAGTTTCTCTGAGGGCAATTCTAATCTGAGGACTGATGTGGTTCTTTATTTCTGGAAAATTCTCAGCCATTATCTCTTCAAAGCATGTTTCTCTACTATGTCATCCAGTGGCAGGGCCTCCGTCTCTTCCCCAGCCCTGCTGACTACTCTTTCATTCGTGTCTCTTTGTCTGTGATGTGCTATCGGTGAGCCCCAGCACCCGCAACCGACTCATTACTCCTCTCAGTGTTATGTCCCTTCTGAGGTTTACGGCATCTATGGCATCCAGTTTTGATGACTCTTTCTTTTTTTATATCCAGGATTTTTATTTGGTTATCCATAGCCATTTGATCTTGTTTCTTTCTGGCTTCCCCCCCATAATTTCTTATTCATTGTTAGTAAGAATTCTAACTTCATTAATCTCTGTAAGTAACCTGAACATAAGTCTTCCTCAGACTGTTCTATAAAATTAATTTTATCTGGAGTGAATTCACATTCCTGTTGTTGATATTTTCACTCAATTGTTTTTTGTTTTTTTGTTTTTTTTTAAATAGGGACCAAACTATCATCTTTATTGCTGAGACAGGTTGAGTTGGAGGGTGAAGATGGCTGAGAGCACCGTGGGGCTGCTGGGGCTGCTGTCTGGTCATAAACAGACTCCAGCCCCTGTTACAGGAAGCATGATCCCCCCACCAGGTCACTGGGAAAGAGATACCTTAAGGAGGACCGAGAATGGTCCCAAGAGAAAGGCAAAGAGCATACTCAAGTTATTTTTCCCGATTTCCCAATATCATTCGGGTCTCCCTATCTGAAGGAAGTACCAGGAACGGGGCGGGAAGGTAGCCACATGGTGGAAACCAAACCTCCCGCTCACACCTAGCCCTCTGTGGCTGCCCTCTCTCACACACCAGACACCAAGAACACATCCATGACCCTCCTTCCCACCTCTCCTCAGTCACTGAGTCCCGCAAACCCTCTGCAGTGCCCCCACCTCATTCCCTCTAACTCTTGGGACAGCACAGGATCCCCATCTGTCCTGCCCAGACTCACTCATTCTGGGTCTTAGCTGCCTTTACCAGCATTGCATTCTTTGCACATTTTGGAATTTGCTTTTCAGGCTCATAGAGAGGAGCAGGGTCTTGTTTGCTCATTTTACTTTCCTCTTTTCTTCTTCTCTCACTATCTGAATTTTTAGGCACCCCCCGCAGAACCACAGAACTAGGGTCCTGACAGCAGAGGCTCCTGTCCCTCAGGTCCCCTCCTAGTCTCTGGGGCTGGGCTCCTTGTGGAGTCTTTCTCTGCACCAAATTTGCCTCCCTTAGCCCCCCCGTGGCCCCAGGCAGCTACATTTGGTCATGTTCTGTTTGTTTGCTGCTGCCTTTAACAGGTGAGGAGGCACAGGGAGGAGCAGCCCCGGCTTCAGACCTAGAAGGTGGCTGGATTTGCTATCCCATGGAGACCTTTAGTGCCTTTTACTTGTGGGAGCCGAGCATCCAGCCCCCACTGCCCATTTCTGAACCCTGAGCCCAGTGCCCCTGTAGCTACAGCTCTGCTCACTGCTCTGTTTATTTTCCTGAAAGAGATTTAACTTATTTCTTTAGTCTGCCATGACCAGCCTCTACCCACCTGCACACTCCTCCCTCCCCATTTTCACGGACGCCCACCAGCCCCACCTGTTCCATTCCTTCCCCTATGCTCTGCTCCTTCCAGAGCCCCTCCTCACCTCATGTTGTATAACTCTAGTAGATGTCACCTCTTCCAGGAAGCCCAGGTCCATGTTTCTCCTCAGCAGGTACTGAACTGGCTGTGCACACTTGGGTCACTGTTTGCTTGTCCTCCCTCTCCCCTGCAGGGGGCTGTGCCCTCTTCATGGCTGGGTCTCTGGCCCCAGCACAGAGCAGATGCTTCCTGAATGACATTAGTGAACAAATTCATGCCCAGTCCACATTGCAGGGGCTATCGAGAGGTCCCCAAGACCCCACCCAACACAGCCTCATTTTCAGACTCGGGCTGCCTGCATATGCTCCTTAGCCCACAGACTACATGCACCCCTCCACGTGCCAGCCCCGCACACTTCCCTTCTGTGTGTTTGTCTTTGTTCCTGGAAGGGATCGTTCCAAATGGTGCCCACTGCCCTCCTGCCTGGACAGCCCAGCAGGCTCCTGCGCAGAGTCAGGCCTCAGCTCACCACAGACAGGGAGGCCTCGCCCTCAGAGCGGAAAAGAAGACATGGGTCTCGAATCCAATATGGTAGGGTGGGCGCAGCATACTTGCACGTCGTCCCTCTGCCCATGTGTGTCAGCTCACACACCCCGGGGGGGACACTCACATGCACCACGGACTCTCTCTTGCCAGGAACGAAGTAACACTCCTGTCCTCCAGAGCCTCATGAGATGATGTAAGTAAAAATGGGACAGAGACATTCAGGGAGTGACGGGCAGGTGCTGGAGGGGCCAGGGGCTGGCATGGGCTGATGGCAGGGCACCAGGAGGAGGCCTTGGTGCTGACACCCCAGGGAAGAGGCCCCAAGGCCTGGGGTTAACGGAACAGGCTGAGCAGCGGGAGCACAGAAGCAGGTCAAGGACACAAGTAGGGGCCCAGGTGTGAGAAGAGCCCTCAGGAGTCTGGGGTCCATGTTACGAGTTGCCACCTTGACGTACTGGTGGAAGGAGGCCAAAGAGCCCCCAGAGTTCCAGGGAGACCTGCAGGGAGGCCCTTTTGTGCCAGGCACAGAACTGGGGAGCCACCAGGTGTGGAACCTGAGCCCCACCCCCACGCCCCATCAGAGATGGGAGGAGCAGGAAGGGGCAGGGCCGGGAGGCAGAGTCAGGTCTCACCTGAGACAGGCCCAGAGGCGGGGCAGGCTCAGAGGGCTCGAACGTGGAGGCACAAGGCCACAGGGCAGCCAAGGGAGGCCCAGGGGTGTGCAGAGCAAAGACTCCATCGCCTGAAGACCCTTCCTGGCCAAGCCAGCCCCTTGCTTGCCTCCTGAGATGCAGACACTGCCCGAGGGAAGGGCTGGGGTGCGCGGCAGGGAGGCTGTCCTGTGCTGTTGAGCCCCGATGGTGCACCAGCCCTCGGCACTGCCACGCAGACCCCAGGCTGGGGTCTAATTGCCACCCTCACTGTGATCTCAGAAAAGGCTCCCAGCTTTGCCCGAGATAAAATGAAGGAAGCTTTCTCTTTCCTGCTCTGAATGGCCGGCAGGCAGGAAAGTAGCAATTATACATCAAAGCACCAGCATCCTGCGGCTGTCACGCTGGAGAACTCACTCCCTCACTCAGTCTCCGCATCACCGTTGGCGGCCTCGGGGTCGGCAGTCAGCTCCCGCTCCCCCGCATCTGAGCCAGAGCAGCTAGACTGCTGGACGCAATTCCCCCAGCACCCAGACAGGGAGGAGACAGTGGCTGTGTGTCTGCTCCCTAGGTTGGAGCTGGGGGGGGGGGGAAGCAGCCCCAAGGAGACAGAAGGGGGCTCTGGAGACCCTGGGAGGGTAGAGACGGTGCCCAGGAGCTGTGCTGGGGAGCTGCTGTGAGGTCTGCCTGGGAGCATCTCCCAGACCCAGATAGCAGAGCCCAAGGCCCCTGGAGGAGAGGACTGAAGCATATCCCTGAGCAGCCTCCCACACCACCCCAAAACAAGGAAGCAGCCCCAGGAGGCAGGAGCCCAGGGACAGGAGCCTGTCCATGCCTGGAAGCCTCCTGGCTCCTTCCATCGACACTAGGGCCAGCTCGGGGCTGACTCCCCACACCACTGGGGCTGCCGGGCCCCAAGCAGCAGGACCACACTCTCCGGGGCCCACGGCTCTCTCTGCCCCTCCAACAGCGATTCAGCTTTTGCAGAAGCCGTCTGATAGCGGGCCTGCATCCCTGTCAGACCCTAACGCCGGCCCTAACCCCAACTACAAGACAGGACCAGATCCTGGGTGCCGTGCCCCGAAACCCTGCAAATGCCATCCTTGTAGATGGCTGCCCCATGCCCTCCAGGTCCTCAGGGCTCCCTCCTGGCTGGGGCCTCGCAGGGCTGGCGTGGGCAGGGGCACAAGGACACAGAGGCTGACCCTGGAGCCAGACTGCTCAGTGTGGGTCCCAAGGCCCCACTTTCTAGTTCTGCAGCCCACCGAGCCCCCGCCGCTGTGTGGCAGTCACCCGCACTGGGTAATAACAGAGCATCTCCCCTGTGGGGGAGAGGGTGAAATGAGCCAGTCGGGGAAAGCACGGGCCAACACGGCTGCAGGACCTGGGTCGGGAGTAGGGGAAGACCACGTCTCACAGCAGCTACAGGACCCTGCCCCAGCCATCTCTCTGGGCCTCGGTTTGCCCATTTGTGGATGAGGGCCAGGAAAGCCCATCTCCCCATGCACGTGGGAGGACAGCAGCAGCTCCCAGAGCCAGGGCCCAGCCTAGTGTCCACACAGGATAGACACCGCTAGTTCACAGCTGCAGCCGTCCTGAAGGCTGTCTGCCGGGGAAGGGGGCAGGAGGGACCACCGGAGAAGCAGCTTCCCAGACAGAAAGGGGCTCCTCCTGACCCCAGCAGCCCCCCGACTCCCTGAAGCCCAGAGAGACAGCCCTTTAAACTCTGGGGCTCCTGTCTGTCACATACTACTCACAGGTGACCCTGAGGTCATGCACTCATTGACCCTGAGGATTTGGGGTGGGGAGGACCCCTGCCACCTGCAGGGAGCACTCAGCTGCTGTGTGAGTGCTGGGTCCAGAGCATGGGATCTGGGCACTCAGCTCGGTGGCTGCCCATCTTCCTGGGTCTCACCCGCACCCAGGAGATTGTCCCCTACCACAGACACCAGAGACAGCGTCCCTGGAAGGAAGCTCTCCATCAGCTCCAGGACCCCGTGGCCCTCTACGGCCTGCTAGCTGTTGACCTGGGCAGGCGGCCTGACCTGCCAGAGCTGGACCAGCCAGGAACCATCCAGCTTCTGTGGCTTCAACTTCCCACGTCCACGGGCAGGCTCCTGTCACGTGGACCCTCGTCCTTGCTGAGCATGAGTCTGGCCCCTTGCCACAATCTCTGGAGTTGGACCCCTCGCCCTGGCCCAGAAAGGAGCTTCTATGCTCTATCTCTATGGCGAGCGCGACTGTCTTACCCACATGGCCGGGCAGTGGTGACGTCAGGGTCCACCCAGCCTGGAGCTCCAGAGCCAGACTCATGGCCATCAGCCTGACATGGCACAGAATCAGGGACAGAGCTTGTGGGACCACTGGGCCACCGGACGTATCCCCTGGGGAGACTCTTTTGGTACAGGTCTTCCTGCTGAAGCAAGACAGGGGAGCAGACCCAGGGCCGGGGAGCAGGCGCGGGGGGACGGCACTTGAGACACTGTCCTTCTCATTTTCTCCTGACCTGCCACCCACTCCTTCCTCTGGCCCAGCCTAAGTGTGCCACCCCCAGGATCCCAGGGACGCACCCAGGCTCTGCAGGGCTCCCAAGGCGGGTGTTTGTGTTTTCTCTGTGTGGCCCCAGGGCTGGGCCCAGCCGATGACGGAGAGGTGGTACTGGCAGCTGCGGTAATTTGGATGAAGATGTGGTGGCCTGGTGCACTGACTGTGTGCGGGGCGCTATTCTGGCGTGGGTCATGGTGGCCTACCGTCAGGGGCCACGGTGACAAAGGAGTGGGTGCTGGCATTGACGAAACAGGTAGTGTGACCGCGATGAGCCCATCAAGGCCGGGACCCAGCAGGTATCTGCCAGTCACACCAAGGGGCACTCTGCCCACCGCCCTGTCCACTTGCAGAAGCGCCAGTTCCTGGGGTCCAGGGCAGAGCCCTATCCCCATAAATAAAACCCACGGGGCAGAAGGGGCGCATTCGTTGCAGATTTATCCCTCGGCGTCTCCTGGATTTGAAGATAAACACTGTTAAAAATAGGAATGAGTCAAGAATTTTCATTCCCCTCAAGCAGTCTCCTGGACAGATGGCAAGATCTCTCTGACGGATGGGAGGCCCTCAGCCCCTCCCCACCCCTCGCAGCCCAGCGAGATTCCTCGCTCAGTAGTCCTTCTTTTTTCAGGGTTATTTTTAGTGTTCTTGGAAAGATCTGATTGCAGACATGAAGACCGGGCGGCCCCCAGATTACTGTCTTCGTTCTAGACCCGCCATGTTCCATACGGAAGCTACCGGCCACCCATGGCTCTTCAAATCTCAATTTAAAGGAGACAGAAAGGAGTAAAACTCCAATCCATCCTTCAGTCCCAGGAGCCGCCTTTCAGGAGATCAACAGGCACACGTGGCCGCCGTCGGGGAGGAGCAGAGGGGACATGCCCACCATTGCAGGAAATCCCAGGGCCCTCACCGTGGCAGACGCCCCACCTCAGCCTTCTGCAGGCCGAGAGCGAGCCCTAGCTGTGGGTCCGAGCTGCCCACACTGTCCGGTCAGGCCTTCCAGGCGAGAGGGACAAGGAAAAGCTGGCCTGCATCTGAGGGTGCGTCAGGGCTCTGCCACCTCTCCAGGCCCGCCTCCGCCGGCTAGGCCTCTTCTCCACCGGGTCACCCTCACCAGCAGCCACTGCCCTCCATGGTCTGATGGCCAGAGGAACCGATGTGTCAGCCAAATTGACTAATCCCTTTGCCTTTTAATGGCATTGGTTGTCTTCAGCCCAGCAGAGACGGTGAGGGAGCTGTGCAGCCCTGGCCAGGGTGCTGGACCCCTCTGGGTAAGGGTGGTCACTTCAGGCACCAGCAGGGAGAGGGGAATATTTGGGTGAACTTTCGCCCACTTTCCGGTCAAATCACCGGGGTCTGACTCCAATGCTAGAGCCGCCGCTCGTGTGTCCGTGCCCCAAATACCGCCACGTAGCCGCTGAGCCCCAGGCTCCGTACCAAGTGCCTGGATACAGCAAGGGACACTCGGCCTCCAAACTCAAAAACGCTTTGGGGCAACTGGCTTCCTCCTCTATATTAAAAGTGGAAGGTAACAGACCCTAGCAAAGTGGGCCGACGAGACACACACTGGGGACTGTCATCGGCCATGACAAGAGGGCACAGCCCGGGGCCCCCGCGGGGCAACAGGACTTAACCAGAAGGCCAAGGCCTGTGGTGTGGAGCGCCCAATGTGCCGCCAGGCCTAAGCTGACACAGTCTGTGCGTCGGCCCCCACCCGCCACCACTAGGACGGGGCAAGCTCCTGCTGCGGGCTGGGCCCCGCACCGAGTCTCCCCTGTGCTGAGTCTCCGACACACCCTTCGGACTCACAGACTAATCTGGCATCTCCTCTGAGCACCTCCTAAGGGGGAATGCTGTTCCTGGTGTGCTCGCATGCACTGCTCAGTCAGGTGCCAGGGCACTGTGTCTGTGACTGACCCCCACGTAACAGCCCGGCCCAAAAGTGACTCAGAATCTCCACATCTGATCTCCTCTCGGTTTCTGCGATCCGTGAGGGGTGAGCCTTGGCTGGGTCGCTGGCTCTGGGTCTGGCCACCGTCCAGACAGCCACTAGGGCTGCGGCCACAGAGCCTCAGACTCTTACGTGGTGTTGGCAGGATGTGGTTCCTCGTGAACGTGGACATGGATGTGGGCTCCCCCACAGAGCGGCTGACACACGGCGAACGGCTTCCTCACAGCAAGGGATCAAGAGGGCGAGACGATTCCCAGCCTTTGTACCTAACACGGGGCGCACCGGCTGTCACTCTTGCTGCTTTCCTGTAGAAGTGAGTCATGAGACCCGTCCACACTCAAGAAGAGAGGACCTGGTAAGGACAGGAGAACGCGAACACCAAGGTCAGGAGAACTTTGGCCACACCAGAAGCTGCCATAGATACCGTCTATTCTCATTTTAGACAAGGGAAGCCAGGACCGGAGAGGTCCAGCACCCTGGCCAGGGCTGCACCGCTGGTCACCGCAGCCCTGGGACAGGAGCCCAGGCCAAGGCTATGCATCACCTCTAGAGATCCATGAGGCCTGGATATCCCAGGGCTGTCACTCCTGGAGCACAGATTCCCAGCTTAAAATGAGATGTGACATCTCTTAGTGCACATGGGGCCTGAGTAAAATGGAAAAGATTTCATAAATATGTAAATCACCTGTGTCCTGCTTCCCCAAGGAGGGCAGCTGGGCACCACCTCCTCCCACCTCACCCGACAAGCCCACTCCCTCTGCAGATGCTGTGAGAGGTTCAGCAATGGCTTTGTAACAGAGTGAGAGTAAGCAGGAACGCAGTCCACCAGGAACAGGGTGGCTGTTCCCACCCTCCCATCAGGCCAGGGCTGTGGAGGGAAATCTGGGCCACGCGGTGTCTGCCCACTGTCCTGGGGCAGACTCGCCTTAGCTCTGAGCCCTCCGGGCCCAGCCTCATGAGCTGACAGATGAGGAGACCAAGGCTGGGAGGGGTGGGGGTTGCACCATGACTATCAGAGGCCTTCAGCTTCGTGGAAGAGCCAGATCCGGAGACACACCCCTGGGGCCCCACCCTCTGTGCCGCTGCTCAGGGGACAGCTTAGCTCAGCTGGAGTGCACCTGTCTCTGGGAAGCCCTGCGCTTGGCAGCCGCGCCTCCATCCCCACTGCCTCACTCATCCCGTGTCATATGCGCTGGGTGTGGAGAGGGAAGCGTGGCCTCTACGTGAGGGGTGAGGATACAGAGGTGCTTGAGTGGGTGCTGGCCTGGTGCCCAGGGCCCCCTTCCTCCGGGAATCCTCTTTGCTGCTCCATCCCCCACCTGGAAGCCCCTCCCCAAACTTCCACACAGCAGCTGCCCTAGAGTCTGCTCCCTCTCTCCCTGGGTCCCCACCCCCCCACATTCGCTCCCCCACCCCACCCCCGGCACCCCAGGAGGCCCTTGCTTGCGCACCTCCATGCCTTTGCCCACACCTTTCTCTGCCCGGCTGCTCTGTTTCTCCTTTTCAGCACATCACTGTCCTTGGCCACGTGACCGGCACTGATGCGAAGGTCCCCTTCCGCTCACAGCCTCGCTGACCCAGCCTCGCTGACCCAGCCTGTCCCTGTCCGCTGGCCTTCCCCAGCCCTCTGCAGTCGGAGCAGGTGCCAGCCTCTGCCTGAGCCTTCGTCCTGCCTCACTGAGCTGACGGGCTGTCCGTCGCCCGCAGACTGCGCAGAGCAGGGACAGGGAAGGAAGGACCAGCAGTGACCGGCCCTTTCCGCCGGCCAGCGAGCCTCGCGCACACAGTGGACGGCAGACAGCGCACCGCAGCCCTGACGAGGGCGGGTGCTGCAGGGTCCAGCAGAGCCCTTGCGAAGAGGAAGGGGCCCCACGGGTCCCTGAACTCAGCGCCGAGCAAGCCCCGGGCGCCGCGAGCAGCCTCCTCCAGGGAGCCCCCCAGGCGCGCTGCCGCTGGGAGAAGCAGAGCCCAGGACCGCGCGGGGCTGCCGGGAAGCTGGAGCGCGCAGTACCAGTCCGGCCCGCGCTCCTCAGAGGCCTCCAGGCCGCAGGCGAGGCCCCGACCCGCCGACACCCCTCAATCAAGCGCGGCCGCCTGGGAGGGGATGAGGGCCACCGGGTGGGCCAGGGCGGGCGGGGGCCGGGGCGGTGCGGGGCCTGCCGGGAGGCGTCAGCGCAGGGAGAGGTACGGTGCGCGCCCCGAAATGGGCACGAGCGAGCAGGGAGCCGCGGAGAGAGGCGCGTCCCCGGGACACGGGGCTCTGCCCGCACACGTGCCCGCAGGCCGGGTCCCCGCAGCCCGACCCGGCTCCGGAGGCTCCTTGCCTCTCATTGGCTCCCACTGGGGCACGTGCTCATCCCTCAGCCAATCCCTGCGGCCGTGGGGATGTGCTGCCCGTAACTGGCTGAGGCCTGGGTCACGTGTTCCAGGAAGGGCTGATAATTTCCCTCCAAACCGCCACGTGGGCTGGGGGATGGGAGCAAAGCTGGCAGCGGGGCGGGGTGGGGGGTGCGGGGACCTGAAGCCCCACGTTAACCCGAGCCGGTGAGGACCACTGCGCCTGCGCCGTCCCCCAGATCGTCCTGCCCGCCCCGCACCCCGCTCCGTGCAGCGGAGCTCTGGCTTCCCGTCCCGCGCTGCCTGCCCCGTGCGTTCCCTGGAGCAGTGGGGGCGGGGGGTGGGTGCGTCAGTTCAGAAGACGGTACCGGACCGTCTGGCTGTCCCGGCCGGGGCCCGGCTCTCCCCGCTCAGCCTCGCATGTCTCGCGCGGGGGCAGGGAGCCCAGGAGAGCAATGGAGCCGGTTCCAGGCCGGACGGTGCGTTAGAATCAGAAGGCGAGGCTGGGTTCTCCCCTTGGCCTGGGAGGGTCAGCAGTGTCTCCGCCAAGCCGGGCTGCGGGGCCGCGGGCTGCAGGGAGCGCGCCCTTGCCCTCAGGGAGCTGCACGGCCGCCGCCGCATCCGCAGGCACCTCGGATCGTGGTAGTCTGCTGGCACCGGACCCTTCTGAATGGAGACTGGGAGAGCTGGCCGCGCCCGTGGGAGGCGAACGTGTGAGTCATTCCCTGGAAACACAGAGCCGGGCTCTCAGCTGGAGGAGGAAGCGGAGGGAGAGGGAAGAGGAAGGAGGGGGAGGAGGAGAGGGAGGGAATTTTGACTTGGCTAGTTTCAGCTCAGAGTTGTAGCCTGGTGGCCTGGAGGCTGCTTCAAGGTCATGCTCCAGGGCCCCACACAGGCTGGCTGCTCTGGACGGGGAAGGGAGGGCTGGCTGGTCTATGCTCACAGGTGGATGAAAGATACGGGAACCATGGAAGGAGGCTGCACAGAGAGATGAACAAGGGAGAGGGACAGCGGGAGCTGGGGACAGCCCTCGGGGAGCTCGGCCCTGATCCCACACTGGCAGGATGTCAGAACGTGAGTCTGTAAGACACCCCCTTGAGCCTGGTTCTTCTGCTACGGGTGAAGAAACAGGCCCCTTGAGTCCTGACCGCTTGTATGGTGCGAAGATGTCCCAGAATGAGGTTAATCTCTCCAGCCTCTCTTGAGGGCCTCTGGACACTCCTTTCGTCCTTCCGCATGACGAGTCCCTTCTGAAACTCCTCCCTATCCTTGGATAGTTTCGATCGGTGGCTCTGTGTCAGGGTGGGAGTCCCCCAGGGAAGGTGGGGGGTGTGCTGGAGGACGGGGGTGTCTTCCCCACTCCTCTGGAGAGGCACAGCCTTGTTGGGGAGGCTGGGAACACACAGCTGGCTCCCCAGGGGGCTGGGGTCTTCACTTGCCCTGGAGATCCAGGCTCGGCTGGGTCTGGATCCCATCCAAAGCAGAGCTGGCCACCTAAAGCTTCCCAGGCCCTGCTGGACGGGAAGGGTGCGGCTGGGGTTGGTGGGCCTGGGGCAGAGATTGCGTGGGGGAGACCGCCACTAAGCAGATCATGCCCCAGGGCATGACCTGGGACAGGTGGTGAGCTGTGGCTCCTGTCAACCCCACTTCAGCCCCTTCCCACCCTGACCTGCTGGAAAGGGGGGCGGCCCAACACAGGAGGCCAAGAGGAGGCTGAGGACGCGCGGCTGCCATTTTCGGAAGTGGGGAGGGTCATCGAGGGAACTGTTCACACTACTTCCCTCTCTGGGAGAGCAGAGCACCTCTAGAGCACACCCCCCTCCCGCTTGTCGCCTTGGTCACTGCATGGCTGAGCCCTCGCTTCACCCTGGCCTCCCTGCCTCCAGCCCCTCTCTTCCCTGGGGATCCCTGAAACAGAATCCTCTCTGTGCTGAGCACAGACAGGGCGTGTTATGACCGTTTACCTATGAGGCTCAGAGCACTGAGAGGCGAAGGGACTGCCCACGGCAACAGGGGTTTGGACCCAGACCGTCCAGTGCTTTGAGACCATGCTGGTCAGCCTGATGCGGGAAGAGAGCCCTCTGGGGTTAGACGGTGCCAGGCCATCCCCAGGGCCTGCCTGTGGGCTGCGAGCCCGCACCCTGCATGCAGAACCCCCGCAGCCCAGCTCCGTCCTCCTGCTCTCCTTCCCCACGGCCCTCCATGTGCGCAGGCACTTCCCTTCTCCAGCCCCTGCCCTCGGTGCCGCCTCCATTCCGCAGTTCCCGGCCGAGGACCCCCCCCAAACGCCTTCCCATTCATCGGTCAGCAAGTATTACTGAGCACCTGGTACAGGCCGGGGACTGCCACACCTCAGGGGCTGAGAGATGAATAAAGCAAAGAAGAGGAGGGAGAGGGAGCCCCGACCTCATGCGGCGCCCGAACTGGAGGAACCAAGGCAGCCGCTGGGGCGGGAGGGGGCAGGGCTGTGTCGTACGGGCTCACGGGCACCGTGTGGGCTTTGCAGTTTCGTGAGGCAGTGACTCAATCTGATTTCTGTGCTCCAGAGATGACCCTGACTACTGCACAGCGCAGGGGCTGGGGGGGTGGGGTGTGCTGCGGAGGGTGGAGGCAGGGGCCGGTGGGAAGGGCAGCCGCTGAGCCCCCAGGGAGGGATGATGGCGGCCTTGGCAAGGAGGCAGATGTGTGGGCGCAAGTGAAGGATCAGAGCATAAAACCGGCCGGACTTGGCTGCGGCTACAACGGGGTGGGGAGAGCCAGGGAGGATGTGAGGTGCCCAGAAGGACAGCCAGTTGCTGGCCTGAGCCAGAGGCCAGGGAGCTGAGCCCTTAGGATAGGAAAGACGGTGGCAGGAGCGCCAGGAGCTCGGTGAGGAACAGGAGAAGCCTGCGAAAAGACACTTCCGGAAGCCAGCATCTCTTCAGCCCGCCAGGATTGCCGCACTGGAGGAAACCCTGCCCCACACCCCGGCCCTGGAAGCCTGTGTCTCCCGTGGAGATCCCTGCTGCTTCCCTTGGCTTCTGTTCAGTAGCTTCCACAGACGAGCGTTGCTTGGGTTTCCTCCAAGCTGGGACCCACTTCAGCCCCCTGCGAGAGTGTCGTCCACACAATCTTGTCCACAGGCCCAGCCGCCCAGGCTCCCAGAAGAGACTGTCACAAACCGGGGGCCAGGCGCCGGGCCCTCGAAGGGTCTGTGTGGTCGAGAAGACCCTTCCCTGCTGGCACCCGATGGCCCTTCCCGTGTCCCAACCCTGCGGTCTCCCGTTCCCCTGTCTCCGCGTACGGCTCGTCTCCCACCTCCCCTCCTAAGGTTGGTTAGGAAGGCAGACTTCAAAAGCACTCTGAAAACTCCCAATTAGTGTAAAACTATTAATCCATTTTTCTTCAGGTGTGCTGCGTGTTTCGGATGAAACGCTTTGGGCTCGTCAGCACCCCAGCGATGCAGCCTCAGCAAGAGCTCACGGCAAGCGGGGAACTTCCAAGGTTAGGCGGGAGTGGGAGGCGGGGCCCAAGGGGGAACCCCTGTCTCCTGGCCCGGGACTGGCCCCTGCGGACGGGCTGTAGTTCCCCGCAGGCTCTGGGGCTGGATGCGCCGGGGCGGTGGAAGCTCACCCCGCGCTCCCTTCACAGCCCGGGGAACTGGGCGCCAGGAACACAAACACTTGGTTCGGTTTCCGGGAAGCGGAAAATCTCCTCATCTGCCAGGCAGCGTCTTCTTTTCTCCTTTTGCTTTTTCCCCAACAGGAAGACTTTTCCCTTGGAACCCTTCCCATGCAGATGTGTGAGGTCGCGCAGCGACGTCTCGGGGGCTGAGCACCTTCTATTGACTGGAAAACACGCAGCACCGCGAGCTCGCACAGCGCACGTCGGAGGGGGGACCCGGGCGGCGGGGAGTAGCCGCAGAGCCTCAGCGCCCCCTGGGAGCCGGAGACGGTACTGCGCCGCCCGCCAGGAGGCCGCTGGGCTGGGAGCTCCACGGTGAGTGAGGGGCAGGCCCCGGGGGCCCCTGCCTGGCGGAGACCACGGGAAGGGAAGCCGTGCCACCCCCGGCCCTGCCAGCCCTCCCCCCCGTGGCTCTGGGCGAATCACTTCACCTCTCTGCTGTCTAGCTTCCCCACCTGTAACATTAGGGTGAAGCCTGGGTGCACCCCAGGGACCTCTCGCGTCAACTGTGTGACCCTCAGAAAGCCACGAGGCCTCTCTGTATTCTTGGTGGTGATCCATTCACAGAGCTGCTCGGACGAAGCAGTGAGGTCGCAGGCAGATGGCGGCCGACACAGCCCTGCTGGTGTCCGACCGATGGACACAGGCCGCCTTGGGTCCCTCCTGGTGTGCAGAGCAGGTAGGAAAACACAGGATCAAGGACCAGAGGCAGGGCCGGGAGCCTGGGGTCAAGGACAGACAGGTTGTCACTGGCAGGGCCAAGCCTTGCCCCTGCTGCCTCTCGGGGCGTCCAGCCTGCGCTGCGGAAACCCCAGTCCCAGGTGGGAGTCCCTGAGCTTCCCCCGGACAGGCGTCCCCGGTGCTGGGACGGCTGGCCGCCACCTCCCCACTGTCAGCCCACCGGACCGTGGAGTGAGGAGCCATCATCAGCCAAGACAGGAGGAGCTGGAAGGCAGACGTGCTGCCCAAGGCCGGAGCTCTTCCCCCACAAGGAGGGAACACGCACGCGGGGTTCCTGAGGCCCACCCTGGCAGAGGGGCTAGAAACGCAGGGCTGGGGCTCAGGGGTGCTGATGGTTCCGAGACTGGTTTATAGATGGGAGGTGGAGGGGAAGGACCGGGCAGGTGGTGCAGAAGAGAATGGGGAGGGGGGCCCAGGGGCCTCCTGGAGGCCACCCCCACCTTTTCAGGTGGTGTGTGCTTGCCCCTCCCCTCCACCCATCCTTCCCACCCTCTGGCCCCGCCCCTTCAGTGAAAGAGCGCCATCCCCGCCTGCCGGGCCCTTAGGTCCCAGAATCACCCAGAGGCTTTGGGGAAGCCAGCTGACCCTTTTAGGGCCTTAGTCTTCGAAATCTGAATGCGGCCAGCAACGTGTCTACTGTGATGTGTGTCAAGTGTCAGGACCGCGCCTCACTGTCCACCTTTGGTGTCGGCGAGCTCACTCCCTGCACCTCCCAGCGCTCCCGCGGGGTGGCTGAACCATGGAAGGAGAGAGTCCGGTGCCAGAGCACGTCAGACACCGGCTGTCACCATGGCCGGTGGCCTTTTTCTGCCTGTCTTGCAAGGAGCTCGAGAGGTTCAGATAGTACGAGATCTTTCTGTCCTAAAACAGCCTCTCGGTAGAACACACAACCAGCGGGCAGCCGTGTTCTGCACGCTGGGTGAGCAGAGCGGGGACATGGTGGCCAAGCCTGGGGGAGGCCGGGGAGGGCTGAGGGCCAGCCGGGGTGAGGGGTGCCCAGGGGATCCGGCGCAGGAGGGAGAAGGCGGGAACCCACCCTCCAAAGGTCTGTTGCTGGGGTGTCTTCTCCATGGGGAGGAGGGCGTCAGTCAAGGACATTCCAAGGAGCCCTGGTTCTGCAGAGCGGATGGACCGACCCTGGCCTGGGCCCATCTGGAAGGAACAGGTGTGTCCTGCGAGCCTCAGAGGCATTGATCCTGCTGGTGGTCCTGCAGGGGTGGCAGGGGCTGGGGATGGCTTTCCGTTGACCTGGGCGGAAACTCTTCATGTCACGGTTCCCCAGGGCACGGCTGCTGGGGAAGCGCTCACGTTCTTGTGCTCGGAACCCCCGCTGGAGACCCCGTGGCTGGGCCCATCCCCCCGCTGCCTGGCACAGGCTCCATGACTGGCCAGCAGTCCATGGGTGCGGCCCCGGGGGAGTCCAGCCCAGGGCAGGGAAGGCTGGCCTCGCCCACTGACCCCGGCCGCAGGAGGCAGTGCCAGGCCCCCCACCCTCCTGTCCCCTGCTTCCCTGAGTGGACGGGAAGCCCAGGCTCAGACCTCTGCCTGAGGAAAAACAAACCCTCAAAACAACAAATTGTCTTCTAAGCGAGGAGGCTGCCTGCGCCTGCCCCGCCCCCACCCCCGGAGGGTGCTGGACATCTGCCCTCACCCCTGCAGTCCCCGTGATCCAAGCCTGAAAAGGTTGCTTTATTAAAAATCATCCGTCTGCAATCCGGGAGGAGTCCAGGCGCCCATCTTCCGTGGAGAGCGTGTGGGGCTTTTCGAAGTTAACGTAAGCATCCTTGCTCTCTGCCTCCACGTGGCAGCGGGCGGCGGGCGGGCGGCTCCGTGGCCGTGACCGGAGGCCCCACCAAGACCAAGAGCCTCACACCTACCTGTGCTGAGAGCACGAAGACCGTCTAGTGGAGCCAAGGCCCCCAGGGTCACTGAAGCCACAGAAAATTCACACGTTCCAGCCAACGGCGCAGGAGGGGACTTGGGCGTGGCATCTAAGGTCCCCACTACACAGATGGGAGCACTGAGGCCCCCACCTGCTCCCAGGCCAGGGACAGGCCCCCTCCCCACCTCTGGCTTTGTGGTCCTGAGGCCCTGGCATCCATTCCTTCCCAGTCCACACCCAGCGCCCCACCATCCTCCCAACAGGCAGTGGAGGAGTCAGAGGCCTTAGAAATGAAATGAGCACAGAGAGGTGAAGTAACTTGCCCAAGGCCACACAGCTAAAAAGCAGACCTGCCTCCTACAGAGTCTGCTCTGTGTCACGGGCTGTGTGACACTGAGGGGCTGCAGCCAGGCCTGAGAGACAGAGGCCCTCCCTGTCAGGCAGCCCCCCCAGTCTCCGGAGGTCATTGTGAGGCTCTGGGCCCAGGCTGTCCCCACGGCTTGGTGGAGGCCCCCGCACGAGGGTCCTTCATCCAAGATAATTTCTGTTTACTCGGAGACACCTTCCTGACCATCTGACGCCTAATTTAAGAGGTGAGATGGTCACAGCCGCGCGACCCTCCTGGTCTCCTCCGCTCGTTAAGCCGTTGGCGATCTAGTAAGTCACGGCGAGACACTCCGTTCCAGGGAGCTTTCGTTTCCTCACTGACATCTGCAGTGAGACAGAGCGCCAGGCTGGCCCGTGGCTGCGGGACTCCCAGTGTCAGAGTGGGAAGGGCCCAGGGGGCCGTCCATGCTGCCCCCCTCACCCCGCAGACAGGGGGACAGGCCCGCAGGGAGCCCTGCCCTGCCTGACGTGGTAGATGGCAGCTCGGATCCCCCTTCGGCCAGGACCCCCAGGGAGAGAAGACAGCCCTCCCTGCAGAGGTGGGGATGGGAAGGGCAGGTTCTCCGAGAAGCCAGGCGAGGGAGTGCTCGCCCCACAGGGCAAGGCCTGGGCACAGGCGGGGCTGGAGGCCGGACAGTGTGGGGCCTCTCGTCGTCCCGCAGACACCTTGGAAGGGATGCTGGGACCACCACCAGCCCAGAGCCCCCAGAGCACAGGGGTCTGCCGGGCTCCTCCAAGGTGTGGCACGGAGTGTTAACAGGTGTAGACAAGACCACCGGTTCTCTGGGGTCCGTGAGCTGAGGGAAGGTACCCAGATTGCAGGCTAGCAGTCAGGTTGGTGGTTTGGGCCAGAGCTGTTCAGGGCATCCGGGCCCAAGGTCCCAGGTCCGTCCACCCTCCCACACGGGCCCACGTGCTCGGACACCCACACACAGGAGACCCCCACATGACTGTGGTCATTTGATCACGGCTTGTGTGACATTTGTGGCTCAGCATCTCTCTCCCCGAGACCTGGGCTCCCATGCGGGAGGCCCCGTCCTCTGGGCTCCCTGTGGCTGCGTGCCCGGCACACACCTGGCCTGGGAAACACCCAGGGAACAGGTGAGGCAGGGAAGGCCCACCTCACCCCCTCCTCCCCCTGCACACTCCACCATCATTACGACCCCATTGTGGGCTCCAGACACGAGACATGGCTCCCCACCTTGCAAATCCCGCAGTGCTTCTAAGAGCAGCATTTCCAAGCAATGGAGTCATTGCCACATCCCCACCTGCACGTGCAGGAACGCACACATATGTGACACGTCATGCGTGTGCACACACACACACCTGACACACTTGTGTCCTGATGGGATGCCAGGGACCCTGGACTGACCTCGTGGTTATGGTGACAGGCCAAGGGTCAGTGAGAGGCACATTTGCACACAGAGCCATGCCCAAGGCCAGCCCGCCCACCCTGCCATGGAAGGGTACTGTTCCAGGGGTGGGACTGACCCACACGCTCCATCACCCCTGGGCTGCCACCCCTCCTGGCTTTCCTGGGCCACCCCTGGCCTGTCTGTGGAGGTCCGTCTGCTGCTCCCAACCTCCAGGCTCCCTCAGGCCTCCTCTAGGTTCCCCGGTGAGGTGAAGGGAGCTGGGGGGCTCTGGGGCACCCTGTCCCTCTGTCCTGCTGGGATGCAGCTGCAGGGAACTTGCCACGTTCACTTGGAGTCAGACTTCCCTGATGGATTGGGGTTCCAAAGGGCTTCTTCCCCGTGACAACAGGGACCTTCAAGCCACATGGAGAGCTGATTCAGGGGGACCCTGCTCCCTGGAGACTGGGAGAGAGAGGGCAGCCAGAGAACGGTCACCATGGCAACACCTTCACGCGATGAGAGCACGTCTTTCCACCCTTCCAATTAAAGGGCTATTTCCAGGGTCCCTACTGTGCGCCAGGGCTAGGCTAAAGGTGCTCAGAACAGGGGTGCATTGGGAGGAGGAGACAGATCTGCCCTCCACCTTGCGAGCTTCCTGATGGTGAAACACCACGCATGTCTTATGCACTGCAAGCCTGGCCACGGAGCCCTGTATACAGTAGGCACTCAATGGATGTCTGCTGAATTAAAGAAGAAGACACATGAGCACGTTAATAGCCATCCCAGAGCACCTTTCACCACTAAGTTATCCCGTGGCCAGTCTGTCCTCCATCTCACCTCCACACCTGGGGCCCAGGGACATGTCTGCCCACGGAGCCACCAGGGCCAAGGACTGGGAGAAAACACCGGGGTGGCGTCCCGGAGGAAGCCAGGGTCCACTGCCAGATGCCATACACGTGAACAGTGTCCATGATGTGTAAAGCTCATGGGGAAATCTAGGTCTGGACTTCAGGGAGCTGGAAAGTGGGGTCGCCAGCATAGAGCAGAGGGATCTGTGTGCTGTTGTAGGGAAGCAGGTCCCACCCGAGACCAGCCCTCGGGCTCAGAAGCAAACCTTCTCCAGGGGGCTGGGGATCCAACGTGGGAAAGCAAAGCCCACGGCCCGAGGGCAGAACGGTCACGGCAGGACACGGCACAAGTCACGGCCGACCTTCTCTGGCCCTGCCCACGCTCGTGGGCACCACCTGGACCTTACCGTGGCGAAGGAGCCAAGCGGAAGGATGACTGTCCTCCTGTTCTGTGACAGACACGCGGCCCCTCTCTGGGGAGGGCCTGCGCGCGGCTGTGTTCCCGAAGACAGTTGGGCTTCACACGGCAAAGGACGTGGGACATCGGGGGTGGCCTGTACCCGGGACACACGGGGAGGGGCTTGGTCCAGGAGGGATCTGGCGGGAGGCACACCAGCTGTCGAGGGCCAGAAGCAGCACCCGGAGAGCCAGGGAGGAGCTTAGAGACCCGACTCAGAAGCAACCAGTTCTGACGGCCCAGATCCCCAAGCGCGGCCCTGTCTGTTCACAGACCCACAGTCCCAAGCTCGGGGCCGCCACGGGACTCCCAGGGCTTTCGGGGGGCCAGCGTCCCCCACTCAGAGGACCCAGCCTTGAAGGTCCCTTGGAAGCACAGAGCGAGTGTAGGGTGGGGGTGGTGGACACCTTGACCACAAGGAGGAGCCCAGCCCTATTCTGGCGTGTTGCCAGGCCTGGAACCCCACAGTGGTGGCCAAGCACATGTGTTGCTCCTTCCTTCATTTCCGGGCCCTGCGGCCCTGGGCCCCCTGGAGTTGGTGGCTACCTTGTACAGTCCCTACCTAGGGCAGGCTGGATACCCTCTTTGGCACAGCCCCGGCCCTTACCTGTGTCCACGGCCCCTGCCAGCCCACCGCCCTCCCCATCCTTCACACGCTCCCTCCCTCTGGCTTGGAGATGGAGCAGTGAGAGGCCTGTCTCAGGGGTGATGAACCAGAGCCCTGGGAGCTGGCCTTCCCGCCCAGAGTCACCCAGCCAGTCACCTGTCCTGCCCTGGTTCCCCAGCCACAGAGCCTGCGGGAGTGAGAGCACACCCGTGGCCACTCCAAGTGCGCCAGTATACAGTGGGCGTGCAGACAGGTCCCGTAGCCAAGAGTGGGAGCCAGAGCGGGGATGCCCTGGAGGTCTGCCCTCCAGCCCTTGCTCCCAGGACCTGGACGTGGACCACGAGCCGCAGGGTTGGGTGGGAGGCCATGGAGGACCCAGAACGGCACATCCTACACCCGAGGGACACCCTGGAGTGCACTTTCCCAAGGGTGCTGGACGGCGAGGCGCAGTCCTCAGCTCCTCCGAGACAGGCAGGAGCACATTGCCCATCGCCGGGCTCAGGGTCTCGCGCGGTGGTCTGCTGACTATACCTCTCCCTGCCCCCGCCCTGGCTCAGTCACGCTGTCTCCAGATGCCAGATCCCAGTCTGTGCGCTGGGGCATATGCTCCCCTCGCCAGGAGACGCGGGGGCTAACGGGGCTTCAGGGAAGAGCAGACGGTGCCCTCCATCCTGTAACGAACCAAACTAACATGACCGCCCAGTGCCTGGAGTCCCCCTGTATCACAGATGGGAATGCTGAGGCTCCCACGGAAGCAGCCCACACACACAGCTTATGGGCCAGGGTCGGAAGGTGAGCCCCATCGCGCTCCCCGAAGCAGGATCCGAGAGACTCCTGACCCCACTCCTTGCCTCGGGCCTGTTTGAGCCCCCGCCAAGCACGTTTAGACCCTAGTGACCGCCGCCGCATGTTCTCATGGTGCCACACATCTCAGCCACGCATGTCTCACGTGTGATTTCAGGAGCCTGTGTGGTTCTCGATGCAGGCGTCTGCATCTCCTCACGGTGGCAAGCCCAGCACAGCCCCGGTCCAACAGCAGCGGGAGGAATCTGTGAACCAGTCGGATAAAAGGGACAGCTTTCCCGACCCAGCTTCGGGATGAGAGCACGAGGCTGGACGCGCACAGGGCCCAGGCCCCTGCAGTGCCCTGGGGAGCCGAGCCCACAGCAGGGTGGGAGTGGAGGGTGAGGTGGGCTGGCACGAGGGCTCGGGGGTGCGTGCCCGCCCACAGGAGGAGTGGGGGAGCCCTGGAAACGTCAGGCAGGAGGGAACCACGAAGGACTCCGAGGAGGCGCCCAAGGCCGACGGTGCGGGAACTTCAGAGCCTTGAGCCGGAGGGGCCTGCAGTGAGATCTGCGTTCGCACCACGCACCAGCCCTGCACACGCCCACGGGCAGGACCCACTGCCCTGTGTGTTCCTGAGACAGGTGTGGGCGCCCAGTAGGTCTCTGGCCAACGGGAGGCAGACAGGTGGATGGATGGAGGCGGGTGTGAGCAAGCCAAGAGAGCAGGAAGGCACCCGGCCGGAAGGAGGGGTGGTGCCTCCAGGGTGGACCTCGAAAAAATGGGGGTCTTTGCAGGGGGGCCCCAGAGGGAGGTGCAGTGGAGCAGAGGTGCAGCATGGCCTGGAGAGAGTAGGGCGGGAGGCTGGAACCGTGGGCGCCCGGGGGCAGGGGTGGGGGTGTTCGCCTGCATAGAATGTGGGCAGATTTGGTTTTAGACTTGATGGACCAGAGACAGACAGACAGACTGATGTACAGGCCCACTTCCCGCTCTAGGTGTGAATCAAGGGACGGCCCGGGACTAGAGGGGCATTAGTACTCGGTGGGGGGTGAGCCCAGGCCTAAGGAACCCACGTTCCCAAGAGCACCGGGAACACCCCCTGCCCGCCGAGGCCCCCGCCCTGCGTACGTGGGCAGGCCCTGGATCCAGAGCTGCTGATGCTTCCCCTGGGCCGAGAGTGGAACTCTCTGGGCCAATTCCAGGGCGAGACCCTCACAGCATCAGCAACTGGGATGGTAACAGCTCAGCAGGGGCAGGGTCCCAAGGGTCCTCTTACAGTTTCTGGGTGTGGGGCGATCCAGACAGGCTCAGAAGAGGGAGGCAAGAACAGTCACCCAGACATCCAGGCAGTAAGGGCGGAATCTGGGGGCTACCATTTGGTTTTAACAAAACACTAGCGATGGTGGTCAGCCACCAGGAGCGGCGAGTGGCGCACACATTGCCTTGATGCTTGAAACACTGACAGGGGAGGAATCTCTTCATTTTCATCTCATCAGGGAGGAGAAGGAGCTCAGAGAGCCTGTGTAACTTGCCCCAGAGGAACCAGCTCAAAGTGTCAGAGGCTGTTACAGCCAGAACCGTCCTGGGTACACAATCCTCTCCCCCCACCCCCATCCTCTGCCCTGCGGGGGGGGGGGGACACCCTCCATCTGAGACTATAAGTCCTGTCCGTCCGCACGTCCACTCTCACCATGGTGTCTGGGGAATGAGGTCCACTGTGCACAGTGGATTCTTGGTTCTTCCCCCACCAGCGGACTGGCCTGAGTCTGACAAGGAGGAAGCACCAGGCAGGACCCCGGCAAATGGAGCATTAAGCGGAGGTCTCATTTTCAAAGACCGCGGGTTCGCTTCCAGGGTTTCAGGAGACCGAGGGACATTGGGGCCGGCGTCAAGAGACACAATCAGGATCTCGGCGTCAAGAGACACAATCAGGATCTCGTTAACATTTTGATTGCAACGTTGGCCGCCCCGCGCCTGGGCCTGGACACACGCGCACACGTTCAATCTGGAAGCAAAGATTGAGCCGGGGAGAGGAGCGTAGAAAAGGAGCAAAACAGACTTATTTTAATAATGCTAAAAATAACCGTGTCAATATTCCCTTCTGTTTGGGAGCCCTCCTCTCGGCTGGTGGTGAGAACCTGAAGTGGATTCGGGCTTCCCACCTCCCCTAGACTGAGCTCTCTGGGGCCACCTGTGGAATCCCGGGTGAAGGGCAACTCTGAGGCCCTCCTCCTCTGTTTGCCCAGGAGAATCCCAGCCCGGGAGGAAACCTCTCCTCTAACAGATGGGTACATTGAGGCCTGGAGAGGTCAGAGACTCTGTGAGCTCAAGGGGAAGCAGGCATGCCTGAACACCAGGAAAACTGAGGCGGCATTCCCCATGAAAGGAGGAAATTACTCGTGCAGCGTGAGCACCAGCACCGACCGTTCCCCAGCCCTGAGGGGCCCCGAGTGTGGACCCAGGTGACGCCCACGTTCAAACGAGAAAGCCAAGACCCAGCAGGTACGACTGGACCCAACTCCACGGGACGGCATTTAGCACCCCCAGTTCCCAGTAGAGGTCTCGTGAATGGGTGGTACAGACCGCCCACTGAGACATCAGTGCCCCCCTGGTCCACCATATGGGACTGAGGTCCAGCATCCAGCTGGGACCCCATCTTCTCCCCCACCTGCCTTTCTCAACACTGACCCTGGAAGTTCTATACCTTGACCCCAGCTCTGTAGCTTCTGGCTGGTCCTCATTCCACCTTGGGGCATGGCTCTGCCCCTCTGAGCCCAGCTGGCCACAGTCAGGCCTCACACTGGGGTTCACCTCGTCTCACCCATGAAGCTGGCCACACCCCTGGTCATGTTCCAGACAGCTCCTCCAGCCTCCCTGATGCCTGATTGGATGCCAGCCCCTCCTAGACATGGTCAGTGCCCCCCGCATGAGCTCCTCCCCACCAAGCATGCATCTGAGCTCGACAGTGCAAGTCAAGGGAGGGTTTGCCTGGCCCCAGGCTAATGGCTTGGAGCCCTGGGTTTCTCTTAAAGCTGCTCCCACCAGTGACAGCTCACTCCCTGTTCTCTGCTCACAAGATTCAAGCAGAACATTCACAGCCTTCCAGGACTGCAATACTGTGACTTTCATACCCCTCAGCTGTCTCTGAGCTCACCGCCCACCAAACCACTAGCCGTTACCTTGACATCCCTGTTCTCACACCCTGTGCCTCTTTCCGCACCATCTACCTTCTATCTGGTAGAATATGCTCCTTTTTCTTCCTGCCAGTTTCCTATTCGGTCTTTAAGACACAGCTAAATGCCACTTCCTCTGCGAGACCTTCCCTTCCCCACTCCCAGGTGGAGCTGACTTCTCTCCCCTCTGAAAGCCAGCAGCCTGCCCAAGCCTCCACCATGAGCATGGCCGCACTGTGCCGGGATGTGCAGCCGGGCTTTCTTCCAGGTGCCAATCTCAGTCACTCAGTGTCTGTGCTCTTGGATACATCACTCAACCTCTCCATGCCTCAGTTTCCATGCCTATAAAATGTGACTTTTCATACTGCCTACATTATAGGTCTGTTGTGAGAATCAAGTGAGCGAATGTGTGTAGAGGGCTTCGAATATTACCTGGCAGGTATTATGTGCTCAAAAAACATTAATTACTATGACTATCAGCAACAGCATCACTATCAACACCACCATCATCCCCAACATCAGCTTTATCACCACCATCATCAGCACTGGCATCCCTACCGCCACCATCTCGACCATCACCCTCATCCCCATCATTATCACCACCATCCCCACCATCACCAACATCGTCATCACCATCTTCCCCATTATTTCTACCATCTTCACCATCCCCATCATCGCCATCATCACCATCATCACCATTATCCCCATCACCTCTACAGTCATCATCACCATATTCCCCATTATCATACCATCACCACCATCCCCATCATCACCACCATCACCATCATCATCATCATCCCCAACATCAGCTTTATCACCACCATCATCAGCACTGGCATCCCTACCGCCACCATC